>NC_134353.1:447200394-447560394 GCF_048569485.1 Anomaloglossus baeobatrachus | reverse complement strand
TAACCCTAACCCCAACCCTAACCCTAACCCTAACCCCTAACCTTAACCCTAACCCTAAAACATAACACTAATCCTAAACCCTAACCGTAACCCTAACCCTAAAACCTAACCCTAAACCCTAACCCTAACCTTAACCCTAACCCCTAACCCTAACCTTATCCTTAACTCCCTTAGGGTTAGTGTTAGGGTTGGATTTTAGAGTTAGGGTTACGGTTAGGGTTAGGGTTTAGGGTTAGGGTTACGGTTAAAACTAACCCTAAACCCTAACCCTAACCCTAACCCCAACCTTAACCCTAACCCTCTAACCCTAATCCAAACCCTAAACCTAACCTAAACCTAACCCCTAAACCGAAACCCTAACCCTAAACCCTAACCCTAATCCTAAATCTTTAACCCTAACCCCTAACCGTAACCCTAACCCTAAACCCTAACCATAACCCTAAACCCTAACCGTAACCTTAAACCCTAACCCTAACCCTAACTGTAACTTTAACCCTATGCCCTAACCCTAAAACCTAACCCTAAACCCTAACCTTAACCCCTAACCCTAACCCTCTAACCCTAACCCTAACCACTAAACCCTAACCCTAACCGTAACCCTAACCTAAACCCTAACCCTAACCCTAAACCCTAACTGTAACACTAAACACTAATTCTAACCCTAACCCTAGCCCTAAACCCTAACCCTAAACCCTAACCCCCAACCCTAACCCAAACCCTAACCGTAACCCTAACCCATAACCCTGACCCCTAACCCTAACCACAACCCTATCCTTAACCCCCTTAGGGTTAGTGTTAGGGTTAGATTTTAGGGTTAGGGTTACGGTTAGGGTTAGAGTTTAGGGTTAGGGTTAGGGTTAGGGTTAGAGTTACGGTTAAAACTAACCATAAACCCTAACCCTAACCGTAACCCTAACCCTAAACCCTAACACTAACCCTAACCCAAAGCCCTATTCCTAACCCTAACTTTAACACTAACGCTTTCCTTAAACCCCTAACCCTAATCTCAACCCTAACCTCTAATTCTAACCCTAACCCAAACCCGAACCTTAACCCCAACGCTAACCCTAACCCTAACCCTTAACCCCTAACCCTAATCCTAACCCCAACCCTAACCCTAACCCCTAACCCCAACCCTCGATTCCTCTCTCTGCCACCGACTCCGACAGACTACTCTCTGACTGTCCACTATCTTCCCCTCCCACCTATTCGTCCAACCCTAGCCTGGTACCAGTCTATGGGGAAAATTGGGGAAAACAGGGAATATCTGGAATGTTTGTGTTGCTACCAGCACTGGTCTTCTGAGTTCCTGGGTGGTAGGCCCTACATCCTGGTGGGGATGCAGTACCTTGTAGCTCCCTGATGACCTCAGGGGCTCTACATTCCCCCTTGATTAATTCCAGCACGTCCTCGGGCTGCAACGTGAAACAGGTTAACAGTTTTTATTTTTCACACTTAAACATACCTCCCCTGCATGGGAAGATTGTTTCTGGCTTTAACGTTTTGTACCTGGAGTACCCCTCTCCCTTCAGCCACCACCCAAATGTCCTGGTCTCAAAACCCTCTAGGAGGAAGGTCACTGGTTGCTCTGGTGACCAGGTCTCGGCCGCCTCTGCCGCAAACCTTTCCTGCACCCATCCTCTGCTTGGTGGCGGCGTTAAACAGGGTCCACTGGTTGTACTCTGGTTTTGCAGTACTGGTGCAACTACTTAAAGGTTAGAGTTTTTGGCTGCTGCCAGTCCTGCAGCCTAGGTCCATTTTTATCAACATTACAAAACAGGTTAAGGCAACATTTTTCAATTCTTACTGTCCATAGTTAACTATAAACGATTAACAAGGAAAACAACAAACATCTGGTAACTTAGCAGGTGGTAGCTACCAGGGTACTGGAAAGGTGCCATCAGGGTCGACTGGCCTCTTGGGATTAGCACTCACAGTCTGGGTACACTGGTCCCATGAACCTCTACTGGGGAACCACTGGAAAACCGGTCCTAAACCTAACCCTCTAACCCTAACGCTAAGCCCAACCCTAACCCTTACCCTAACACCAACCCTAACCCTAACCCCAACCCTAACCCTAACCCCTAACCCTAACCCCCCACCATAACCCTAGCAGCTAACACTAACCCCAACCCTAACCCTAACCCCTAACACTAACCCTAACCATAAACCCCAACCCTAACCGTAATCCTAACCCTAAACCCTAACCCTAAACTCTAACCCTAAACCCTAACAGTAACCCTAACCATAAACCTAACCGTAACTCCTAACCCCTAACCCTAAACCCCTAACCTTAACCCCTAACCCTAATCCCTAATCCCTAACCCTAACCCTCTAACTCTAACCCACAAACCCTATCCCTAACCCTCTAACCCTAACCCTAACCCCCTAACCCTAACCCTAAACCCTATTCCTAACCCAAACCCTAACCCTAATCCTTAAACCTAACCCCTAACCCTAACCTTAACCCTATCTCTAACAATAACCCTAACCCTAACCCCTAACCCTAACCCCTAACCCTAACTCCTAACCCTAACCTTAACCCTAACCCCTAACCCCTAACCCTAACCCCTTAGCCTAACTCTAACCCCTAACCCTAACTTTAACCCTAACCCCTAACCCTAACCTTAACCCCCCAACGCTAACCCCTAACCCTAACCCTAATGCTAACCCTAACCCCTAAACCCTAACTCTCTAACCCTAACTCCCTAACCCTAAACCTAACCCCTAAACTTAACCCTAACCCTTAACCCTAACCATAACCCTAATCCCTAACCCTATTCCCTAACCCTAACCCTCTAAACCGAACCCCCTAACCCTTACCCTAACCCTAAACCCTAATACTAACCGTAACCCTAACCCTAAACCCTAACTGTACCCCTAATCCTAAACCGTAACCCTCACCCCAACCCCTAACCTTAACCCTAACCCTAAACCCTAACCCTAACCGTAACCCTAACCCTAAACCCTAACCCTAAACCTCTAACCCTAACCTTAACCCCTAACCTTAACCCTCTAGCCCTAACCCTAACCCCTAACCCTAAACCCTAACTCTAACCCTAAACGCTAACCCTAACAGTAACCATAACCATAAACCCTAACCCTAACCATAACCTTAACCCTAACCCTAAACTCTAACCCTAAACGCTAACCCTAACCGTAACCCTAACCCTAACCGTAACCCTAAACCCTAACCTTAACCCTAAACCCCAACCCTATCCCTAAGCCTAACACTAACCCTAACCTCTAACCATAACCCCTAACCCTTACCCTAACCTTAAACCCTAACACGAACCCTAACCCTAAACCCTAACCTTAACCCTAAACCCTAACCCTATCCCTAAGCTAAACACTAACCCTAACCTCTAACCATAACTCCTAACACTTACCCTAACCCTAACCTTAAACCCTAACACGAACCCTAACGCTAACGCTAACCCTAAACCCTATCGCTAACCCTAACCACAACCCTAATTCTAACCCTAAACCCTAACCCTAAACCCTAACAGTAATCGTAACCCTAAACCGTAACCCTAACCCTAACCCTAAGCCTAACCCTGACCCTAACCCCTAACCTTAACCCTAATCCTAAACCATAACCCTAACCCTATAACCCTAATACCTAACCCCTAACCATAACCATAAACCCTAACCCTAACCGTAACCCTAACCCTAAACCCTAATCCTAACCCTAACCTAAAACCCTAACCCTAACCGTAACCCTAACCTTAAACCCTAACCCCAACCCTAAGCCTAACCCTAATTCTAACTTCTAACCCTAACCCAACCCTAAACCTAACCCCTAACCCTAAACCCTAGCCCTATACCTAACCCTAATCCTAAACCCTAACCCTTAACCCCAACCCTAACCCCAAACCCTAACCCTAATCCTAAGCCTTACCCTCTAACGCTAACCCTCTAACCCTAACCCTAACCCCTAACCCTAAATATAACCTTAATCCCTAACCCTATTCCCTAACCCTAAGCCTAACCCTCTAACCCTAACCCCCTAACCCTAACCCTAAACCCTAATCCTAACTGTAACCCTAACCATAAACCTTAACCGTAACCCTAACCGTAACCCTAACCCTAAACCCTAACCCTATCCCTAGCCCTAACCCCAACCCCTAACCTTAACCCTAACCCTAAACCTAACGTTAACCGTAACCCTAACCCTAAACACTAACCCTAACCTTAACCCTATCTCTAACAATAACCCTAACCCTAACCCCTAACCTTAACCCCTAACCCTAACTCCTAACCCTAACCTTAACCCTAACCCCTAACCCTAACCCCTTAGCGTAACCCTAGCCCCTAACCCTAACTTTAACCCTAACCCCTAACCCTAACCTTAACCCCCCAACGCTAACCCCTAACCTAAACCCTAACCCTAATGCTAACCCTAACCCCTAAACCCTAACTCTCTAACCCTAACTCCCTAACCCTAAACCTAACCCCTAAACTTAACCCTAACCCTTAACCCTAACCATAACCCTAATCCCTAACCCTATTCCCTAACCCTAACCCTCTAAACCGAACCCCCTAACCCTTACCCTAACCCTAAACCCTAATACTAACCGTAACCCTAACCCTAAACCCTAACTGTACCCCTAATCCTAAACCGTAACCCTCACCCCAACCCCTAACCTTAACCCTAACCCTAAACCCTAACCCTAACCGTAACCCTAACCCTAAACCCTAACCCTAAACCTCTAACCCTAACCTTAACCCCTAACCTTAACCCTCTAGCCCTAACCCTAACCCCTAACCCTAAACCCTAACTCTAACCCTAAACGCTAACCCTAACAGTAACCATAACCATAAACCCTAACCCTAACCATAACCTTAAACCTAACCCTAAACTCTAACCCTAAACGCTAACCCTAACCGTAACCCTAACCCTAACCGTAACCCTAAACCCTAACCTTAACCCTAAACCCCAACCCTATCCCTAAGCCTAACACTAACCCTAACCTCTAACCATAACCCCTAACCCTTACCCTAACCTTAAACCCTAACACGAACCCTAACCCTAAACCCTAACCTTAACCCTAAACCCTAACCCTATCCCTAAGCTAAACACTAACCCTAACCTCTAACCATAACTCCTAACACTTACCCTAACCCTAACCTTAAACCCTAACACGAACCCTAACGCTAACGCTAACCCTAAACCCTATCGCTAACCCTAACCACAACCCTAATTCTAACCCTAAACCCTAACCCTAAACCCTAACAGTAACCGTAACCCTAAACCGTAACCCTAACCCTAACCCTAAGCCTAACCCTGACCCTAACCCCTAACCTTAACCCTAATCCTAAACCATAACCCTAACCCTATAACCCTAATACCTAACCCCTAACCATAACCATAAACCCTAACCGTAACCCTAACCCTAAACCCTAATCCTAACCCTAACCTAAAACCCTAACCCTAACCGTAACCCTAACCTTAAACCCTAACCCCAACCCTAAGCCTAACCCTAATTCTAACTTCTAACCCTAACCCAACCCTAAACCTAACCCCTAACCCTAAACCCTAGCCCTATACCTAACCCTAATCCTAAACCCTAACCCTTAACCCCAACCCTAACCCCAAACCCTAACCCTAATCCTAAGCCTTACCCTCTAAAGCTAACCCTCTAACCCTAACCCTAACCCCTAACCCTAAATATAACCTTAATCCCTAACCCTATTCCCTAACCCTAAGCCTAACCCTCTAACCCTAACCCCCTAACCCTAACCCTAAACCCTAATCCTAACTGTAACCCTAACCATAAACCTTAACCGTAACCCTAACCGTAACCCTAACCCTAAACCCTAACCCTATCCCTAGCCCTAACCCCAACCCCTAACCTTAACCCTAACCCTAAACCTAACGTTAACCGTAACCCTAACCCTAAACACTAACCCTAACCTTAACCCTATCTCTAACAATAACCCTAACCCTAACCCTTAACCCTAACCCCTAACCCTAACTCCTAACCCTAACCTTAACCCTAACCCCTAACCCTAACCCCTTAGCGTAACCCTAACCCCTAACCCTAACTTTAACCCTAACCCCTAACCCTAACCTTAACCCCCAACGCTAACCCCTAACCCTAACCTAAACCCTAACCCTAATGCTAACCCTAACCCCTAAACCCTAACTCTCTAACCCTAACTCCCTAACCCTAAACCTAACCCCTAAACTTAACCCTAACCCTTAACCCTAACCATAACCCTAATCCCTAACCCTATTCCCTAACCCTAACCCTCTAAACCTAACCCCCTAACCCTTACCCTAACCCTAAACCCTAATCCTAACCGTAACCCTAAACCCTAACTGTACCCCTAATCCTAAACCGTAACCCTAACCCCAACCCCTAACCTTAACCCTAACCCTAAACCCTAACCCTAACCGTAACCCTAACCCTAAACCCTAACCCTAAACCTCTAACCCTAACCATAACCCCTAACCCTAACCCTCAAGCCCTAACCCTAACCCCTAAACCCTAACTCTAACCCTAAACGCTAACCATAGCAGTAACCATAACCATAAACCCTAACCCTAACCATAACCTTAACCCTAACCCTAAACTCTAACCCTAAACGCTAACCCTAACCGTAACCCTAACCCTAACCGTAACCCTAAACCCTAACCTTAACCCTAAACCCCAACCCTATCCCTAAGCCTAACACTAACCCTAACCTCTAACCATAACTCCTAACACTTACCCTAACCCTAACCTTAAACCCTAACACAAACCCTAACCCTAACGCTAACCCTAAACCCTATCGCTAACCCTAACCACAACCCTAATTCTAACCCTTAACCCTAACCCTAAACCCTAACAGTAACCGTAACCCTAAACCCTAACCGTAACCCTAACCCTAACCCTAAACCTAACCCTAACCCCTAACCTTAACCCTAATCCTAAACCCTAACCCTAACCCTCTAACCCTAATACCTAAACCCTAACCATAAACCCTAACCCTAACCCTAAACCCTAATCCTAACCCTAACCTTAAACCCTAACCCTAACCATAACCCTAACCTTAAACCCTATCCCCAACCCTAAGCCTAAACCTAATTCTAACTTCTAACCCTAACCCTAACCCAACCCTAACCCTAACCCCTAACCCTAACCTTAACCCTATACCTAACAATAACCCTAACCATAACCCCTAACCCTAACCATAACCACTAACCCTAACCCCTAACCCTAACCTTAACCCTAACCCTAACCCCTTAGCCTAACCCTAACCCCTAACCCTAACTTTAACCCTAACCCTAACCTTAACCCCCCAACCCTAACCCCAAACCCTAACCTAAACCCTAACGCTAACCCTAACCCCTAAACCCTAACTCCCTAACCCTAACTCCCTAACCCTAAACCTAACCCCTAACCTTAACCCTAACACTTAACCCTAACCCCTAACCATAACCCTAATCCCTAACCCTATTCCCTAACCTTAACCCTCTAACCCTAACCCCCTAACCCTTACCCTAACCCTAAACCCTAATCCTAATCGTAACCCAAACCCTAAACCCTAACCGTAACCCTAATCCTAAACCATAACCCTAACCTTAACCCCTAACCCTAACCCTAACCCTCTAGCCCTAACCATAACAATAATTCTAAACCATAACCCTAACCTTAACCCCTAACCCTAACCCTCTAGCCCTAACCCTAACCCCTAACCCTAACTCTAACCCTAAACGCTAACCCTAACAGTAACCGTAACCATAAACCCTAACCGTAACCCTAACCCTAAACTCTAACCCTAACCTTAAACGCTAACCCTAACCCTAAACGTAACCCTAACCCTAACCCTAAACCCTAACCCTAATTCTAACCCTAACAATAACCCTAATCGTAACCCTAAACCCTAATCCCTAATCCTAACCCTAACCCTAAACCCTAACCTTAACCCTAAACCCCAACCCTAACCCTAACCCCAACCCTAACCCTAACCCTAACCCCTAACCCTAACCCTAACCCTAGCCCCTAACCCTAACACTAACCCCAACCCTAACCCTAACCCCTAACCCTAACCCTCTAGCCCTAACCGTAACAATAATTCTAAACCATAATCCTAACCTTAACCCCTAACCCTAACCCTAACCCTCTAGCCCTAACCCTAACCCCTAACCATAACTCTAACCCTAAACGCTAACCCTAACAGTAACCGTAACCATAAACCCTAACTGTAACCCTAACCCTAAACTCTAACCCTAACCCTAAACGCTAACCCTAACCCTAAACGTAACCCTAACCGTAACCCTAAACCCTAACACTAACCCTAACCCTAAACCCTAACCCTAATTCTAACCCTAACAATAACCCTAATCGTAACCCTAAACCCTAACCCCTAATCCTAACCCTAACCCTAAACCCTAACCTTAACCCTAAACCCCAACCCTAACCCTAACCCCAACCCTAACCCTAACCCCTAACCCTAACCCTAGCCCCTAACCCTAACACTAACCCCAATCCTAACCCTAACCCCTAACCCTAACACTAACCCTAACCATAAACCCCGACCCTAACCGTAACCCTAACCCTAAACCCTAACCCTAAACTCTAACCCCAAACCCTAACTCTAACCCAAACAGTAACCCTAAGCCTAACCCTAAACCTAACCGTAACCCTAACTCTTAACCCCTGACCCTAATCCCTAACCCTAACCCTCTAACTCTAACCCCCTAACCCTATCCCTAACCCTCTAACCCTAACATTACCCCCTAAACCTAACTCCTAACCCTAACCCCAACCCAAACCCTAACCCTTAAACCTAACCCCTAACCCTAACCTTAACCCTATCCCTAACAATAACCCTAACCCCTAACCCTAACCCTAACCCTAACCCCTAACCCCTAACCCTAACCCTAACCTTAAACCTAACCCCTAACCCTAACCCCTTAGCCTAACCCTAACCCCTAAGCCTAACTTTAACCTTAACCCCTAACCATAACCTTAACCCCCCAACCCTAAACCTAATTCTAACCCTAATCCCTAAATCCTAACTCTCTAACCCTAACTCCCTAACCCTAAACCTAACCTTAACCCTAACCCTTAACCCTAACCCCTAACCATAACCCTAATCCCTAACCCTATTCCCTAACACTAACCATCAAACCCTAACCCCCTAACCCTTACCCTAACCCTAAACCCTAATCCTAACTGTAACCCTAACCCTAAACCCTAACCGTAACCCTAATCCTAAACCGTAACCCTAACCCCTACCCCTAACCTTAACCCTAACCCTAAACCTTAACCCTAACCCTAAACGCTAATCCTAACCATAACCCTAACCCTAACCGTAACCCTAAACCCTAACCTTAACCCTAAACCCCAACCCTATCCCTAAGCCTAACACTAACCCTTACCTCTAACCCTAACCCCTAACCCTAATCCCCTAACCCTAATCCTAACCCTAACCCCTAACCCTAACCCCTAACCCTAACTCTAACCATAAACCCTAATCCCTAATCCTAACCCTAACCCCTAACCCTTTAAACCTAACCCCTCACCCTAAAACCTAACCCTAACTCCTAACCCCTAAACTTAACCCCCTAACCCCTAACCCTAATCCCTAATCCATAACCCTAACCCTCTAACTCTAACCCCCTAACCCTATCCCTAACCCTCTAACCCTAACCCCTAACCCTAACCCCCTAACCCCTAACCCTAACCCAAACCCTAACCCTAACCCTTAAACCTAACCCCTAACCTTAACCCTATCCCTAACAATAACCCTAACCCTAACCCTCTAACCCTAACCCCTAATTCTAGCCCAAACCTTAACCCCTAACCCAAACCCATAACCCCTAACCCTAACCCCTAACCCAAACCCCAACCCCTAGCCCCAAACCCAAACCCTAACCCTTAACCCTAACCCTCACCCTCAACCTAACCTTAACCCCTAACCCAAACCCCTAACCATATCCTAACCCCTAACCCTAACCCTCTAACCCTATCCCTTACCCTAACCCCTAACCATAACCCTAACCCATACACCTAACCCCAACCCTAACCCTCTAATCCTGACCCTAACGCCTAACCCTTAACCCTAAACCTAACCTTAACCCCTAAACCTAGCCCTCTAATACTAACTCTAACCCCTAACCCTAACCCCTAACACTAACCCCTAACTATAACCCCAACCCAAACATTAATCTTTACCCTAACCATAACCCGAATCCCTAATCCTAACCCTAACACTAAACCTAACCCTCTAACCCTAACCCCTAACCCTAACCCCTAATCCCTAACCCTAATCCTCTAACCCTAACCCCCTAACCTTAACCCTATCCCTAACCCTCTGACCCTAACCCTCTAACCCTAACCCCTAACTCTAACCTTAATCCCCTAACCCTAACCCTTAACCCTAACCCCTAACCCTAACTCCCTAACCCTAAACCTAATCCCTAACCCTAACCCCTATCCTTAACCCTAACTCCTAACCCTAACCCTTTAACCCTAACCCTCTAACCCTAACTCCCTAACCCTAAACCTAACCCCTAACCCTAACCCCTAACCTTAACCTTAACCCCTAACCTTAACCTTAACCCCTAACCCTAATCCCTAACCCTAACCCTCTAACCCGAACTCCCTAACTCTAACCCTATCCCTAACCCTCTAACCCTATCCAAAACCCTAAATCCTTAACCCTAACCATAACGCTAACCCTAACCCTCTAACCCTAACCCCTAACCCTAACCACTAACCCTAACCCCTAACCCTAACCCTCTAACCCTAACCCTAACCCTTTAACCCTAATTCTAAACCTAACCCTCTAACCCTAGCCCCTAACCCTAATCCTATCCCCTAACCCTAACCCCTAACCCTAACCCTATTCTCTAACCTTAACCCTAACCCTAACCCCATAACCCTAACCCTAATCCCTAACCCTAACCGTCTAACCCTAATTCCCTAACCCTATACCTAACCCTCTAACCCTAACCCTCTAACCCCATCCATAACCCTTACCCTTTAACCCTAACCCTAACTCTAACCCTAACCTTAACCCCTAACCCCTAACCCTAACCTCTAACCTTAACCCTAACCCCTAACCCTAATACCTAACCCTAACCTTCTAACCCTAATTCCCTAACCCTAACCCTATCACTAACCCTCTAACCCTAACCCTCTAACCCCATCCATAACCCTAACCTTAACCCTAAACCCTAACCCTAACCCTAAACCCTAACCCATACCCAAACCCTAACTCCCTAACCCTAATCCTAACCCTAACCCCTAACCCTAACCCCTAACCTTAACCCCCAACCCTAACCCTAACCCCTAACCCTAAACCTCTAACCCTAACGCTAACCCCTAACCCTAGCTCAAACCTTAACCCCAAACCCCTAACCCAAACCCCTAACTCTAACTCAAACCCTAACACCTAACTCTAACCCCGAAACCTAACCCTATCCCTTCACCCTAACCATAACCTTCACCCTCAACCTAACCCTAACCCCTAACACCAACCATACCCTAACCCCTAACAGTAACCCTCTAACCCTAACCCTTACCCTAACCCCTAACCCTAACACTAACCCTAACCCTAACCCTAACTCTAACCTTAATCCCCTAACCCTAACCCTTAACCCTAACCCCTAACCCTAACACTAACCCTAACCCTAACCCTAACTCTAACCTTAATCCCCTAACCCTAACCCTTAACCCTAACTCCTAACCCTAACCCTTTAACCCTAACCCTCTAACCCTAACTCCCTAACCCTAACCCTAACCCTAACCCCTAACCCTAACCTTAACCCCTAACCATAACCCCTAACCCTAATCCCTAACCCTAACCCTCAAACCCGAACTCCCTAACTCTAGCCCTATCCCTCTAACCCTATCCATAACCCTAACTCCTTAACCCTAACCCTAACGCTAACCCTAACCCTCTAACCCTAACCCCTAACCCTAACCACTAACCCTAACCCCTAACCCTAACTCTCTAACCCTAACCCTAACCCTTTAACCCTAATTCTAACCCTAACCCTCTAACCCTAGCCCCTAACCCTGATCCTATCCCCTAACCCTAACCCCTAACCCTAACCCTATTCTCTAACCTTAACCGTAACCCTAACCCCATAACCCTAACCGTAATCCCTAACCCTAACCATCTAACCCTAATTCCCTAACCCTAACCCTATACCTAACCCTCTAACCCTAACCCTAACCCTCTAACCCCATCCATAACCCTTACCCTTTAACCCTAACCCTAACTCTAACCCTAAACCCTAACCTTAACCCCTAACCCCTAACCCTAACCTCTAACCTTAACCTTAACCCCTAACCCTAATCCCTAACCCTAACCTTCTAACCCTAATTCCCTAACCCTAACCCTATCACTGACCCTCTAACCCTAACCCTCTAACCCCATCCATAACCCTAACCTTAACCCTAAACCCTAACCCTATCCCTAAACCCTAACCCAAACCCAAACCCTAACTCCCTAACCCTAATCCTAACCCTAACCTCTAACCTTAACCCCCTAACCCTAACCCCTAACACTAAACCTCTAACCCTAACGCTAACCCCTAACCCTAGCTCAAACCTTAACCCCAAACCCCTAACCCAAACCCCTAACCCCTAACTCTAACCCAAACCCTAACACCTAACTCTAACCCCGAAACCTAACCCTACCCCTTAACCCTAACCCTAACCTTCACCCTCAAACTAACCCTAACCCCTAACACCAACCATACCCTAACCCCTAACCCTAACCCTCTAACCCTAACCCTTACCCTAACCCCTAACCCCAACCCTAACCCTTACACCTAACTCCAACCCTAGCCCTCTAATCCTAACCCTAACCCCTAACCCTAACCCCTAACCCTAACCCCTAATTATAACCCCTAACCCAAACCCTAACCTTTACCCCAACTCTAACCCTAATCCTAACCCTAACCCTAAACCTAACGTTCTAACCCTAAACCCTAATCCTAACCCTAAACCCTAACCCCTAATCCCTAACCCTCTAACCCTCTAACCCTAACCCCCTAACCTTAACCCTATTCCTAACCCTCTAACCGTAACCCTAACCCTCTAACCCTAACCCCTAACCCTAACCCGAATCCCCTAACCCTTAACCCTAACCCTAACTGTAACTCCCTAACCCTAAACCTAATCCCTAACCTTAACCCCTAACCTTAACCCTAACCCCTAACCCTAATCCCTAACCCTAACCCTCTAACCCTAATTCCCTAACCCTAACCCTATCCCTAACCCTCTAACCCTAACCTCTAACCCTATCCATAACCCTAACCCCTTAACCCTAACGCTAACCCTAACCCTCTAACCCTAACCCCTAACCCTAACCCCTAACCCTAACCCCAACCCTAACCCTCTAACCCTAATCGTCTAACCCTAACCCTTTAACCCTAACCCTCTAACCCTAACTCCATAACCCTAAACCTAACCCCTAACCCTAACCCCTAAACCTAACCCCTAACCTTAACCCTAACCCCTAACCCTAATCCCTAACCCTAACCCTCTAACCCTAATTCCCTAACTCTAACCCTATCCCTAACCCTCTAACCCTAACCCAATAACCCTTTCCATAACCCTAACCCCTTAACCCTAATCCTAACGCTAACCCTAACCCTCTAACCCTAACCCCTAACCCTAACCCCTAACCGTAACCCCAACCCTAACCCTCTAACCCTAACCCTCTAACCCTAACCCTTTAACCGTAATTCTAACCCTAACCCTCTAACCCTAGCCCCTAACCCTAATCCTATCCCCTAACCCTAACCATACATTAAACCCTAACCCTAACTCTCTTACCGTAACCATTACCCTAACCCTTAACCGTAACCCTAACACCTAAACCTAACCCTCTAACCCTAACCCTAATTCCTAACCATTAACCCTAACCTTAACCCCTAACCCCTAACCCTAACCCCTACCCCTAACCCTAACCTCTAACCTTAACTTCCTAACCCTAACCCCTAACCCCAACCCCTAACCCCTGACCCTAACCCCTAACCCTAACCTTAACCCCCTAACCCTAACCCCTAACCCTAAAAGCAAATGTTTTAAATAGTTTTTTCTCAACTGTGTTCAAACAGGAAAAGCATGTGCCACGGGAAATGCAGAGTGATCATGTAAACGCTTCATTAAGTATGACCTGCCTAACCCAGGAAGGAGTGCAGAACCGACTTAGTAACATTAAAATTGACAAATCACCAGGCCCTGATGGCATTCACCCTCGGGTATTAAGGGAGTTAAGTAATGTGATAGACAGGCCTCTATTCCTTATATTTAAAGACTCTATAGAAACTGGGTCTGTTCCACTGGATTGGCGGCTAGCAAATATTCAAAAAAGGGTGTAAAAGGGAACCTGGAAACTATAGGCCGGTAAGCTTAACATCTGTTGTGGGTAAAATATTTGAAGGGATTTTAAGGGATACTATTATGGATTGTCTCAATGTTAATAATTGTTTAACTCCATATCAACATGGATTTATGAAGGATCGCTCCTGTCAAACTAACCTGATCAGCTTCTATGAGGATGTAAGCTCTCACATGGACCGAGGAGAATCATTGGATGTCATTTATCTCGACTTCGGTAAAGCATTTGACACTGTCCCACATAAAATACTGATAAGTAAAATGAGAAAGCTTGGGCTCGGGGAAAATGTGGGTAGGTAGCTGGCTTAGTGATAGAAAACAAAGAGTGGTTATCAATGGCGCATACTCAGATTGGGACAGGGTTACTAGTGGGGTGCCACAGGGGTCTGTATTGGGCCCCCTACTATTTAATATATTTATTAATGATCTGGTGGATGGTTTACAGAGTAAAATATCAATATTTGCAGATGATACAAAACTATGTAAGGTAGTTAACACAAAGGAGGACAGTTTGCAACTACAGACAGATTTGGGTAAATTGGAGAATTGGGCTGACAAATGGCAAATGAGGTTTAACAAAGATAAGTGTAAGGTTATGCACATGGGAAGGAGAAACAGATGCTACGATTACTTACTAAATGGGAAACTGCTGGGGAAATCAGACATGGAAAAAGACTGGGGGCACGAGATGAAAACATCATTCTCCCTCTGTACATATCACTCGTCAGACCACACTTGGAGTATTGTGTGCAATTTTGGGCACCGGTGCTCAAGAAAGACATTACTGAACTTGAAAGGGTTCAGAGGCGGGCTACTAAAATAATAATAAATGGAGTGGGTGCATTACAATACACGGAAAGGTTATCAATATTAGGTCTATTTACTCTAGAAAAGAGAAGACTTAGGGGAGACCTAATAACTATGTACAAATATATCAGAGGGCCATATAGAGATCTCTCCCATGATCTGTTTGTACTAAGGACTATAACAAGAACAAGGGGGCATTCTCTCTCTCTGCCGCATGATGTTGTAATGAATTATTCACTACTAACATTTAAGCAGAGCCTGGATGCCTTTCTTAAAAAAATTAATATTACCAGTTATGTATATTAGATTTTATGACAGGGTGTTGATCCAGGGAACTAGTCTCATTGCCGTATGTGGAGTCAGGAAGGAATTTTTTTCCCCATTGGAGCTTGTTTGACACATTGGGGTTTTTTTGCCTTCCTCTGGATCAACATGTTCGGCTATGGGTTGAACTAGATGGACTTAGGGTTTCCCTTCAACCTTAAAAACTATGAAACTATAAAACTATGAAACTATGAAACCTCTAACCCTAACCTTAATCCCCTAACTCCATAACCCTAAACCTATCCCCTAACCCTAACCCCTAACCCTAACCTCTAACCTTATCCCTAACCCTAACCCCTAACCCTAACCCTAATCCCTAACTCTAACCCTCTAACCCTAATTCCCTAACCCTATCCCTAACTCTCCAACCCTAACCCCTAACCCTAATCCCTAACCCTAACCCTCTAACCCTAATTCCCTAACCCTAACCCTATCCCTAACCCTCTAACCCTAACCCTCTAACCCCATCCATAACCCTAACACTAAACTTAACTCTAAACCCTAACCCTAAACCCAAACCCAAACCCTAACCCTAACTCCCTAACCCTAATCCTAACCCTAACCCCTAACCCTAACCTCTAACCCTAATGCTAACCCCTAACCCTAGCTCAAACCTTAACCCCAAACCCCTAACCCAAACCCCTAACCCCTAACTCTAACCCAAACCCTAACACCTAACACTAACCCCGAAACCTAACCCTGACCCTTAACCCTAACCCTAACCCTCACCCTCAATCTAACCCTAACCCCTAACCCTAACCCCTAACCCTAACCATACTCTAACCCTAACCCTCTAACACTAACTTTTACCCTAACCCCTAACCCTAACCCTTACACCTAACCCCAACCCTAGCCCTCTAATCCTAACCCTAAACCCTAACCCTTAACCCTAACCCTAACCTTAACCCCCTAATTCTAACCCCCTAATCCTAACTATAACCCCTAACCCTAACCCCTGACCCTAAACCTTACCCCAACACTAACCCTAATCCCTAATCCTAACCCTAACCCTAAACACTAAACCCTAACCCTAACCCCTAATCCCTAACCCTCTAACCCTCTAACCCTAACCCCCTAACCTTAACCCTATCCCTAACCCTCTAACCCTAACCCTCTAACCCTAACCCCTAACCCTAACCCGAATCCCCTAACCCTAACCCTTAACCCTAACCCCTAACCCTAACTGTAACTCCCTAACCCTAAACCTAATCCCTAACCTTAACCCCTAACCTTAACCCTAACCCCTAACCCTAATCCCTAGCCCAAACCCTAACCCTCTAACCCTAATTCCCTAACCCTAACCTTATCCCTAACCCTCTAACCCTAACCCCAACCCTCTAACCCTATCCATAACCCTAACCCCTTAACCCTAACGCTAACCCTAACCCTCTAACCCTAACCCCTAACCCTAATCCCTAACCCTAACCCTAACCCCTAACCCTAACCGTAACCCCAACCTTAACCCTCTAACCCTTATCGTCTAACCCTAACCCTTTAACCCTAACCCTCTAACCCTAACTCCCTAACCCTAAATCTAACCCCTAACCCTAACCCCTAACCCTAAACCTAACCCCTAACCTTAACCCTAACCCCTAACCCTAATCCCTAAACCTAACCCTAACCCTCTAACCCTAATTCCCTAACTCTAACCCTAACCCTCTAACCCTAACCCTAAACCTCTAACCCTTTCTATAACCCTAACCCCTTAACCCCAGTCCTAACGCTAACCATATCATAACCTCTAACCCTAACCCCTAACCCTAACCCCTAACTGTAACCCCAACCCTAACCCTCTAACCCTAACCCTTTAACCATAATTCTAACCCTAACCCTCTAACCCTAGCCCCTAATCATATCCCCTAACCCTAACCATACCTTAACCCCTAACCCTAACTCTCTTACCGTAACCCTTACCCTAACCCTTAACCCTAACCCTAACACCTAAACCTAACCCTCTAACCCTAACTCTAACTCCCTAACCCTAACCCTATCCCTAACTCTCCAACCCTAACCCCTAATCCTAATCCCTAACCCTAACCCTCTAACCCTAATTCCCTAACCCTAACCCTATCCCTAACCCTCTAACCCTCCAACCCCATCCATAACCCTAACCCTAAACCTAACCCTTTAACCCTAAGCCCTAATCCTAACCCTAAACCCTAACCCCTAACCCCAAATCCCTAACCCTAACCCCCTAACCTTAACACTATTCCTAACCCTCTAACCCTAACCCTAACCCTCTAACCCTAACCCCTAACCCTAACCCGAATCCCCAAACCCTAACCCTAACCCTAACTGTAACTCCCTAACCCTAAACCTAATCCCTAACCTTAACCCCTAACCTTAACCCTAACCCCTAACCCTAATCCCTAACCCTAACCCTCTAACCCTAATTCCCTAACCCTAACCCTATCCCTAACCCTCTAATCTTAACCCTCTAACCCTATCCATAACCCTAACCCCTTAACCCTAACGCTAACCCTAACCCTCTAACCCTAACCCCTAACCCTAACCCTAACCCCTAACCGTAACCCCAACCCTAACCCTCTAACCCTAATCGTCTAACATTAACCCTTTAACCCTAACCCTCTAACCCTAACTGCATAACCCTAAACCTAACCCCTAACCCTAACCCCTAAACCTAACCCCTAACCTTAACCCTAACCCCTAACCCTAATCCCTAACCCTCTAACCCTAATTCCCTAACCCTATCCCTAACCCTCTAACCCTATCCATAACCCTAACACCTTAACCCTAATGCTAACTCTAACCCTCTAACCCTAACCCCTAACCCTAACCCCTAACTGTAACCCCAACCCTAACCCTCTAACCCTAATCGCCTAACCCTAACCCTTTAACCCTAACCCTCTAACCCTAACTCCATAACCCTAAACCTAACCCCTAACCTTAACCCTAACCCCAAACCCTAATCCCTAACCCTAACCCTAACCCTCTAACCCTAATTCCCTAACTCTAACCCTATCCCTAACCCTCTAACCCTAACCCTCTAACCCTATCCATAACCCTAACCCCTTAATCCTAATCCTAACGCTAACCCTAACCCTCTAACCCTAACCCTAACCCCTAACCCTAACCCTAACCCCTAACCGTAACCCCAACCCTAACCCTCTAACCCTAACCCTCAAACCCTAACCCTTTAACCATAATTCTAACCCTAACCCTCTAACCCTAGCCCCTAACCCTAATCCTATCCCCTAACTCTAACCATACATTAACCCCTAACCCTAACTCTCTTACCGTAACCCTTACCCTAACCCTTAACCCTAACCCTAACACCTAAACCTAACCCTCTAACCCTAACCCTAATTCCTAACCATTAACCTTAACCTTAACCCCTAACCCCTAACCCTAACCCCTAACCCTAACCTCTAACCTTAACTTCCTAACCCCTAACCTCAACCCCTAACCCCTGACCCTAACCCCTAACCCTAACCTTAACCCCCTAACCCTAACCCCTAACCCTAAAAGCAAATGTTTTAAATACTTTTTTCTCAACTGTGTTCAAACAGGAAAAGCATATGCCACGGGAAATGCAGAGTGATCATGTAAACGCTTCATTAAGTATGACCTGCTTAACCCAGGAAGGAGTGCAGAACCGACTTAGTAACATTAAAATTGACAAATCACCAGGCCCTGATGGCATTCACCCTCGGGTATTAAGGGAGTTAAGTAATGTGATAGACAGGCCTCTATTCCTTATATTTAAAGACTCTATAGAAACTGGGTCTGTTCCACTGGATTGGCGGCTAGCAAATATTCAAAAAAGGGTGTAAAAGGGAACCTGGAAACTATAGGCCGGTAAGCTTAACATCTGTTGTGGGTAAAATGTTTGAAGGGATTTTAAGGGATACTATTATGGATTGTCTCAATGTTAATAATTGTTTAACTCCATATCAACATGGATTTATGAAGGATCGCTCCTGTCAAACTAACCTGATCAGCTTCTATGAGGATGTAAGCTCTCACATGGACCGAGGAGAATCATTGGATGTCATTTATCTCGACTTCAGTAAAGCATTTGACACTGTCCCACATAAAAGACTGATAAGTAAAATGAGAAAGCTTGGGCTTGGGGAAAATGTGTGTAGATGGGTAGGTAGCTGGCTTAGTGATAGAAAACAAAGAGTGGTTATTAATGGCGCATACTCAGATTGGGACAGGGTTACTAGTGGGGTGCCACAGGGGTCTGTATTGGGCCCCCTACTATTTAATATATTTATTAATGATCTGGTGGATGGTTTACAGAGTAAAATATCAGTATTTGCAGATGATACAAAACTATGTAAGGTAGTTAACACAAAGGAGGACAGTTTGCAACTACAGACGGATTTGGGTAAATTGGAGAATTGGGCTGACAAATGGCAAATGAGCTTTAACACAGATAAGTGTAAGATTATGCACATGGGAAGGAGAAACAGATGCTACGATTACTTACTAAATGGAAAACTGCTGGGGAAATCAGACATGGAAAAAGACAGGCATATTAGTCAATAAGAAGCTAAATTGGGGTGCCCAGTGTCAGGCAGCAGCCACCAAAGCAAATAGGTTGATGGGATGCATTAGAAGAGGTCTGGGGGCACGAGATGAAACTAACCCTAATCCCTAACCCTAACCCTCTAACCCTATTTCCCTAACCCTAACCCTATCCCCAACACTTTAACCCTCCAACCCCATCCAAAACCCTAACCCTAAACCTAACCCTCTAACCCTAAGCCCTAATCCTAACCCTAAACCCTAACCCCTAACCCCTAATCCCTAACCCTCTAACCCTAACCCCCTAACCTTAACCCTATTCCTAACCGTCTAACCCTAACCCTCTAACCCTAACCCCTAACCCTAACCCGAATCCCCTAACCTTAACCCTAACCCTAACTGTAACTCCCTAACCCTAAACCTAATCCCTAACCTGAACTCCTAACCTTAACCCTAACCCCTAACCCTAATCCCTAACCCTAACCTTCTTACCCTAATTCCCTAACACTAACTTTATCCCTAACCCTCTAACCCTAACCCTCTAACCCTATCCATAACCCTAACCCCTTAACCCTAACGCTAAACCTAACCCTCTAACCCTAACCCTAACCCCTAACCCTAACCCTAACCCCTAACCGTAACCCCAACCCTAACCCTCTAACCCTAATCGTCTAACCCTAACCCTTTAACCCTAACCCTCTAATCCTAACTCCATAACCCTAAACCTAACCCCTAACCCTAACCCCTAAACCTAACCCCTAACCTTAACCCTAACCCCTAACCCTAATCCCTAACCCTAACCCTCTAACCCTAACCCTCTAACCCTATCCATAACCCTAACCCCGTAACGCTATCTCCCATGATCTGTTTGTACTAAGGACTATAACAAGAACAAGGGGGCATTCTCTCTCTCTGCCGCATGATGTTGTAATGAATTATTCACTACTAAAATTTAAGCAGAGCCTGGATGCCTTTCTTAAAAAAATTAATATTACCAGTTATGTATATTAGATTTTATGACAGGGTGTTGATCCAGGGAACTAGTCTCATTGCCGTATGTGGAGTCAGGAAGGAATGTTTTTCCCCATTGGAGCTTGTTTGACACATTGGGGTTTTTTTTGCCTTCCTCTGGATCAACATGTTCGGCTATGGGTTGAACTAGATGGACTTAGGGTCTCCCTTCAACCTTAAAAACTATGAAACTATAAAACTATGAAACCTCTAACCCTAACCTTAATCCCCTAACTCCCTAACCCTAAACCTATCCCCTAACCCTAACCCCTAACCCTAACCTCTAACCTTATCCCTAACCCTAACCCCTAACCCTAACCCTAATCCCTAACTCTAACCCTCTAACCCTAATTCCCTAACCCTAACCCTATCCCTAACTCTCCAACCCTAACCCCTAACCCTAATCCCTAAACCTAACCCTCTAACCCTAACTCTAACTCCCTAACCCTAACCCTATTCCTAACTCTTCAACCCTAACCCCTAACCCTAACCCTCTAAACCCTAATTACCTAACCCTAACCCTATCCCTAACCCTCTAACCCTCCAACCCCATCCATAACCCTAACCATAAACCTAACCCTCTAACCCTAAGCCCTAATCCTAACCCTAAACCCTAACCCCTAACCCCTAATCCCTAACCCTCTAACCCTAACCCTCTAACCCCATCCATAACCCTAACACTAAACTTAACCCTAAACCCTAACCCTAACCCTAAACCCAAACCCAAACCCTAACCCTAACTCCCTAACCCTAATCCTAACCCTAACCCCTAACCCTAACCCCTAACCCTAACCTCTAACCCTAATGCTAACCCCTAACCCTAGCTCAAACCTTAACCCCAAACCCCTAACCCAAACCCCTAACCCCTAACTCTAACCCAAACCCTAACACCTAACACTAACCCCGAAACCTAACCCTAACCCTTAACCCTAACCCTAACCCTAACCCTCACCCTCAATCTAACCCTAACCCCTAACCCTAACCCCTAACTCTAACCATACTCTAACCCTAACCCTCTAACACTAACCCTTACCCTAACCCCTAACCCTAACCCTAACCCTTACACCTAACCCCAACCCTAGCCCTCTAATCCTAACCCTAAACCCTAACCCTTAACCCTAACCCTAACCTTAACCCCCTAATTCTAACCCCCTAATCCTAACTATAACCCCTAACCCCTAACCCTAAACCTTACCCCAACACTAACCCTAATCCCTAATCCTAACCCTAACCCTAAACCTAACCCTCTAACCCTAACCCTAACCCCTAGCCCTAACCCTAAACCCTAAACCCTAACCCTTACCCCTAATCCCTAACCCTCTAACCCTCTAACCCTAACCCCCTAACCTTAACCCTATCCCTAACACTCTAACCCTAACCCTCTAACCCTAACCCCTAACCCTAACCCGAATCCCCTAACCCTAACCCTTAACCCTAACCCCTAACCCTAACTGTAACTCCCTAACCCTAAACCTAATCCCTAACCTTAACCCCTAACCTTAACCCTAACCCCTAACCCTAATCCCTAGCCCTAACCCTAACCCTCTAACCCTAATTCCCTAACCCTAACCTTATCCCTAACCCTCTAACCCTAACCCCAACCCTCTAACCCTATCCATAACCCTAACCCCTTAACCCTAACGCTAACCCTAACCCTCTAACCCTAACCCCTAACCCTAATCCTTAACCCTAACCCTAACCCCTAACCCTAACCGTAACCCCAACCTTAACCCTCTAACCCTTATCGTCTAACCCTAACCCTTTAACCCTAACCCTCTAACCCTAACTCCCTAACCCTAAATCTAACTCCTAACCCTAACCCCTAACCCTAAACCTAACCCCTAACCTTAACCCTAACCCCTAACCCTAATCCCTAAACCTAACCCTAATCCTCTAACCCTAATTCCCTAACTCTAACCCTAACCCTCTAACCCTAACCCTAAACCTCTAACCCTTTCTATAACCCTAACCCCTTAACCCCAATCCTAACGCTAACCATATCATAACCTCTAACCCTAACCCCTAACCCTAACCCCTAACCCTAACCCCTAACTGTAACCCCAACCCTAACCCTCTAGCCCTAACCCTCTAACCCTAACCCTTTAACCATAATTCTAACCCTAACCCTCTAACCCTAGCCCCTAATCATATCCCCTAACCCTAACCATACCTTAACCCCTAACCCTAACTCTCTTACCGTAACCCTTACCCTAACCCTTAACCCTAACCCTAACCCTAACACCTAAACCTAACCCTCTAACCCTAACTCTAACTCCCTAACCCTAACCCTATCCCTAACTCTCCAACCCTAACCCCTAATCCTAATCCCTAACCCTAACCCTCTAACCCTAATTCCCTAACCCTAACCCTATCCCTAACCCTCTAACCCTCCAACCCCATCCATAACCCTAACCCTAAACCTAACCCTTTAACCCTAAGCCCTAATCCTAACCCTAAACCCTAACCCCTAACCCCAAATCCCTAACCCTTTAACCCTAACCCCCTAACCTTAACCCTATTCCTAACCCTCTAACCCTAACCCTAACCCTCTAACCCTAACCCCTAACCCTAACCCGAATCCCCAAACCCTAACCCTAACTGTAACTCCCTAACCCTAAACCTAATCCCTAACCTTAACCCCTAACCTTAACCCTAACCCCTAACCCTAATCCCTAACCCTAACCCTCTAACCCTAATTCCATAACCCTAACCCTATCCCTAACCCTCTAATCTTAACCCTCTAACCCTATCCATAACCCTAACCCCTTAACCCTAACGCTAACCCTAACCCTCTAACCCTAACCCCTAACCCTAACCCCTAACCCCTAACCGTAACCCCAACCCTAACCCTCTAACCCTAATCGTCTAACATTAACCCTTTAACCCTAACCCTCTAACCCTAACTGCATAACCCTAAACCTAACCCCTAACCCTAACCCCTAAACCTAACCCCTAACCTTAACCCTAACCCCTAACCCTAATCCCTAACCCTCTAACCCTAATTCCCTAACTCTAACCCTATCCCTAACCCTCTAACCCTAACCCTCTAACCCTATCCATAACCCTAACCCCTTAACCCTAATCCTAACGCTAACCCTAACCCTCTAACCCTAACCCCTAACCCTAACCCGAATCCCCTAACCCTAACCTTAACCCTAACCCTAACTGTAACTCCCTAACCCTAAACCTAATCCCTAACCTTAACCCCTAACCTTAACCCTAACCCCTAACCCTAATCCCTAACCCTCTAACCCTAATTCCCTAACCCTAACCCTAACCCTCTAACCCTAACCCTCTAACCCTATCCATAACCCTAACACCTTAACCCTAATGCTAACTCTAACCCTCTAACCCGAACCCATAACCCTAACCCCTAACTGTAACCCCAACCCTAACCCTCTAACCCTAATCGCCTAACCCTAACCCTTTAACCCTAACCCTCTAACCCTAACTCCATAACCCTAAACCTAACCCCTAACCCTAACCCCTAAACCTAACCCCTAACCTTAACCCTAACCCTTAACCCTAATCCCTAACCCTAACCCTAACCCTCTAACCCTAATTCCCTAACTCTAACCCTATCCCTAACCCTCTAACCCTAACCCTCTAACCCTATCCATAACCCTAACCCCTTAATCCTAATCCTAACGCTAACCCTAACCCCTAACCCTAACCCCTAACCCTAACCCCTAACCGTAACCCCAACCCTAACCCTCTAACCCTAACCCTCAAACCCTAACCCTTTTAACCATAATTCTAACCCTAACCCTCTAACCCTAGCCCCTAACCCTAATCCTATCCCCTAACTCTAACCATACATTAACCCCTAACCCTAACTCTCTTACCGTAACCCTTACCCTAACCCTTAACCCTAACCCTAACACCTAAACCTAACCCTCTAACCCTAACCCTAATTCCTAACCATTAACCCTAACCTTAACCCCTAACCCCTAACCCTAACCCCTAACCCTAACCTCTAACCTTAACTTCCTAACCCCTAACCTCAACCCCTAACCCCTGACCCTAACCCCTAACCCTAACCTTAACCCCCTAACCCTAACCCCTAACCCTAAAAGCAAATGTTTTAAATACTTTTTTCTCAACTGTGTTCAAACAGGAAAAGCATATGCCACGGGAAATGCAGAGTGATCATGTAAACGCTTCATTAAGTAAGACCTGCTTAACCCAGGAAGGAGTGCAGAACCGACTTAGTAACATTAAAATTGACAAATCACCAGGCCCTGATGGCATTCACCCTCGGGTATTAAGGGAGTTAAGTAATGTGGTAGACAGGCCTCTATTCCTTATATTTAAAGACTCTATAGAAACTGGGTCTGTTCCACTGGATTGGCGGCTAGCAAATATTCAAAAAAGGGTGTAAAAGGGAACCTGGAAACTATAGGCCGGTAAGCTTAACATCTGTTGTGGGTAAAATGTTTGAAGGGATTTTAAGGGATACTATTATGGATTGTCTCAATGTTAATAATTGTTTAACTCCATATCAACATGGATTTATGAAGGATCGCTCCTGTCAAACTAACCTGATCAGCTTCTATGAGGATGTAAGCTCTCACATGGACCGAGGAGAATCATTGGATGTCATTTATCTCGACTTCGGTAAAGCATTTGACACTGTCCCACATAAAAGACTGATAAGTAAAATGAGAAAGCTTGGGCTTGGGGAAAATGTGTGTAGATGGGTAGGTAGCTGGCTTAGTGATAGAAAACAAAGAGTGGTTATTAATGGCGCATACTCAGATTGGGACAGGGTTACTAGTGGGGTGCCACAGGGGTCTGTATTGGGCCCCCTACTATTTAATATATTTATTAATGATCTGGTGGATGGTTTACAGAGTAAAATATCAGTATTTGCAGATGATACAAAACTATGTAAGGTAGTTAACACAAAGGAGGACAGTTTGCAACTACAGACGGATTTGGGTAAATTGGAGAATTGGGCTGACAAATGGCAAATGAGCTTTAACACAGATAAGTGTAAGATTATGCACATGGGAAGGAGAAACAGATGCTACGATTACTTACTAAATGGAAAACTGCTGGGGAAATCAGACATGGAAAAAGACAGGCATATTAGTCAATAAGAAGCTAAATTGGGGTGCCCAGTGTCAGGCAGCAGCCACCAAAGCAAATAGGTTGATGGGATGCATTAGAAGAGGTCTGGGGGCACGAGATGAAACTAACCCTAATCCCTAACCCTAACCCTCTAACCCTATTTCCCTAACCCTAACCCTCTAACCCTATCCATAACCCTAACCCCTTAACCCTAACTCTAAACCTAACCCTCTAACCCTAACCCTAACCCCTAACCCTAACCCCTAACCGTAACCCCAACCCTAACCCTCTAACCCTAATCGTCTAACCCTAACCCTTTAACCCTAACCCTCTAATCCTAATTCCATAACCCTAAACCTAACCCCTAACCCTAACCCCTAAACCTAACCCTCTAACCCTAACCCTCTAACCCTATCCATAACCCTAACCCCGTAACCCTATCTCCCATGATCTGTTTGTACTAAGGACTATAACAAGAACAAGGGGGCATTCTCTCTCTCTGCCGCATGATGTTGTAATGAATTATTCACTACTAACATTTAAGCAGAGCCTGGGTGCCTTTCTTAAAAAAATTAATATTACCAGTTATGTATATTAGATTTTATGACAGGGTGTTGATCCAGGGAACTAGTCTCATTGCCGTATGTGGAGTCAGGAAGGAATGTTTTTCCCCATTGGAGCTTGTTTGACACATTGGGGTTTTTTGCCTTCCTCTGGATCAACATGTTCGGCTATGGGTTGAACTAGATGGACTTAGGGTCTCCCTTCAACCTTAAAAACTATGAAACTATAAAACTATGAAACTATGAAACCTCTAACCCTAACCTTAATCCCCTAACTCCCTAACCCTAAACCTATCCCCTAACCCTAACCCCTAACCCTAACCTCTAACCTTATCCCTAACCCTAACCCCTAAACCTAACCCTAATCCCTAACTCTAACCCTCTAACCCTAATTCCCTAACCCTAACCCTATCCCTAACTCTCCAACCCTAACCCCTAACCCTAATCCCTAAACCTAACCCTCTAACCCTAACTCTAACTCCCTAACCCTAGCCCTATTCCTAACTCTCCAACCCTAACCCCTAACCCTCTAAACCCTAATTACCTAACCCTAACCCTATCCCTAACCCTCTAACCCTCCAACCCCATCCATAACCCTAACCATAAACCTAACCCTCTAACCCTAAGCCCTAATCCTAACCCTAAACCCTAACCCCTAACCCCTAATCCCTAACCCTCTAACCCTAACCCTCTAACCCCATCCATAACCCTAACACTAAACTTAACCCTAAACCCTAACCCAAACCCTAACCCTAACTCCCTATCCCTAATCCTAACCCTAACCCCTAACCCTAACCCCTAACCCTAACCTCTAACCCTAATGCTAACCCCTAACCCTAGCTCAAACCTTAACCCCAAACCCCTAACCCAAACCCCTAACCCCTAACTCTAACCCAAACCCTAACACCTAACACTAACCCCGAAACCTAACCCTAACCCTTAACCCTAACCCTAACCCTCACCCTCAATCTAACCCTAACCCCTAACCCTAACCCCTAACCCTAACCATACTCTAACCCTAACCCTCTAACACTAACCCTTACCCTAACCCCTAACCCTAACCCTAACCCTTACACCTAACCCCAACCCTAGCCCTCTAATCCTAACCCTAAACCCTAACCCTTAACCCTAACCCTAACCTTAACCCCCTAATTCTAACCCCCTAATCCTAACTATAACCCCTAACCCTAACCCCTAACCCTAAACCTTACCCCAACACTAACCCTAATCCCTAATCCTAACCCTAACCCTAAACCTAACCCTCTAACCCTAACCCTAACCCCTAACCCTAACCCCTAACCCTAAACCCTAAACCCTAACCCTAACCCCTAATCCCTAACCCTCTAACCCTCTAACCCTAACCCCCTAACCTTAACCCTATCCCTAACCCTCTAACCCTAACCCTCTAACCCTAACCCCTAACCCTAACCCGAATCCCCTAACCCTAACCCTTAACCCTAACCCCTAACCCTAACTGTAACTCCCTAACCCTAAACCTAATCCCTAACCTTAACCCCTAACCTTAACCCTAACCCCTAACCCTAATCCCTAGCCCTAACCCTAACCCTCTAACCCTAATTCCCTAACCCTAACCTTATCCCTAACCCTCTAACCCTAACCCCAACCCTCTAACCGTATCCATAACCCTAACCCCTTAACCCTAACGCTAACCCTAACCCTCTAACCCTAACCCCTAACCCTAATCCCTAACCCTAACCCCTAACCCTAACCGTAACCCCAACCTTAACCCTCTAACCCTTATCGTCTAACCCTAACCCTTTAACCCTAACCCTCTAACCCTAACTCCCTAACCCTAAATCTAACCCCTAACCCTAACCCCTAACCCTAAACCTAACCCCTAACCTTAACCCTAACCCCTAACCCTAATCCCTAAACCTAACCCTAACCCTCTAACCCTAATTCCCTAACTCTAACCCTAACCCTCTAACCCTAACCCTAAACCTCTAACCCTTTCTATAACCCTAACCCCAATCCTAACGCTAACCATATCATAACCTCTAACCCTAACCCCTAACCCTAACCCCTAACCCTAACCCCTAACTGTAACCCCAACCCTAACCCTCTAGCCCTAACCCTCTAACCCTAACCCTTTAACCATAATTCTAACCCTAACCCTCTAACCCTAGCCCCTAATCATATCCCCTAACCCTAACCATACCTTAACCCCTAACCCTAACTCTCTTACCGTAACCCTTACCCTAACCCTTAACCCTAACCCTAACACCTAAACCTAACCCTCTAACCCTAACTCTAACTCCCTAACCCTAACCCTATCCCTAACTCTCCAACCCTAACCCCTAATCCTAATCCCTAACCCTAACCCTCTAACCCTAATTCCCTAACCCTAACCCTATCCCTAACCCTCTAACCCTCCAACCCCATCCATAACCCTAACCCTAAACCTAACCCTTTAACCCTAAGCCCTAATCCTAACCCTAAACCCTAACCCCTAACCCCAAATCCCTAACCCTCTAACCCTAATCCCCTAACCTTAACCCTATTCCTAACCCTCTAACCCTAACCCTAACCCTCTAACCCTAACCCCTAACCCTAACCCTAACTGTAACTCCCTAACCCTAAACCTAATCCCTAACCTTAACCCCTAACCTTAACCCTAACCCCTAACCCTAATCCCTAACCCTAACCCTCTAACCCTAACCCCTTAACGCTAACCCTAACCCTCTAACCCTAACCCCTAACCCTAACCCCTAACCGTAACCCCAACCCTAACCCTCTAAACCTAACTGCATAACCCTAAACCTAACCCCTAACCCTAACCCCTAAACCAAACCCCTAACCTTAACCCTAACCCCTAACCCTAATCCCTAACCCTAACCCTCTAACCCTAATTCCCTAACTCTAACCCTATCCCTAACCCTCTAACCCTAACCCTCTAACCCTAACTGCATAACCCTAAACCTAACCCCTAACCCTAACCCCTGAACCAAACCCCTAACCTTAACCCTAACCCCTAACCCTAATCCCTAACCCTAACCCTCTAACCCTAATTCCCTAACTCTAACCCTATCCCTAACCCTCTAACCCTAACCCTCTAACCCTATCCATAACCCTAACCCCTTAACCCTAATCCTAACGCTAACCCTAACCCTCTAACCCTAACCCCTAACCCTAACCCGAATCCCCTAACCCTAACCTTAACCCTAACCCTAACTGTAACTCCCTAACCCTAAACCTAATCCCTAACCTTAACCCCTAACCTTAACCCTAACCCCTAACCCTAATCCCTAACCCTCTAACCCTAATTCCCTAACCCTAACCCTATCCCTAACCCTCTAACCCTAACCCTCTAACCCTATCCATAACCCTAACACCTTAACCCTAATGCTAACTCTAACCCTCTAACCCTAACCCCTAACCCTAACCCCTAACTGTAACCCCAACCCTAACCCTCTAACCCTAATCGCCTAACCCTAACCCTTTAACCCTAACCCTCTAACCCTAACTACATAACCCTAAACCTAACCCCTAACCCTAAACCCTAAACCTAACCCCTAACCTTAACCTTAACCCCTAACCCTAATCCCTAACCCTAACCCTCTAACCCTAATTCCCTAACTCTAACCCTATCCCTAACCCTCTAACCCTAACCCTCTAACCCTATCCATAACCCTAACCCCTTAATCCTAATCCTAACGCTAACCCTAACCCTCTAACCCTAACCCTAACCCCTAACCCTAACCCCTAACCCCTAACCGTAACCCCAACCCTAACCCTCTAACCCTAACCCTCAAACCCTAACCCTTTAACCATAATTCTAACCCTAACCCTCTAACCCTAGCCCCTAACCCTAATCCTATCCCCTAACTCTAACCATACATTAACCCCTAACCCTAACTCTCTTACCGTAACCCTTACCCTAACCCTTAACCCTAACACCTAAACCTAACCCTCTAACCCTAACCCTAATTCCTAACCATTAACCCTAACCTTAACCCCTAACCCCTAACCCTAACCCCTAACCCTAACCTCTAACCTTAACTTCCTAACCCCTAACCTCAACCCCTAACCCCTGACCCTAACCCCTAACCCTAACCTTAACCCCCTAACCCTAACCCCTAACCCTAAAAGCAAATGTTTTAAATACTTTTTTCTCAACTGTGTTCAAACAGGAAAAGCATATGCCACGGGAAATGCAGAGTGATCATGTAAACGCTTCATTAAGTATGACCTGCTTAACCCAGGAAGGAGTGCAGAACCGACTTAGTAACATTAAAATTGACAAATCACCAGGCCCTGATGGCATTCACCCTCGGGTATTAAGGGAGATAAGTAATGTGATAGACAGGCCTCTATTCCTTATATTTAAAGACTCTATAGAAACTGGGTCTGTTCCACTGGATTGGCGGCTAGCAAATATTCAAAAAAGGGTGTAAAAGGGAACCTGGAAACTATAGGCCGGTAAGCTTAACATCTGTTGTGGGTAAAATGTTTGAAGGGATTTTAAGGGATACTATTATGGATTGTCTCAATGTTAATAATTGTTTAACTCCATATCAACATGGATTTATGAAGGATCGCTCCTGTCAAACTAACCTGATCAGCTTCTATGAGGATGTAAGCTCTCACATTGACCGAGGAGAATCATTGGATGTCATTTATCTCGACTTCGGTAAAGCATTTGACACTGTCCCACATAAAAGACTGATAAGTAAAATGAGAAAGCTTGGGCTTGGGGAAAATGTGTGTAGATGGGTAGGTAGCTGGCTTAGTGATAGAAAACAAAGAGTGGTTATTAATGGCGCATACTCAGATTGGGACAGGGTTACTAGTGGGGTGCCACAGGGGTCTGTATTGGGCCCCCTACTATTTAATATATTTATTAATGATCTGGTGGATGGTTTACAGAGTAAAATATCAGTATTTGCAGATGATACAAAACTATGTAAGGTAGTTAACACAAAGGAGGACAGTTTGCAACTACAGACGGATTTGGGTAAATTGGAGAATTGGGCTGACAAATGGCAAATGAGCTTTAACACAGATAAGTGTAAGATTATGCACATGGGAAGGAGAAACAGATGCTACGATTACTTACTAAATGGAAAACTGCTGGGGAAATCAGACATGGAAAAAGACAGGCATATTAGTCAATAAGAAGCTAAATTGGGGTGCCCAGTGTCAGGCAGCAGCCACCAAAGCAAATAGGTTGATGGGATGCATTAGAAGAGATCTGGCGGCACGAGATGAAACTAACCCTAATCCCTAACCCTAACCCTCTAACCCTATTTCCCTAACCCTAACCCTATCCCTAACCCTCTAACCCTCCAACCCCATCCAAAACCCTAACCCTAAACCTAACCCTCTAACCCTAAGCCCTAATCCTAACCCTAAACCCAAACCCCTAATCCCTAACCCTCTAACCCTAACCCCCTAACCTTAACCCTATTCCTAACCGTCTAACCCTAACCCTAACCCTAACCCTCTAACCCTAACCCCTAACCCTAACCCGAATCCCCTAACCTTAACCCTAACCCTAACTGTAACTCCCTAACCCTAAACCTAATCCCTAACCTGAACTCCTAACCTTAACCCTAACCCCTAACCCTAATCCCTAACCCTAACCCTCTTACCCTAATTCCCTAACCCTAACTTTATCCCTAACCCTCTAACCCTAACCCTCTAACCCTATCCATAACCCTAACCCCTTAACCCTAACGATAAACCTAACCCTCTAACCCTAACCCTAACCCCTAACCCTAACCCCTAACCGTAACCCCAACCCTAACCCTCTAACCCTAATCGTCTAACCCTAACCCTTTAACCCTAGCCCTCTAACCCTAACTCCATAACCCTAAACCTAACCCCTAACCCTAACCCCTAAACCTAACCCCTAACCTTAACCCTAACCCCTAACCCTAATTACTAACCCTAACCCTCTAACCCTAATTCCCTAACTCTAACCCTATCCCTAACCCTCTAACCCTAACCCTCTAACCCTATCCATAACCCTAACCCCGTAACCCTAATCCTAACGCAAACCCTTACCCTCTAACCCTAACCCTAACCTCTAACCCTAACCTCTAACCTTAACCCTAACCCCTAACCCTAATCCCTAACCCTAACCTTCTAACCCTAATTCCCTAACCCTAACCCTATCATTAACCCTCTAACCCTAACCCTCTAACCCCATCCATAACCCTAGGCTTAACCCTAAACCCTAACCCTATCCCTAAACCCTAACCCAAACCCAAACCCTAACTCCCTAACCCTAATCCTAACCATAACCCCTAACCCTAACCCCTAACCTTAACCCCCTAACCCTAACCCTAACCCCTAACCCTAAACCTCTAACCCTAACACTAACCCCTAACCCTAGCTCAAACCTTAACCCCAAACCCCTAACCCAAACCCCTAACCCCTAACTCTAACCCAAACCCTAACACCTAACTCTAACCCCGAAACCTAACCCTAACCCTTAACTCTAACCCTAACCTTCACCCTCAACCTAACCCTAACCCCTAAAACCAACCATACCCTAACCCCTAACCCTAACCCTCTAACCCTAACCCTTACCCTAACCCCTAACCCTAACCCTTACACCTAACCCCAACCCTAGCCCTCTAATCCTAACCCTAACCCCTAACCCTAACCCCTAAACCTAACCCCTAATTATAACCCCTAACCCAAAACCTAACCTTTACCCCAACCCTAACCCTAATCCCTAATCCTAACCCTAACCCTAAACCTAACCCTCTAACCCTAAGCCCTAATCCTAACCCTAAACCCTAACCCCTAATCCCTAACCCTCTAACCCTCTAAACCTAACCCCCTAACCTTAACCCTATTCCTAACCCTCTAACCATAATCCTAACCCTCTAACCCTAACCCCTAACCCTAACCCGAATCCCCTAACCCTAACCCTTAACCCTAACCCTATTTGTAACTCCCTAATCCTAAACCTAATCCCTAACCTTAACCCCTAACCTTAACCCTAACCCCTAACCCTAATCCCTAACCCTAACCCTCTAACCCTAATTCCCTAACCCTAACCCTATCCCTAACCCTCTAACCCTAACCTCTAACCCTATCCATAACCCTAACCCCTTAACCCTAACGCTAACCCTAACCCTCTAACCCTAACCCTCACCACTAACCCTAACCCCTAACCCTAACCCCTAACCCTAACCCTAACCCCTAACCATAACCCCAACCCTAACCCTCTAACCCTAATCGTCTAACCCTAACCCTTTAACCCTAACCCTCTAACCCTAACTCCATAACCCTAAACCTAACCCCTAACCCCTAAACCTAACCCCTAACCTTAACCCTAACCCCTAACCCTAATCCCTAACCCTCTAACCCTAACCCTCTAACCCTTTCCATAACCCTAACCCCTTAACTCTAATCCTAACGCTAACCCTAACCCTCTAACCCCAACCCTAACCCCTAACCCTAACCCCTAACCGTAACCCCAACCCTAACCCTCTAACCCTAACCCTTTAACCATAATTCTAACCCTAACCCTCTAATCCTAGCCCCTAACCCTAATCCTATCCCCTAACCCTAACCATACATTAACCCCTAACCCTAACTCTCTTACTGTAACCCTTACCCTAACCCTTAACCCTAACCCCTAAACCTAACCCTCTAACCCTAACCCTAATTCCTAACCATTAACCCTAACCTTAACCCCTAACCCCTAACCCTAACCCCTACCCCTAACCCTAACCTCTAACCTTAACTTCCTAACCCTAACCCCTAACCCCAACCCCTAACCCCTGACCCTAACCCCTAACCCTAACCTTAACCCCTTAACCCTAACCCCTAACCCTAAAAGCAAATGTTTTAAATACTTTTTTCTCAACTGTGTTCAAACAGGAAAAGCATGTGCCACGGGAAATGCAGAGTGATCATGTAAACGCTTCATTAAATATGACCTGCCTAACCCAGGAAGGAGTGCAGAACCGACTTAGTAACATTAAAATTGACAAATCACCAGGCCCTGATGGCATTCACCCTCGGGTATTAAGGGAGTTAAGTAATGTGATAGACAGGCCTCTATTCCTTATATTTAAAGACTCTATAGAAACTGGGTCTGTTCCACTGGATTGGCGGCTAGCAAATATTCAAAAAAGGGTGTAAAAGGGAACCTGGAAACTATAGGCCGGTAAGCTTAACATCTGTTGTGGGTAAAATGTTTGAAGGGATTTTAAGGGATACTATTATGGATTGTCTCAATGTTAATAATTGTTTAACTCCATATCAACATGGATTTATGAAGGATCGCTCCTGTCAAACTAACCTGATCAGCTTCTATGAGGATGTAAGCTCTCACATGGACCGAGGAGAATCATTGGATGTCATTTATCTCGACTTCGGTAAAGCATTTGACACTGTCCCACATAAAAGACTGATAAGTAAAATGAGAAAGCTTGGGCTCGGGGAAAATATGTGTAGATGGGTAGGTAGCTGGCTTAGTGATAGAAAACAAAGAGTGGTTATTAATGGCGCATACTCAGATTGGGACAGGGTTACTATTGGGGTGCCACAGGGGTCTGTATTGGGCCCCCTACTATTTAATATATTTATTAATGATCTGGTGGATGGTTTACAGAGAAAAATATCAATATTTGCAGATGATACAAAACGATGTAAGGTAGTTAACACAAAGGAGGACAGTTTGCAACTACAGACGGATTTGGGTAAATTGGAGAATTGGGCTGACAAATGGCAAATGAGGTTTAACACAGATAAGTGTAAGGTTATGCACATGGGAAGGAGAAACAGATGCTACGATTACTTACTAAATGGAAAACTGCTGGGGAAATCAGACATGGAAAAAGACTTAGGCATATTAGTCAATAAGAAGCTAAATTGGGGTGCTAACGCTAGCCCTAACCCTCTAAACCCTAACCCTAACCCCTAACCCTAAACCTAACCCCTAACCTTAACCCTAACCCCTAACCCTAATCCCTAAACCTAACCCTAACCCTCTAACCCTAATTCCCTAACTCTAACCCTATCCCTAACCCTCTAACCCTAACCCTCTAACCCTTTCTATAATCCTAACCCCTTAACCCCAATCCTAACGCTAACCATATCATAACCTCTAACCCTAACCCCTAACCCTAACCCCTAACCCTAAACCCTAACCCTAACACCTAACCGTAACCCCAACCCTAACCCTCTAGCCCTAACCCTCTAACCCTAACCCTTTAACCATAATTCTAACCCTAACCCTCTAACCCTAGCCCCTAACCCTAATCCTATCCCCTATCCCTAACCATACCTTAACCCCTAACCCTAACTCTCTTACCGTAACCCTTACCCTAACCCTTAACCCTAACCCTAACACCTAAACCTAACCCTCTAACCCTAAATCTAACTCCCTAACCCTAACCCTATTCCTAACTCTCCAACCCTAACCCCTAACCCTAATCCCTAACCCTAACCCTCTATCCCTAATTCCCTAACCCTAACCCTATCCCTAACCCTCTAACCCTCCAACCCCATCCATAACCCTAACCATAAACCTAACCCTCTAACCCTAAGCCCCAATCCTAACCCTAAACCTTAACCCCTAACCCCTAATCCCTAACCCTCTAACCCTAACCTGAACCCTATTCCTAACCCTCTAACCCCTAACCCTAACCCAAATCCCCTAACCCTAACCTTAACCCTAACCCTAACTGTAACTCCCTAACCCTAAACCTAATCCCTAACCTTAACCCCTAACCTTAACCCTAACCCCTAACCCTAATCCCTAACCATAACCCTCTAACCCTAATTCCCTAACCCTATCCCTAACCCTCTAACCCTAACCCTCTAACCCTATCCATAACCCTAACCCCTTAACCCTAACGCTAACCCTAACCCTCTAACCCCAACCCCTAACCCTAACTCTAACCCCTAACCGTAACCCCAACCCTAACCCTCTAACCCTAATCGTCTAACCCTAACCCTTTAACCCTAACCCTCTAACCCTAACTCCATAACCCTAAACCTAACCCCTAACCCTAACCCCTAAACCTAACCCCTAACCTTAACCCTAACCCCTAACCCTAATCCCTAACCCTAACCCTAACCCTAACCCTCTAACCCTAATTCCCTAACTCTAACCTTATCCCTAACCCTCTAACCCTAACCCTCTAACCCTATCCATAACCCTAACCCTTTAACCCTAATCCTAACGCTAACCCTAACCCTCTAACCCTAACCCTAACCCCTAACCCTAACCCCTAACCCTAACCCTAACCCCTAACCCCTAACCGTAACCCCAACCCTAACCCTCTAACCCTAACCCTCAAACCCTAACCCTTTAACCATAATTCTAACCCTAACCCTCTAACCCTAGCCCCTAACCCTAATCCTATCCCCTAACCCTAATCATACATTAACCCCTAACCCTAACTCTCTTACCGTAACCCTTACCCTAACCCTTAACCCTAACCCTAACACCTAAACCTAACCCTCTAACCCTAACCCTAATTCCTAACCATTAACCCTAACCTTAACCCCTAACCCCTAACCCTAACCCCTAACCCTAACCTCTAACCTTAACTTCCTAACCCTAACCCCTAACCCTAATCCCTAACCCTAACCCTAACCCTAACCCTCTAACCCTAATTCCCTAACTCTAACCCTATCCCTAACCCTCTAACCCTAACCCTCTAACCCTATCCATAACCCTAACCCCTTAACCCTAATCCTAACGCTAACCCTAACCCTCTAACCCTAACCCTAACCCCTAACCCTAACCCTAACCCTAACCCTCTAACCCTAATTCCCTAACTCTAACCCTATCCCTAACCCTCTAACCCTAACCCTCTAACCCTATCCATAACCCTAACCCCTTAACCCTAATCCTAACGCTAACCCTAACCCTCTAACCCTAACCCTAACCCCTAACCCTAACCCCTAACCCTAACCCTAACCCCTAACCGTAACCCCAACCCTAACCCTCTAACCCTAACCCTCAAACCCTAACCCTCTAACCCTAACCCTCAAACCCTAACCCTTTAACCATAATTCTAACCCTAACCCTCTAACCCTAGCCCCTAACCCTAATCCTATCCCCTAACCCTAATCATACATTAACCCCTAACCCTAACTCTCTTACCGTAACCCTTACCCTAACCCTTAACCCTAACCCTAACACCTAAACCTAACCCTCTAACCCTAACCCTAATTCCTAACCATTAACCCTAACCTTAACCCCTAACCCCTAACCCTAACCCCTAACCCTAACCTCTAACCTTAACTTCCTAACCCTAACCCCTAACCCCAACCCCTAACCCTTGACCCTAACCCCTAACCCTAACCTTAACCCCCTAACCCCTAACCCTAAAAGCAAATGTTTTAAATACTTTTTTCTCAACTGTGTTCAAACAGGAAAAGCATATGCCACGGGAAATGCACAGTGATCATGTAAACGCTTCATTAAGTATGACCTGCTTAACCCAGGAAGGAGTGCAGAACCGACTTAGTAACATTAAAATTGACAAATCACCAGGCCCTGATGGCATTCACCCTCGGGTATTAAGGGAGTTAAGTAATGTGATAGACAGGCCTCTATTCCTTATATTTAAAGACTCTATAGAAACTGGGTCTGTTCCACTGGATTGGCGGCTAGCAAATATTCAAAAAAGGGTGTAAAAGGGAACCTGGAAACTATAGGCCGGTAAGCTTAACATCTGTTGTGGGTAAAATGTTTGAAGGGATTTTAAGGGATACTATTATGGATTGTCTCAATGTTAATAATTGTTTAACTCCATATCAACATGGATTTATGAAGGATCGCTCCTTTCAAACTAACCTGATCAGCTTCTATGAGGATGTAAGCTCTCACATGGACCGAGGAGAATCATTGGATGTCATTTATCTCGACTTCGGTAAAGCATTTGACACTGTCCCACATAAAAGACTGATAAGTAAAATGAGAAAGCTTGGGCTTGGGGAAAATGTGTGTAGATGGGTAGGTAGCTGGCTTAGTGATAGAAAACAAAGAGTGGTTATTAATGGCACATACTCAGATTGGGACAGGGTTACTATTGGGGTGCCACAGGGGTCTGTATTGGGCCCCCTACTATTTAATATATTTATTAATGATCTGGTGGATGGTTTACAGAGAAAAATATCAATATTTGCAGATGATACAAAACGATGTAAGGTAGTTAACACAAAGGAGGACAGTTTGCAACTACAGACGGATTTGGGTAAATTGGAGAATTGGGCTGACAAATGGCAAATGAGGTTTAACACAGATAAGTGTAAGGTTATGCACATGGGAAGGAGAAACAGATGCTACGATTACTTACTAAATGGAAAACTGCTGGGGAAATCAGACATGGAAAAAGACTTAGGCATATTAGTCAATAAGAAGCTAAATTGGGGTGCCCAGTGTCAGGCAGCAGCCACCAAAGCAAATAGGGTGATGGGATGCATTAGAAGAGGTCTGGGAGCACGAGATGAAAACATCATTCTCCCTCTGTACATATCACTCGTCAGACCACACTTGGAGTATTGTGTGCAATTTTGGGCGCCGGTGCTCAAGAAAGACATTACTGAACTTGAAAGGGTTCAGAGGCGGGCTACTAAAATAATAATAAATGGAGTGGGTGCATTACAATACATGGAAAGGTTATCAATATTAGGTCTATTTACTGTAGAAAAGAGAAGACTTAGAAGAGACCTAATGACTATGTACAAATATATCAGAGGGCCATATAGAGATCTCTCCCATGATCTTTTTGTACTAAGGACTTTAACAAAAACAAGGGGGCATTCTGTTCGATTGGACGAAAGAAATTCCTACATCAGCATAGAAGAGGGTTCTTCACGGTAAGAGCAGTGAGGTTCTGGAACTCTCTTCCTGAGGAAGTGGTGATGGCCAACACACTGAATGAATTTAAGAGAGGAATGGATGCTTTTCTTGATAACAAAAGTATAGAAGGTTATAAATAGCATAATCTTACAGGTAGATAGAAGAGCGACCAAGATTATTAGAGGAATGGGTGGGCTGCAATACCAAGACAGGTTATTAAACTTGGGGGTTATTTAGTTTGGAAAAACAAAGGCTTAGGGGGATCTAATCACAATGTATAAACATATGAGGGGACAGTACAGAGACTTTTCCAAAGATCTCTATACACCTAGGCCTGCGACTGGAACACGGGAGCGTCCGCTACGTCTCGAGGAAAGAAGGTTTAATCATAACCACAGACGAGGATCCTTTACTGTACGAGCAGTGAGACTATGGAACTCTCTGCCGCATGATGTTGTAATGAATTATTCACTACTAACATTTAAGCAGAGCCTGGATGCCTTTCTTAAAAAAATTAATATTACCAGTTATGTATATTAGATTTTATGACAGGGTATTGATCCAGGGAACTAGTCTCATTGCCGTATGTGGAGTCAGGAAGGAATTTTTTTCCCCATTGGAGCTTGTTTGACACATTGGGTTTTTTTTGCCTTCCTCTGGATCAACATGTTCGGCTATGGGTTGAACTAGATGGACTTAGGGTCTCCCTTCAACCTTAAAAACTATGAAACTATAAAACTATGAAACTATGAAACCTCTAACCCTAACCTTAACCCCCTAACTCCCTAACCCTAAACCTATCCCCTAACTCTAACCCCTAACCCTAACCTCTAACCTTATCCCTAACCCTAACCCCTAACCCTAACCCTAATCCCTAACTCTAACCCTCTAACCCTAATTCCCTAACCCTAACCCTATCCCTTACTCTCCAACCCTAACCCCTAACCCTAATCCCTAACCCTAACCCTCTAACCCTAATTCCCTAACCCTATCCCTAACCCTCTAACCCTAACCCTCTAACCCCATCCATAACCCTAACACTAAACTTAACCCTAAACCCTAACCCTAACCCTAAACCCTAACCCCAACTCCCTAACCCTAATCCTAACCCTAACCCCTAACCCTAACCCCTAACCCTAACCTCTAACCCTAATGCTAACCCCTAACGCTAGCTCAAACCTTAACCCCAAACCCCTAACCCAAACCCCTAACCCCTAACTCTAACCCAAACCCTAACACCTAACACTAACCCCGAAACCTAACCCTAACCCTTAACCCTAACCCTAACCCTCACCCTCAACCTAACCCTAACCCCTAACCCTAACCCCTAACCCTAACCATACTCTAACCCTAACCCTCTAACCCTAACCCTTACCCTAACCCCTATCCCTAACCCTAACCCTTACACCTAACCCCAACCCTAGCCCTCTAATCCTAACCCTAAACCCTAACCCTTAACCCTAACCCTAACCTTAACCCCTTAATTCTAACCCCTTAATCCTAACTATAACCCCTAACCCTAACCCCTAACCCAAACCCCTAACCCCTAACTCTAACCCAAACCCTAACACCTAACACTAACCCCAAAACCTAACCCTAACCCTTAACCCTAACCCTAACCCTCACCCTCAACCTAACCCTAACCCTAACCCCTAACCCTAACCCCTAACCCTAACCATACTCTAACCCTAACCCTCTAACCCTAACCCTTACCCTAACCCCTAACCCTAACCCTTACACCTAACCCCAACCCTAGCCCTCTAATCCTAACCCTAAACCCTAACCCTTAACCCTAACCTTAACCCCTTAATTCTAACCCCCTAATCCTAACTATAACCCCTAACCCCTAACCCAAACCCTAACCTTTACCCCAACACTAACCCTAATCCCTAATCCTAACGCAAAAGATGAGGATGTCCAGCTCTTCAGGCAAAAAAATCACGTCTTTATTTTATCATGCAGACACAAAGAATGACATGACCAGCATGGTCATGTCATTCTTTGTGTCTGCATGATAAAATAAAGACGTGATTTTTTTGCCTGAAGAGCTGGACATCCTCATCTTTTGCATTATTTTGGGCTGTGGCAGTGCCTGTCCGTGCTCCAGGACGAAATCAAGACTGAGCTTTTTCCACGGTGAGCTGATTCATACTATTGACCTAATCCTAACCCCTAACCTTAACCCTAACCCCTAACCCTAATCCCTAAACCTAACCCTAACCCTCTAACCCTAATTCCCTAACTCTAACCCTATCCCTAACCCTCTAACCCTAACCCTCTAACCCTTTCTATAACCCTAACCCCTTAACCCCAATCCTAACGCTAACCGTATGATAACCTCTAACCCTAACCCCTAACCCTAACCCCTAACCCTAACCCCTAACCCTAACCCCTAACCGTAACCCCAACCCTAACCCTCTAGCCCTAACCCTCTAACCCTAACCCTTTAACCATAATTCTAACCCTAACCCTCTAACCCTAGCCCCTAACCCTAATCCTATCCCCTATCCCTAACCATACCTTAACCCGTAACCCTAACTCTCTTACCGAAACCCTTACCCTAACCCTTAACCCTAACCCTAACACCTAAACCTAACCCTCTAACCCTAACTCTAACTCCCTAACCCTAACCCTATTCCTAACTCTCCAACCCTAACCCCTAACCCTAACCCTCTAAACCCTAATTACCTAACCCTAACCCTATCCCTAACCCTCTAACCCTCCAACCCCATCCATAACCCTAACCATAAACCTAACCCTCTAACCCTAAGCCCTAATCCTAACCCTAAACCCTAACCCCTAACCCCTAATCCCTAACCCTCTAACCCTAACCCCCTAACCTGAACCCTATTCCTAACCCTTTAACCCTAACCCTAACCCTCTAACCCTAACCCCTAACCCTAACCCGAATCTCCTAACCCTAACCTTAACCCTAACCCTAACTGTAACTCCCTAACCCTAAACCTAATCCCTAACCTTAACCCCTAACCTTAACCCTAACCCCTAACCCTAATCCCTAACCCTAACCCTCTAACCCTAATTCCCTAACCCTAACCCTATCCCTAACCCTCTAACCCTAACCCTCAAACCCTATCCATAACCCTAACCCCTTAACCCTAACGCTAACCCTAACCCTCTAACCCCAACCCCTAACCCTAACCCTAACCCCTAACCGTAACCCCAACCCTAACCCTCTAACCCTAATCGTCTAACCCTAACCCTTTAACCCTAACCCTCTAACCCTAACTCCATAACCCTAAACCTAACCCCTAACCCTAACCCCTAAACCTAACCCCTAACCTTAACCCTAACCCCTAACCCTAATCCCTAACCCTAGCCCTAACCCTAACCCTCAAACCCTAATTCCCTAACTCTAACCCTATCCCTAACCCTCTAACCCTAACCCTCTAACCCTATCCATAACCCTAACCCCTTAACCCTAATCCTAACGCTAACCCTAACCCTCTAACCCTAACCCTAACCCCTAACCCTAACCCCTAACCCTAACCCTAACCCCTAACCCCTAACCGTAACCCCAACCCTAACCCTCTAACCCTAACCCTCAAACCCTAACCCTTTAACCATAATTCTAACCCTAACCCTCTAACCCTAGCCCCTAACCCTAATCCTATCCCCTAACCGTAACCATACATTAACCCCTAACCCTAACTCTCTTACCGTAACCCTTACCCTAACCCTTAACCCTAACCCTAACACCTAAACCTAACCCTCTAACCCTAACCCTAATTCCTAACCATTAACCCTAACCTTAACCCCTAACCCCTAACCCTAACCCCTAACCCTAACCTCTAACCTTAACTTCCTAACCCTAACCCCTAACCCCAACCCCTAACCCCTGACCCTAACCCCTAACCCTAACCTTAACCCCCTATCCCCTAACCCTAAAAGCAAATGTTTTAAATACTTTTTTCTCAACTGTGTTCAAACAGGAAAAGCATATGCCACGGGAAATGCAGAGTGATCATGTAAACGCTTCATTAAGTATGACCTGCTTAACCCAGGAAGGAGTGCAGAACCGACTTAGTAACATTAAAATTGACAAATCACCAGGCCCTGATGGCATTCAGCCTCGGGTATTAAGGGAGTTAAGTAATGTGATAGACAGGCCTCTATTCCTTATATTTAAAGACTCTATAGAAACTGGGTCTGTTCCACTGGATTGGCGGCTAGCAAATATTCAAAAAAGGGTGTAAAAGGGAACCTGGAAACTATAGGCCGGTAAGCTTAACATCTGTTGTGGGTAAAATGTTTGAAGGGATTTTAAGGGATACTATTATGGATTGTCTCAATGTTAATAATTGTTTAACTCCATATCAACATGGATTTATGAAGGATCGCTCCTTTCAAACTAACCTGATCAGCTTCTATGAGGATGTAAGCTCTCACATGGACCGAGGAGAATCATTGGATGTCATTTATCTCGACTTCGGTAAAGCATTTGACACTGTCCCACATAAAAGACTGATAAGTAAAATGAGAAAGCTTGGGCTTGGGGAAAATGTGTGTAGATGGGTAGGTAGCTGGCTTAGTGATAGAAAACAAAGAGTGGTTATTAATGGCGCATACTCAGATTGGGATAGGGTTACTAGTGGGGTGCCACAGGGGTCTGTATTGGGCCCCCTACTATTTAATATATTTATTAATGATCTGGTGGATGGTTTACAGAGTAAAATATCAGTATTTGCAGATGATACAAAACTATGTAAGATAGTTAACACAAAGGAGGACAGTTTGCAACTACAGACGGATTTGGGTAAATTGGAGAATTGGGCTGACAAATGGCAAATGAGGTTTAACACAGATAAGTGTAAGGTTATGCACATGGGAAGGAGAAACAGATGCTACGATTACTTACTAAATGGAAAACTGCTGGGGAAATCAGACATGGAAAAAGACTTAGGCATATTAGTCAATAAGAAGCTAAATTGGGGTGCCCAGGGTCAGGCAGCAGCCACCAAAGCAAATAGGGTGATGGGATGCATTAGAAGAGGTCTGGGGGCACGAGATGAAAACATCATTCTCCCTCTGTACATATCACTCGTCAGACCACACTTGGAGTATTGTGTGCAATTTTGGGCACCGGTGCTCAAGAAAGACATTACTGAACTTGAAAGGGTTCAGAGGCGGGCTACTAAAATAATAATAAATGGAGTGGGTGCATTACAATACACGGAAAGGTTATCAATATTAGGTCTATTTACTCTAGAAAAGAGAAGACTTAGGGGAGACCTAATAACTATGTACAAATATATCAGAGGGCCATATAGAGATCTCTCCCATGATCTTTTTGTACTAAGGACTATAACAAAAACAAGGGGGCAGTCTCTTCGATTGGAGGAAAGAAATTCCTACATCAGCATAGAAGAGGGTTCTTCACGGTAAGAGCAGTGAGGTTCTGGAACTCTCTTCCTGAGGAAGTGGTGATGGCCAACACACTGAATGAATTTAAGAGAGGAATGGATGCTTTTCTTGATAACAAAAGTATAGAAGGTTATAAATAGCATAATCTTACAGGTAGATAGAAGAGCGACCAAGATTATTAGAGGAATGGGTGGGCTGCAATACCAAGACAGGTTATTAAACTTGGGGGTTATTTAGTTTGGAAAAACAAAGGCTTAGGGGGATCTAATCACAATGTATAAACATATGAGGGGACAGTACAGAGACTTTTCCAAAGATCTCTATACACCTAGGCCTGCGACTGGAACACGGGAGCGTCCGCTACGTCTCGAGGAAAGAAGGTTTAATCATAACCACAGACGAGGATCCTTTACTGTACGAGCAGTGAGACTATGGAACTCTCTGCCGCATGATGTTGTAATGAATTATTCACTACTAACATTTAAGCAGAGCCTGGATGCCTTTCTTAAAAAAATTAATATTACCAGTTATGTATATTAGATTTTATGACAGGGTATTGATCCAGGGAACTAGTCTCATTGCCGTATGTGGAGTCAGGAAGGAATTTTTTTCCCCATTGGAGCTTGTTTGACACATTGGGTTTTTTTTGCCTTCCTCTGGATCAACATGTTCGGCTATGGGTTGAACTAGATGGACTTAGGGTCTCCCTTCAACCTTAAAAACTATGAAACTATAAAACTATGAAACTATGAAACCTCTAACCCTAACCTTAACCCCCTAACTCCCTAACCCTAAACCTATCCCCTAACCCCTAACCCTAACCTCTAACCTTATCCCTAAACCTAACCCCTAACCCTAACCCTAATCCCTAACTCTAACCCTCTAACCCTAATTCCCTAACCCTAACCCTATCCCTTACTCTCCAACCCTAACCCCTAACCCTAATCCCTAACCCTAACCCTCTAACCCTAATTCCCTAACCCTATCCCTAACCCTCTAACCCTAACCCTCTAACCCCATCCATAACCCTAACACTAAACTTAACCCTAAACCCTAACCCTAAACCCTAACCCCAACTCCCTAACCCTAATCCTAACCCTAACCCCTAACCCTAACCCCTAACCCTAACCTCTAACCCTAATGCTAACCCCTAACGCTAGCTCAAACCTTAACCCCTAACCCAAACCGCTAACCCCTAACTCTAACCCAAACCCTAACACCTAACACTAACCCCGAAACCTAACCCTAACCCTTAACCCTAACCCTAACCCTCACCCTCAACCTAACCCTAACCCCTAACCCTAACCCCTAACCCTAACCATACTCTAACCCTAACCATCTAACCCTAACCCTTACCCTAACCCCTAACCCTAACCCTAACCCTTACACCTAACCCCAACCCTAGCCCTAACCCTAACCCTTACACCTAACCCCAACCCTAGCCCTCTAATCCTAACCCTAAACCCTAACCCTTAACCCTAACCCTAACCTTAACCCCTTAATTCTAACCCCCTAATCCTAACTATAACCCCTAACCCTAACCCCTAACCCAAACCCTAACACCTAACACTAACCCCAAAACCTAACCCTAACCCTTAACCCTAACCCTAACCCTCACCCTCAACCTAACCCTAACCCTAACCCCTAACCCTAACCCCTAACCCTAACCATACTCTAACCCTAACCCTCTAACCCTAACCCTTACCCTAACCCCTAACCCTAACCCTTACACCTAACCCCAACCCTAGCCCTCTAATCCTAACCCTAAACCCTAACCCTTAACCCTAACCCTAACCTTAACCCCTTAATTCTAACCCCCTAATCCTAACTATAACCCCTAACCCTAACCCCTAACCCAAACCCTAACCTTTACCCCAACACTAACCCTAATCCCTAATCCTAACGCAAAAGATGAGGATGTCCAGCTCTTCAGGCAAAAAAATCACGTCTTTATTTTATCATGCAGACACAAAGAATGACATGACCAGCATGGTCATGTCATTCTTTGTGTCTGCATGATAAAATAAAGACGTGATTTTTTTGCCTGAAGAGCTGGACATCCTCATCTTTTGCATTATTTTGGGCTGTGGCAGTGCCTGTCCGTGCTCCAGGACGAAATCAAGACTGAGCTTTTTCCACGGTGAGCTGATTCATACTATTGACCTAATCCTAACCCCTAACCTTAACCCTAACCCCTAACCCTAATCCCTAAACCTAACCCTAACCCTCTAACCCTAATTCCCTAACTCTAACCCTATCCCTAACCCTCTAACCCTAACCCTCTAACCCTTTCTATAACCCTAACCCCTTAACCCCAATCCTAACGCTAACCATATGATAACCTCTAACCCTAACCCCTAACCCTAACCCCTAACCCTAACCCCTAACCGTAACCCCAACCCTAACCCTCTAGCCCTAACCCTCTAACCCTAACCCTTTAACCATAATTCTAACCCTAACCCTCTAACCCTAGCCCCTAACCCTAATCCTATCCCCTATCCCTAACCATACCTTAACCCGTAACCCTAACTCTCTTACCGAAACCCTTACCCTAACCCTTAACCCTAACCCTAACACCTAAACCTAACCCTCTAACTCTAACTCCCTAACCCTAACCCTATTCCTAACTCTCCAACCCTAACCCCTAACCCTAACCCTCTAAACCCTAATTACCTAACCCTAACCCTATCCCTAACCCTCTAACCCTCCAACCCCATCCATAACCCTAACCATAAACCTAACCCTCTAACCCTAAGCCCTAATCCTAACCCTAAACCCTAACCCCTAACCCCTAATCCCTAACCCTCTAACCCTAACCCCCTAACCTGAACCCTATTCCTAACCCTCTAACCCTAACCCTCTAACCCTAACCCCTAACCCTAACCCGAATCCCCTAACCCTAACCTTAACCCTAACCCTAACTGTAACTCCCTAACCCTAAACCTAATCCCTAACCTTAACCCCTAACCTTAACCCTAACCCCTAACCCTAATCCCTAACCCTAACCCTCTAACCCTAATTCCCTAACCCTAACCCTATCCCTAACCCTCTAACCCTAACCCTCTAACCCTATCCATAACCCTAACCCCTTAACCCTAACGCTAACCCTAACCCTCTAACCCCAACCCCTAACCCTAACCCCTAACCGTAACCCCAACCCTAACCCTCTAACCCTAATCGTCTAACCCTAACCCTTTAACCCTAACCCTCTAACCCTAACTCCATAACCCTAAACCTAACCCCTAACCCTAACCCCTAAACCTAACCCCTAACCTTAACCCTAACCCCTAACCCTAATCCCTAACCCTAACCCTAACCCTAACCCTCTAACCCTAATTCCCTAACTCTAACCCTATCCCTAACCCTCTAACCCTAACCCTCTAACCCTATCCATAACCCTAACCCCTTAACCCTAATCCTAACGCTAACCCTAACCCTCCAACCCTAACCCTAACCCCTAACCCTAACCCTAACCCTAACCCTCTAACCCTAATTCCCTAACTCTAACCCTATCCCTAACCCTCTAACCCTAACCCTCTAACCCTATCCATAACCCTAACCCCTTAACCCTAATCCTAACGCTAACCCTAACCCTCTAACCCTAACCCTAACCCCTAACCCTAACCCCTAACCGTAACCCCAACCCTAACCCTCTAACCCTAACCCTCAAACCCTAACCCTTTAACCATAATTCTAACCCTAACCCTCTAACCCTAGCCCCTAACCCTAATCCTATCCCCTAACCCTAACCATACATTAACCCCTAACCCTAACTCTCTTACCGTAACCCTTACCCTAACCCTTAACCCTAACCCTAACACCTAAACCTAACCCTCTAACCCTAACCCTAATTCCTAACCATTAACCCTAACCTTAACCCCTAACCCCTAACCCTAACCCCTAACCCTAACCTCTAACCTTAACTTCCTAACCCCTAACCCCCAACCCCTAACCCCTGACCCTAACCCCTAACCCTAACCTTAACCCCCTAACCCCTAACCCTAAAAGCAAATGTTTTAAATACTTTTTTCTCAACTGTGTTCAAACAGGAAAAGCATATGCCACGGGAAATGCAGAGTGATCATGTAAACGCTTCATTAAGTATGACCTGCTTAACCCAGGAAGGAGTGCAGAACCGACTTAGTAACATTAAAATTGACAAATCACCAGGCCCTGATGGCATTCAGCCTCGGGTATTAAGGGAGTTAAGTAATGTGATAGACAGGCCTCTATTCCTTATATTTAAAGACTCTATAGAAACTGGGTCTGTTCCACTGGATTGGCGGCTAGCAAATATTCAAAAAAGGGTGTAAAAGGGAACCTGGAAACTATAGGCCGGTAAGCTTAACATCTGTTGTGGGTAAAATGTTTGAAGGGATTTTAAGGGATACTATTATGGATTGTCTCAATGTTAATAATTGTTTAACTCCATATCAACATGGATTTATGAAGGATCGCTCCTTTCAAACTAACCTGATCAGCTTCTATGAGGATGTAAGCTCTCACATGGACCGAGGAGAATCATTGGATGTCATTTATCTCGACTTCGGTAAAGCATTTGACACTGTCCCACATAAAAGACTGATAAGTAAAATGAGAAAGCTTGGGCTTGGGGAAAATGTGTGTAGATGGGTAGGTAGCTGGCTTAGTGATAGAAAACAAAGAGTGGTTATTAATGGCGCATACTCAGATTGGGACAGGGTTACTAGTGGGGTGCCACAGGGGTCTGTATTGGGCCCCCTACTATTTAATATATTTATTAATGATCTGGTGGATGGTTTACAGAGTAAAATATCAGTATTTGCAGATGATACAAAACTATGTAAGGTAGTTAACACAAAGGAGGACAGTTTGCAACTACAGACGGATTTGGGTAAATTGGAGAATTGGGCTGACAAATGGCAAATGAGGTTTAACACAGATAAGTGTAAGGTTATGCACATGGGAAGGAGAAACAGATGCTACGATTACTTACTAAATGGAAAACTGCTGGGGAAATCAGACATGGAATAAGACAGGCATATTAGTCAATAAGAAGCTAAATTGGGGTGCCCAGTGTCAGGCAGCAGCCACCAAAGCAAATAGGTTGATGGATGCATTAGAAGAGGTCTGGGGGCACGAGATGAAAACATCATTCTCCCTCTGTACATATCACTCGTCAGACCACACTTGGAGTATTGTGTGCAATTTTGGGCGCCGGTGCTCAAGAAAGACATTACTGAACTTGAAAGGGTTCAGAGGCGGGCTACTAAAATAATAATAAATGGAGTGGGTGCATTACAATACACGGAAAGGTTATCAATATTAGGTCTATTTACTCTAGAAAAGAGAAGACTTAGGGGAGACCTAATAACTATGTACAAATATATCAGAGGGCCATATAGAGATCTCTCCCATGATCTGTTTGTACTAAGGACTATAACAAGAACAAGGGGGCATTCTCTTCGATTGGAGAAAAGAAAATTCCTACATCAGCATAGAAGAGGGTTCTTCACGGTAAGAGCAGTGAGGCTCTGGAACTCTCTTCCTGAGGAATTGGTGATGGCCAACACACTGAATGAATTTAAGAGAGGAATGGATGCTTTTCTTGATAACAAAAGTATAGAAGGTTATAAATAGCATAATCTTACAGGTAGATAGAAGAGCGACCAAGATTATTAGAGGAATGGGTGGGCTGCAATACCAAGACAGGTTATTAAACTTGGGGGTTATTTAGTTTGGAAAAACAAAGGCTTATGGGGATCTAATCACAATGTATAAACATATGAGGGGACAGTACAGAGACCTTTCCAAAGATCTCTTTTCACCTAGGCCTGCGACTGGAACACGGGAGCATCCGCTACGTCTCGAGGAAAGAAGGTTTAATCATAACCACAGACAAGGATTCTTTACTGTACGAGCAGTGAGACTATGGAACTCTCTGCCGCATGATGTTGTAATGAGTGATTCACTACTAACATTTAAGAAGAGCCTGGATGCCTTTCTTAAAAAAATTATTATTACCAGTTATGTATATTAGATTTTATGACAGGGTGTTGATCCATGGAACTAGTCTCATTGCCGTATGTGGAGTCAGGAAGGAATTTTTTTCCCCATTGGAGCTTGTTTGACACATTGGTTTTTTTTTGCCTTCCTCTGGATCAACATGTTAGGCTACGAGTTGAACTAGATGGACTTAGAGTCTCCCTTCAATCTTAAAAACTATGAAACTATAAAACTATGAAACTATGAAACACCTAACCCTAACGCTAACCTTAACCCCCTAACTCCCTAACCCTAACCCCTAACCCTAACCCTAATCCTAACCCTCTAACCCTATTTCCCTAACCCTAACCATAACCCTACGGGTTGAACAAGATGGACTTAGAGTCTCCCTTCAACCTTAAAAACTATGAAACTATAAAACTATGAAACTATGAAACCCCTAACCCTAACGCTAACCTTAACCCCCTAACTCCCTAACCCTAAACCTAACCCCTAACCCTAACCTCTAACCTTATCCCTAACCCTAACCCCTAACCCTAACCCTAATCCTAACCCTCTAACCCTATTTCCCTAACCCTAACCCTATCCCTAACCCTCCAACCCTAACCCCTAACCCTAATCCCTAACTCTAACCCTCTAACCCTAATTCCTTAACCCTAACCCTATCCCTAACCCTAACCCTAACCCTAACCCTAACCCTAATCCTAACCCTCTAACCCTATTTCCCTAACCCTAACCCTATCCCTAACCCTCCAACCCTAACCCCTAACCCTAATCCCTAACCCTAACCCTCTAACCATAATTCCTTAACCCTAACCCTATCCCTAACCCTCTAACCCTAACCCTAACCCTCTAACCCCATCCATAACCCTAACCCTTAACGTAACCCTAAACCCTAACCCTAACCCTAAACCCTAACCCAAACCCTAACCCTAACTCCCTAACCCTAATCCTAACCCTCACCCCTAACTCTAACCCCTAACCTTAACCCCTAACCCTAACCTTAACCCCCTAACCCCAACCCTAACCCTAACCCTTAACCCTAACACTCTAACCCTAACGCTAACCTGTAACCCTAGCCCAAACCTTAAACCCTAACCCCTAACCCCTAACCCAAACCCCTAACGCCTAACCCTAACACCTAACCCAAACCCTAACCCCTAACTCTAACCCCGAACCCTAACCCTAACCCTTAACCCTAACCCTAACCCTTACCCTCAACCTAACCCTAACCTCTAACCCTAACCATACCCTAACCCCTAACCCTAACCCTCTAACCCTAACCCTTACCCTAACCCCTAACCCTTACACCTAACCCCAACCCTAACCCTCTAATCCTAACCCTAACCCCTAACCCTTAACCCTAACCCTAACCTTAACCCCTAATTCTAACCCCCTAATCCTAACTCTAACCCCTAATTCTAACCCCTAACCCTAACCCCTAACTATAACCCCTAACCCAAAACCTAACCTTTACCCTAACCCCAACCCTAATCCCTAATCCTAACCCTAACCCCTATCCCTAAACCTAAACCTCTAACCCTAACCCCTAACCCTAACCCTAAACCCTAGCCCCTAACTCTAATCCCTAACCCCTAACCCTAATCTTCTAACCCTAACCCCTCAACCTTAACCCTATCCCTAACCCTCTAACCCTAACCCTAACCCTCTAACACTAACCCCTAACTCTAACCTTAATCCCCTAACCCTAACCCTTAACCCTAACCCTAACTCCCTAACCCTAAACCTAATCCCTAACCCTAACTCCTAACCTTAACCCTAACCCCTAACCCTAACCCTAACCATCTAACCCTAATTCCCTAACCCTAACCCTATCCCTAACCCTCTAACCCTAACCCTCTAACCCTATCCATAACCCTAACCCCTTAACCCTAACGCTAGCCCTAACCCTCTAACCCTAACCCCTAACCCTATCCCTAACCCCTAACCCTAACCCCTAACCGTAACCCCAACCCTAACCCTCTAACCCTAACCCTCTAACCCTAACCCTAACCCTTTAACCCTAACCCTAACCCTCTAACCCTAACTTCCTAACCCTAAACTTAACCCTTAACCCTAACCCCTAACCTTAACCCTAACCCCTAACCTTAACCCTAATCCCTAACCCTAACCCTCTAACCCTAATTCCCTAACTCTAACCCTATCCCTAATCCTCTAACTCTAACCCTCTAACCCTATCCATAACCCTAACCCCTTAACCCTAACACTAACCCTAACCCTCTAACCCTAACCCTAACCCTCTAACCCTAACCCTAACCTTAACCCCTAACCCCTAACCCTAACCCTTTTTTTCCCCTAAGGAAGCTACAACTTTGTGTAGCGATACGCGTGCGGTCACCACCCTACCCTTCTCACGCACCCTCTTTGCCCTCCACCCCTTGTAACCTTTCTGGGTATGTGCTTGGTTCTAAACTTGGCTCTATGCATGTGTCTTTAAGGCAGGTCATTATTTTGTGGCTTTGATGTAATTGCATGTAGTATTCTTATCTGTCATCTTTGAGCTTGACCCATTGCACTATATCTATTGCTTGTTACAGATTGAACAAATTTGGGCTTGGCCATTCAATATATTTATCTTGGTAATTTATTTTGGGATTTTGGGGCTTGTTGAGGGGGTGGGGTGCATGTTGGTGCCATATACCATTGGCACCAAATATGAGCATAAGCTTTTGGCTTTTTAATTAATTTTATCTCACATCTGTGTTTTTGTATGTCTTTTTCATATAATAAATGATATTGTTTGCTATATTTGGTGATCCCACTTTTTTGCGCAATTTCTTTCTCTTTTGTTCTACTAAATTTAACCCTAACCCTAACGCTAACCCTAACCCTCTAACCCTAATCCCTAACCCTAACCCCAACCCCTAACCCCTAACCCCAACCCTAACCCGTAACCGTGACCCCAACCGTAACCCTCTAACCCTATCCTAACCCTCTAATCCTAACCCGTTAACCCTAATCCTAACCCTAACCCTCTAACCCCAACCCTAGCCCCTAACCCTAACCCTAACCCTAACCCTCTAACCCTAACCCTATCCCTAACCTTAACCCCTAACCCTAACCCCCTAATCCTAACCCTAACCCCTAACCCTAACCCTAACCGCTAATCTTAACTTCTAACCCTAACTTTAACCCCCTAACCCCTAACCTTAACCCTAACCTTCTAACCCTAACCCTAACCCCTAACCGTAACGCAAACCCTAACCCCTAACCCGAACCCCTAACCCCTTAACCCTAACGCTAACCCTAACCCTCTAACCCTAACCCTAACCCCTAACCCCTAACCCTAACCCCTAACCGTAACCCCAACTCTAACCCTCTAACCCTAACCCTCTAACCCTAACCCTTTAACCCTAATTCTAACCCTAACCCTCTAACCCTAGCCCCTAACCCTAATCCTATCCCCTAACCCTAACCATACCTTAACCCCTAACCCTAACTCTCTTACCGTAACCCTTACCCTAACCCTTAACCCTAACCCTAACACCTAAACCTAACCCTCTAACCCTAACCCTAATTCCTAACCATTAACCCTAACCTTAACCCCTAACCCTAACCCTTAACCCCTAACCCTAACCTCTAACCTTACTTCCTAACCCTAACCCCAACCCCTACCCCTAACCCCTAACCCTAACCTTAACCCCCTAACACTAACCCTAACCCCTAACCCTAACGCTAACCTTAACCACCTAACTCCCTAACCCTAAACCTAACCCCTAACCTCTAACCTTATCCCTAACCCTAACCCCTAACCCTAACCCTAATCCCTAACCCTACCCCTAACCCTCTAACCATAATTACCTAACCCTATCCCTAACCCTCTAACCCTAACCCTCTAACCCCATCCATAACCCTAACCCTTTAACCCTAACTCTAACGCTAACCCTAACCCTCTAACCCCTAACCCTAACCCCAACCCCTAACCCTAACCCCAACCCTAACCCCTAACCGTAACCCCAACCGTAACCCTCTAACCCTATCCTAACCCTCTAATCCTAACCCTAACCCTTTAACCCTAATCCTAACCCTAACCCTCTAACCCCAACCCTAGCCCCTATCCCTAACCCTAACCCCTAACCCTAACCCCTAACCCTAACCATACCTTAACCCCTAACCCTAACCATCTAACCGTAACCCTTACCCTAACCCTTAACCCTAACACCTAACACTAACCCTCTAACCCTAACCCTAACCCCTAACCCTAACCTTAACCCCTAACCCTAACCCCCTAACCCTAATCCTAACCCTAACCCCTAACCCTAACCGCTAACTCTAACTTCTAACCCTAACCTTAACCCCCTAACCCTAACCCCTAACCTTAACCCTAACCCTCTAACCCTAACCCTAACCCCTATCCGTAACACAAACCCCAACCCCTAACCCCTAACCCAAACCCCTAACCCCACCCTAACCCCGAACCCTAACCCTAACCCTTAACCCTAACCCTCACTTTAACCCTAACCCTAACCCTCACCCCAACCCTAACCCTAACCCCTAACCCAAACCTTAACCCCTAACCCAAACCCTCTTACCCTAACCTCTAACAATAACCCCTAACCCCAACCCCTAACCCCAACCCCTAACCCTTAACCCTAACTCTAACCCTAACCCCTAACCCCTAACCCGAACCCTAACCCTAACCACAAACCCTAAACTCTAAACCCTAACCCTTACCCCTAAACCCTAACCCTAAACCCTAACCTTAACCCTAACACTAACCATAACCCTAACCCTAACCTTAACCCAAAACCCTAACCCTAACCCTAAACCCTAACCCAAACCCAAACCCTAACCCTAACGCTAACCCTAACCCTAACCCCTAACCCTAACCCTAACCTGCTGTAGTGAGAGCGGGGGCTGGCTTCTCTGCAACGACTTCCACATCAAGGGCTTACCAGCCCCGCTCTCTATAGTGTTGGTTGTAAGTGACCTTGTCGCCTACATGCAAGTCTTGATCGGGGTGTCCTCTGGGTAGATGGGGTCTCACATCCCGGCAGGAGATGAAGACTCCTTCCTTCAAGTCGGGCTCTGCAATGAAACCCTATCCCCTTTTGAGGCTGAAGCGCTGCACCACCCCCTGGTAAAGCAGTCCCCGTGCCAGGTAGCTGGCACGTCACAGGCGTTGTTTCTCCTGGAGGTCCCTGGACTCCGCCTGCACCCGCTGGGCCTCCTGCTGCTTCTGATCCCGGGCCATGTTGATGATGATATCCTGGCACACCCTGCGGGTGTCCTCCTCAACACGGGCCCGCTCCCAGGTGACGACCGCTGCCTCCGCTACCTTGTTCAGGGTAGATCGCTGCTGAGTCCCCGATAGCAACTGGACACAGTACCTGGGAGTAGTAGTCAGCGATGGTGGCGGCCTCTTCAGTGGCTCCTGATGACGCTGTTGTCTGGGCTGTCGTCACTGGGTCAGACTGGGTCACACGGTGGTGCAGCTTGATCCTTCTCCACTGGAGAAGGTTATGCAGCCGAGTCTGATCTGGCCGGGATGTCTGTGCCACTTGGTCCTTCTCCAGAGATGTTCAGTTCTCACTGCATTTGGATCTGGCAGTGATGCGGTCTGGTCGAGGATGGACTCAAGCATAGTAGCTGGTGCGGCCTGATTAAACGGCACCCTTCTCTCTTGGGCCCGCATGGTCACCACCTCTTCCATCATCTCTGCCTTCCACTCCTCGATTCGCTGCAGGTGTTCCGCACACAGGGTCCAGCACAGCCTGGGTGACCTGGTGCCTTGCACGATCCTCCGGTGCAGACATGATGTTACTGGTAACAGTCCTGGAGGCATTCTGTGGCAGGGCCTCTGGGCTCCCTGCTTCCAGTTTAGTTTCACATACTGGACACTCCCAGGGGGCAGGGCTTTTACTTCGCGCCTTTTTCACTGCTGTGGCGCAGTTAGTTTTTACACCAAAATGGTGGCGGTTTTTCAAGCAGTAATAGAAAGGGTTATGGGGTACTCGGTTCCGGGTGGTGAATAACTGGGGAATGTCACTTGGTGGCCGTTGCCCGGTTCTGTGCCCTGGGTGCTTTTTGAAAAAGGGGAAAATTTACAGGGAGATTAAATAAAAGTTTATCACGTGACGCCACTTGCTGTTTGCGGCGATGTGGATGGAGCTGCCGCTGCACAGTTTTCACTACTGGGGCTTGTGTTAGTGGCAGCCTGGATGTTAGGCCCTCCGCAAGCAGGGCCAGGCCCCAGAGGATAGGTGATGTAGATGGGTGTTGAAAGATTCCTTTACTCACGTCAAGAAGTAAACTGGTCACCCGAGGAAGACTGGTGTTGACCGCAGGTCCCCTTAGTGAACCCTGTGGGGTCGGAGTCTCTGGCCCCCTGTTCCCCGGTTCTCCCATTGCTACTGTGTCCTGAACTTCAAGGTCAGTGAGGTCCTTGATGGTCCCCTAACTGTGCAGATTTTATCAGGTCTGCTTGGAGAGCTTTGCCTGACCTAGGATTCTGTACTCCGTCGGTGCTGTTGTTCCGGGAGTACTCCACCATACAATACCGGCAACCAACCGCCTGGGCCCTCAGGTCACGTTTTCACTCCTATCAGTGTGTCTACTCGCTTACTCTCTCTGTCATCGACTCCGACAGACTACTCTCTGACTGTCCACTGTCTGCCCCTCCCACCGGGTCGTCTTGTGGACTGAATTGGCTCTAACTCTAGGCGTCCATCCATTGGTCCAACCCTAGCCTTGTACCAGTCTATGGGGGAAATTGGAGAAAATAGGGATTATCTGGAATGTTTGTGTTGTTACCGGCACTGGTCTTCTGGGCTCCTGGGGGGTAGGCCCTGCATCCTGGTGGGGATGCAGTACCTTGTAGCTCCCTGATGGCCTCAGGGGCGCTACATGTCCACCAAGATAGTTGTGAAATCTATGATTACCGTGTAATCTATGAGAGGTCAATGGAGACTGTGAGGAGGAGCTACACGTTTTAACAGTTGTGTGCCATTACACAGTTAAACTTTCTGTACATATATCAATCATTGCTTGCTTAAAGGCTTTTTTATTTGAGCAAATGCAAATTGTGTGAGAATTAATTATCATTATTACAATTGGTCCTCATACAAATGACACATTTTCGACACTAAATCTGGTGTTTACATGAGGAAGTTAATATTAGTATTATTATTATGTAGACACAGGCCAATAATTTGGAATTAGCATTTTTACATTCTATCAGAGATTATTGGCTCATGTAGTAAAAGAACGTTCAGGGCCTGTGCAAACGTTGTGATTTTGTCAATATTTTCTGCGGTTTTCTCATAGAACCTGAAGGATTCCCTAGTACCTGTAAAGTGAATAAGATTCTTGATGTCTCATGCACACATTGCTTATATTTTTTCCTTTAGATTTGAAACAGATGGGGAATAATCTGCAACAAAACCACATGTAAACAATGTGTTTATTTTACGCACCGTATTCTACCAAGAGATGCAGAAAAGGTGCAGACATTTCTGCTTTAAATACACATGTGCACATACTCTCGCTATGCAGCATTTTTGTAACTTTTTTGGGATGTGTTTTCATAGTCACCTTAGGTGATTACTACTTACATTGAAGGATTAGTTTCTGCTTTCAAGCTTATGCTGTAAGAGACAAGATAATCTGTTAATCTGCATATATCAAGCATTTGATCTCCATGTCATGCAGTGACAGCTGTTGGGCAGCGAGCCACCCCTGTGCTGTGAATGAGCATAAATGTAAAACTTGTGCAGTGTGGGTGAGATCTTCGTATAACAGCTTCATCAAAAACTATTACATATTCCGACATGAGGATCTCAGCAGATTGTTTATTACTAGTTATAAGTGAGCACTACCATCCTTGGGTGCTCGAAGCTCAGGTGAGCGTGACTGGAGTACCCAAGTATATTGTAAGTCAATGGGGAAGTAGAGCATTTTTCCAGAAGATTTGCATTATGCTCCGGTACTCGAATTGCGCCCATTCAAGCATCTGTAACACCCCAGGGTCAAGGGATTTTACCTGACATGTCGCCAGGCCGGGGGTGCAGATCCTTTGCGTCATCACAGGCTGACCTGGCCCGGTTTCGTGACCCCGAGACATACAGGAGGGAGGAAAGGCGGTGGACAAATTTTGAAGGATGTAGGATGGGGGTGGTAGTGATGGTGAGGAAAGTCTTTTTAGATTGTGACTCTACCTTTGGTCCGTGGCCAGGGATGGGCCGCCGTTGCGGGTGCTGCTCTCCGGGCCTGATGGTGAAGGTCACAGCCGGGATGGTGTCGCTCCCCACAGGCGGAGCGAGGTTACCCCGGGGAGGACAATGGAGAACGGACAGGGGTGGTGGTAGTCCCCGTTAGTGCCGCAGAGCTGGGCGCCGGCAATGGCAAAGGAGAGGCAAAGGCAGGGGCAGGTCTTTTACTCACAGGTAGTTCAGGTGCTGCCCCAGAGTACTGGTCTCTGCCACGATGGGCTCCAGCCGATCCTGGATAGTCGGTGGTCACCGCCGGTGCCCGTGGAAGTCCAAGCCTCCAGCTCCAAGCAACGGGCACAAGAAGAGAGAGGACCACTAAACTCCTGTTGTCTGTGCGAGATGTTATCCCAAGCTGTGCCCGGGAACGTCTGCTGTAGTGAGATGGTTGCGCCTACTTCTTACCCCAAGTGGTGCCTGCCCCCAGTGGTTATCCTAGCAACTGGGGAAGTCCCATGCTTCATGATGGCTCACCTCCCTGTCTGCGTTAGTCCACCCCCCTGTGGGAAAGCACCTTACAGTTGTTTGTGTGTGTTTTTGTGAAGGCACCAGCAGTTAACCCCCTCCTAACCCGGGATAGATATTACCCCTTAAAAGTGGTGTAATACCCTATCTCGCCTGAAGCCCAGGGGTGCCATATTCCCCAGTGGAAAATGGCAGTACTCCAGGACTGCAACATTTTACAAGAATCACTGCATTTTGTTATGCATTTAACCAAACAACATTTCTTCCCTTTTTGGGAGACACAGCAAATAAATCATTTCAAACATTTCAATGTTTTCAAACTGGTCAACAGGTCATATCAATTTTCTTTCAAAGTGCAGCATAATAAATCAACATTAACTTTAACTTTTATACTGGGATTTATTTACTATCACTCTTTCTTTACTGCTGCTTCTGGAGATGGCTGTACCAGGGAACCAGTCCTGGCCCCCTGGTTCTGGACACTCAGGGGACAGCCCCTTGCAAAATGGCCTGTTTTACCACAATGGTGACACATGGACTGCCCGTCAGCAGTATACCAATCAGGAATTTGGGACAATGGGTCCTTGCCATGTTGTCGCAAAGGAAGGTCATCAGCACTGGAAGCCAGTTTAATGTATATTTGTTGCTGTTTCACCTGCTTGGACTGCACTGCATGGGTTAAGGCAGACACAGTCTTGATCAGTCCCTGAATCTGGAGTCGCCAATCATCGGGGAGATCCTTTTCCACTGCCTGTTCTTTAGCATGCACCTGTAGCTTGGTAGTTGACACAGGATTAGGCCGAGACGGTTCACGCAGCACTAGGGTGGCCTGGTCTGTGAATTTGGCAAAGCTGATGTCTGGGTGGTGCATGGCCATAATGCGCAGCTGGGTCGGTGGGCATCAGATAGCAGCCCCTACAGAAACTGGTCGGTCAGTAGGCGATTTTCATCCCCCACTTCTGCTGGTTCCACCTGCATGACTGCTCTCATTGCCTCCTGCAGATTTAAAGCATAATCCCGTATGCTCTCTTGGGCCCTTTGCTTGCATCTGTGACACCCTGGCCTATTAGGTCATCACAGGGTATTGTGCAATCTGCCCTTCTGCATGATATTTACCTCCTCCTTGGTTACGGGTCCCTGACCTTTGGTATTGCTAAGAACAAGCTAATAAAAACCCTAGGAACACTCTGCACGACAACCACCAGACACACCAGTGGACAGCTTGAAGGGAATAGGGCTGGCCACTTGGGGGGTTGGTTAAGGGGAGGTCAGGAGTGTCAGGAGACAGTCAGTTGAGAAGTGACTCTCAAGAGGAGAGGTTACAAGGGAGAGTGTAGTGTTGGAGGTGAAAATGAGAGGAGGTCAGGAGCTGGGCTCCTCGGTTACTAGGTGGCAGATGTTGGTCTGGGCCTGGTAGGAGCTGGACCCCGGTCACAGGGGATCGTGACAAGGGGCACGGACTGTCGAGGAGGAAAGCCGGCGGCCTTGTGCCATCACCGGGCAGGGGCCAGGGCACGATGGGGTACGTGGACCCTAGGCCAGGAAGTAACTTCAGGCGTCCTGGTAATTTACTCGACAAGGACGGAGCGTTCAAGATCCGTTCTCCACCCGCTCCAAAATCAGGGTACTAGCGCAACAAGGGGGATATGACTTTCCCACTGCATAGTCCAGAAAATCCCAAGCGTGAACCCACAGAGCAAGCTCACTCTGTTAGCCACACGGGTGAGCGGGACCCATTTAGTTTTAAGCTGAAAGGGACCAACTACAGTAAAGAGGTGCCAAGGACAAGGTCACAGGCTAACAAGCAACACCAACAGGCATGGGATGCAGGCGTGTTCCCTCCCTGCTGCAGTGGCATCAAGAACTTTGGTTTACCACGGTTGTCAGCGTTATTGGACTGAGTGAGTATGCAATTAACTCTTACCGGCCCGACGGCACCTCCCCGACACTATCACCGAGTCTCGGGGCATCCCCCTACCCGTGGGGGGGTTAAACACCTGGCTGCCCACACCATCGCCCCCGGGTACTCCCAATCGCAGTGGTGGTACTTTACCCTTACCACACACCACGGGTGGCGTCACGAACTGTCCATACCATCCATACATAGTCCCCCTTCATTGAGTGGCTGCACGACCCCCCGGGTCCAGAGACCCCTCAAGCCACCGCGGATCCGGATCCCAGCAGCCCGGCTGCTGATGCGAGGGTGGCACACATCAATAAAACCGCATTTTTATCTCAGACGGTGTACAGGTATCAAAGGTTATCTTCAGCTTAGCTAAAATGTCCTTCTCCACCCATTTGTCAGCCTTCGGCCAGGACTTGCCCTCTCGCATGGCTGCTCCGGTTAACTGAGCAGTGAGGACTTTGGCTTTCTGGCTCTCCATTAGGGTGTAGATGCGGAAAAAACCATATAGTCGCTCCTTGAAGTCAGACAAGGTGTAAGTTTCTTCAGAATACTGTGGCAGCCACGTCGCTGCTGGAAGGTAGGGCATGATAAACAGGATTACCGAAGCGGTGACTACTGCAGCAGGGACAGACTCTGCTTCCTCCTCAGCGGACATATTACTTGTGGTATTTGCTCTCTGACTGGTTCTGCAGTGGAACTCCTGTTCGCGCCCTTTTCTGTGGGCTCCACCCACGACGGCAAGCCCCCTCTGTTCCTGCTCTTTGCAGTAATGGCGTCTACTGATTTTGTTTATACGCCACACACAGTCCATAAACAGAAAGTTCAATAGGCGTGAAGTACCTGATTGTTGCAGGCATGAATATTCTGTTCGTGACGCCAAATGTAACACCCCGGGGTCGAGGGCTTTTCACCTAACACGTCGCTGGGCCGGAGGTGCATATCCTCTGCATTGTCACGGGTTGGCCTGGCTCGGTTTTGTGACTCTGAGACGTACAGCAGGGAGGGAAGGCGGTGGACGGGAGGAAGGATGGAGGATGGGGGTGATAGTGATGGTGAGTAAAATCTTTTTAAGACCCGCCACTGTGGGTGCTGCTCTCCGGGGCTGATGGTGAAGGTCGCAGCTGGGATGGTGTCGCTCCCCACAGGCGGAGCAGGGTTACCCCGGGGAAGATGATGGAGAATGGACGGGGGTAGTGGTTGTCCCCGTTGGTGCCGCAGCGATGTACAAAGGCGCCGGCAAAGGAGAAGCAGAGGCAGGGGCTGCGGTTCCAGGTCTTTTACTCACAGGTAGTTCACGCACTGCCCTAGACAACGATCTCTGCCACGATGGGCTCCAGCCAATCCTGGATAGTTGGCGGTCACCGCCGGTGCCCGTGGAAGTCTTTCCAGTGAAGTGTCCCTCGGTTGCTATCCGGAACCCGGGCCGACCCTCCAGCTCTAAGCCATGGGCCCACGAAAAGAGAGGAACGCTAAACTCCTGTTGTCTGTGCGAGATGTTATCCCAAGCTGTGCCTGGGAAAGTCTGCTCTAGGGAGATGGTTGCGCCTACTTCTTACCCAAAGTAGTGCCCGCCCCCAGTGGTTGTCGTAGCGACTGGGGAAGTCCCATGCTTCATGATGGCTCACTTTCCTGTCTGCCCTAGTCCACCGCCTTGTTGGAAAGCACCTTACTGTTGTTTGTGTGCGTTTTTGTAAAGGCACCAGCAGTTAACCCTCTCCTAACCCGGGATAGATATTACCCCTTAAAAGTGGTGTAATACCCTGTGGCGCCTGAAGCCCAGGGGCGCACACATCCAACTGCTCTTAATGAGCAATGCTCACTCATCACTATTTCTTACTAGTCAAGTTAAAGCATTCCACTTAATGTTCAAATTAAATGGTGAAAGAGCACTTATGTGTTATGTCTCCTAAATCACATCTTGGAAATTGCTGCACAGTTAAAACAGGGCCCCCACATTGTGTGCTAGTGTGACGCCTTGGCCTATCAGGTCATCACAAGGTATTATGCAATCTGCCCTTCTGCACAGTATCCAAATCCTCCTTGGTTATGGATCCCTGGCCTTCGATGTTGCCAAGAGCAGAGCCAGTCAAAACCCTAGGAAAGCTCTGAACCACACCCACTAGACACACCACCGGGCCCCGGGGCAACCCCCCTACCCACGGAGGGGTTAAACACCTTGCTGCCATACAACCGCCACCGGGCGCTCCCAACAGCAGCGGTGGTACTGTGACGCCCTGGCAAAACCAGGTAGTCACACAAATAGGACCCCGCACAACACCTTCCCACACAGGGTTACATACAGCCGACCTGAAACCCTAGCAACTACCCCTTAATTTAGGACAGACACACCAGTGGGCCGGACCAGGCAGATGAGAAATGCCCACCTAGGCGTCTGGAGAACCCGGGGCGGGAAAAGCAGCAGTCTAAAGTTGAAGTTCAAGTGGAGAAGAGTGGAGTAGTTGAGAGGAGTGGAGGTTCAAGTTAAAGACAGAGTGGAAAGTCGTTGGGGTTGGAGCCCCGGCGTGCTGGCTAGGTGGCAGATGGTGGTCCGTATCTAGCAGGAGATGGGAAGACGGCTGCCGGAGATCTGAGGTGGACCAGGATAGGGTTGGAGCCCGCCGGTACCGACACCAGAGAACCGATCCGGAAACCGTGCACAGATGAGGTACTTGGACCCTGAAGCCAGGACCCGAACCCACGGCCTAGCTAATTAACCAATTGAGGGCAGGATTATAGGTCCTGTCCCAACCAAAGTTCCAAAAGCAGACCACCACCCACTGAAAGGGATAGGGCATCCGCCAGGGCCCGGTAGATCCCAAGGGTCAGTGCCAGCGGGCAAGGCTCCCAACAAAAAGGACCGGGAGCAAAATCCCATGTTTCACACCGGGAAGTCCAACACACAAAACACTGAGTGCAGAGGAAAGTGATACGGATCATCAGCCCGGGTGTGGAACCAGATACACCCGACCGCGGCAGCCGGCCACCAGCACCTTGGTTTACCACTGGACTTGTGTGATTTATTCAACTGTGAGTAACCTAACATCCCCCGGTCCGACCGGGTGCGCCGGCCCCTGCAGTCACCATCCCCGGCATAAAAACACTGGGCCCCGGGGCATCCATCCCTACCCACGGGGGGGTTAACATCCAGCTGCCATCCCATCGCCCCCCGGTAGTCCCACAACCACAGCGGTGGTGCCACACTTCACCACACACCATGGGTGGTGTCACAAACAGTTTACAGCAAATCCCGTACAAATACGTCCGCTTTTATTTGAAGTGTCTGTGCGACCCCCGGGTCCGGTAGAATCCCTTGAGCCACACTGCGGATCCGGATCCGAGCAGCCCGGCTGCTGGCACGGGGGCGGCACACCTCTCCATCTTACCACACACCATGGGTGGCGTCACGAACTTCTAACCCCCTTGCACATATCCCCCCTTTTAAATTCGAGTGTCTGCACAACCTCCCGGGTCCAGAGATCCCTCGAGCCACTGCGGTTCTGGATCTGAGCGGCTCGGCTGCTGACACGGGGGCGGTACACCTCGAAAAACCTGGCATCACGAACAGGATACGAGGAGGACCCACTTACCTGGGTGACGTGCGCCTTGAAAGCCGAAAACCGTGAATCAAGAGTCCTTTTCCCGCCAATTCCACAATTTTCTGCCATCTTTTCGTGCCAAGTCGTTGTCTTCCCTGAGAAAGTGCGCAAAAGCCTAAGCCCCGCCCTTCATCTTGCGTGTAAGGCCGGAACCAGAAGTTCCCAAAGGGCCAAAGCGCGAAAGAGTGCTGAGAAAAGACCAAGGGGGCGCGCAGAGATGTCGGCTCCAGACGATGGAAGTGTGGGGGCGCGCAGAGATGTCGGCTTGTAAAAACATTAAAATTAATACATCTAGTTATCAAATATTTTATAGTAGGACATATAAGTTCACAGTTCTGTTTATGTTGGAGGGCATAGTTTATTAATAAAGTTTTTATAAGGAATAAATATTAAAATGTCCATATTGAATATACTTGAGTACTGACATGGAAGGATAAATATAAATCTTCTGGAAGCTTCTAGAAGATTATGTCATATGGAACTATGTTCAACTAAAACACCCTATATGGACTGGACAGTTGTCATATAACACACGATGGAGGGGGCTACTGGTCGCTCCTGCACGTTGCATGCTGCCAGAATGATTAGAGGCTGCAAGATGAACACATGCTGCTTGCCATTCAGAATCCAAGGAGAGATGGATGAAGATTTTCTATTGATCAGTATGGACTAAATTAACTTTCTTCCGTAAGCTAATGAAGTATATTATTTTTCCTTGGGTGGGAGAAGCCCTGAACCCCTCACAGACTCCGTGGACAGTACTCTGCTGAATACCATCATCAGTAAAAGACAAAGAAACTGCAAAACCGTGAGTCTGCCTGTTTATTGTGCTCGTGTCCTGCACTCCCCCTATAGACTAACACACTGCCCCGGGGAAAAGGCTCTACCCGTGGGGAGCCGTCCCATCTCAAGCTGCCTTCCATCACCCCGGAGGTTCTGCAGCAGCGGTGGTCATCTCTGATCACATTCCACGGGTGGCGTCACGAACATAACCCCCCTTTTTATTGTGGAACCAGGGAGCACAGACCGGGTCACGACACCGTGATCCCCTTTCCAGAAGCGACCCTGGGCCCGGTTCTGGGTATCCCCTTAACCCCTGGCGACACAATATGGTGACCGGATTTGTTTTTTTGCATTTTTTTTTAGGTCTAGCGAAGTATAGTTATATATTTTTATATGATTGATCAGTCACAGCCTACCATAACATGAATCCACATTATTATGTTATTGAACTTACAATATGAATAATGCAAATTAATTATTATTCATCATTATTATTGATATTAATCCATTATCGCCAAATAAGGAAAGACGATTTGTTATTTTAATGATGTATTAATTAATTTTCGGGGTTACTTCACCCGCTTTAAGGGGGGATTGTAAAAACATTAAAATTAATACATCTAGTTATCAAATATTTTATAGTAGGACATATAAGTTCACAGTTCTGTTTATGTTGGAGGGCATAGTTTATTAATAAAGTTTTTATAAGGAATAAATATTAAAATGTCCATATTGAATATACTTGAGTACTGACATGGAAGGATAAATATAAATCTTCTGGAAGCTTCTAGAAGATTATGTCATATGGAACTATGTTCAACTAAAACACCCTATATGGACTGGACAGTTGTCATATAAAACACGATGGAGGGGGCTACTGGTCGCTCCTGCACGTTGCCTGCTGCCAGAATGATTAGAGGCTGCAAGATGAACACATGCTGCTTGCCATTCAGAATCCAAGGAGAGATGGATGAAGATTTTCTATTGATCAGTATGGACTAAATTAACTTTCTTCCGTAAGCTAATGAAGTATATTATTTTTCCTTTCTGTAACTGAACCCTGGCAACCATTTTTAAATAGATAAAATACATTTATTTTTTACATTTTTGAAGTCCTTTCTTTCATGCGCTTTTACGTATTTGAAGAAAAATATATTTAAGAGTATATTTTTTAACATTTGGAGATCCAGCCATTCGTGATTTTTTTTTTTACATTTTTTTGTGCTTCTTCCTTCACTTTGCATAAGGGGGACAGACAGCGACATATGCCTCCTGCAACTCCTGCAAAGTGATAGGGAATCGACAATTTATAAAAATCACGCAGAACCTAGGAAATACGTATAAGTCAAGTTGCATGAAAGTTTTTTAAATGAACTTTAAAGACTTTATAAAGCCTCAGAAGTTAACTTTTGACGTATTTTTGAGCAAGAAAGATAAAGTCAGTCCATTAAGAAGTATTGTACTTGCTGAACAAGGTGAATCAAGTCTTAGAGGATCATCCATGAGATCATCTGATCATTTCAGGTAAGAAAATGGATTTTATCTCTTCATATGTTAAGCAAAGTAAAATTCAGTTCACTTATTCAGATATTTCTAATGTGGAAGAGATTTGGTTACGTTTTTATGGGGAGTGTGAACTTAAGAATTCACGTATAGAATGTGCAAGGTCTTTTAATAGAGAGAAACAGAAAATCAGAAATGTCTGTCATTTAGTCTATGATTTTCACAAGTTAATCGTACAAAAATGTAAAAATGGTGGAAATAGACAATCTGAATTGTCAGGAGAGTCAGTGACAGAGAAATCCAAAGACTGCTTAGAACCTGGAATGTCAGTCAGTGATATTGTGAATTCTGACTGTAATGTTGGAAATGAAAAGTCAGATTTAGACTGTAATTCAAATCAGAATCTTGACAATGGCGACAGACATGTGCTACCTAATCAAGGTGACTTTCAGCATACTGAGAAAGAAGCAGGAAATGAGGTAGAGAAGCCAGAAGGGGGAGGAGCCAGAGTGGGACACGTGCAGAAAGTTGTCAGAGAAGGACACGTGCAGAGAGAAAATGGCGACGATCAGTTTAAAACAATAGAACAGACTAAGTTAGGAATTAAACTTAGAAAGAGTCTATTGGACATATGCAAATTAATTCCCGCATATAATCCTAAAATACATGTTTGCAGAAATTCAGAGATATTTGAAAGTTCCGTTGAGAAGTTAAATTTAACCAATAGTGAGACGAATCAGTTATTCCGTATGTGGATACCTCAGCATTTCTTTAGACAATTGGCATTAAAAAAGTCTTCTGACAATGAGACATTTGATTGTTCAAATGATAACGATATCATAAGGCTGAAAAATCTCATCTTCTGTGCAAGGAATGAATCTGATCCAAATTATGAGATGTTAAAGGAATTACAAATTGAACAGAATGAGAGTACGTTCTCATTTATGTCCGTTTTTGAACGTTTGTATAGGGCGGTCATTCCAAATGTCAGATTGGATGGAATGATACATTTATTCATCAAGAAATTTAATTTCCTTGATAATGCAGCTTGTGCGGTGGCATTAAATAAAAAGTCCCTATTCGAATGTACGACATTTATCGATTTTGTTAGAAAAAGTCAATCAAAACAGAAATTAATTAATTCTGAAAAACCAACACGAAAAAGGGAAAGTTTCTGTGAAAAACCAACAGTGTCTCCCAGATCCAGATATTTCTGTGACAGGATATATGAAATTCGCAGGAAAATGCATACGTGTTATAAACCATACAATCCATGAATAAAGGTGAGAATAAAGGATGACCGCACTCTGTCCGCTGTGAAGGATTTTCTTTTATTCAAACACGTGCATAGTAGAAAGCCGGAGGCACACTGTGAGCTGGCTCCTCAAGACTGGACGACGGCCGTTTCGCCCACAAATTGGGCTTCCACGGGTCCACCAAGTGGACCCGTGGAAGCCCAATTTGTGGGCGAAACGGCCGTCGTCCAGTCTTGAGGAGCCAGCTCACAGTGTGCCTCCGGCTTTCTACTATGCACGTGTTTGAATAAAAGAAAATCCTTCACAGCGGACAGAGTGCGGTCATCCTTTATTCTCACCTTTATTCATGGATTTTGTTCTATGACGAGCACCCCGCTTCTGGATTGTTGGACTTTCTAGGCTCTCCACCCGGACTCGGGTACAGGCGATACCGCAGACGTTACTGCAGGTAATGTGCAGTGGTGCAGGACTTAATTATCTCCCTTTGCTATAAACCATACAATCCATCCCAATTATTATCATCTAAAAATATTTTTCCACAGGAAAAACCTTTGTTTTCTTTGTCTCCAGTGAAGGGATTGGTCACTGGGATTGATGGTCCCAGACAAATGATGAGTAAAAGCTTTGAAAGACAGAAACAGGTGTCTTGTGCAGATCCTATCCCCGGGTTAGAATTTGACAGCCAGCAACAGCTGGGAGACGTTCTTTCTCATTTAAGAACAAAACTTGATTTACAAAATAAGTTCACAGATTCCTATAAGTTTAAAATGAATCTAATAAATCGAATCTTTGAAGAAAAATTTAGGTTTGGTCTTCAGCTAAATAAAGTTTTTGGGTAAATTAATTTTATTGTTTGATAAATATGATTATTCATATACAGTGAATCTCTGCACATATATATATATATATATATATATATATTAAAAGTAGTGATAGTAAATCAAGGTCATATTTTCATTTAGTAAAATGATAGTTTAATGTTATAAATTAATAATTTGATCTCTGTATATGAATAATAATATTTAAAATAAAATAATAAGAGAAAGTAACAGATTCTAGGTGTTTCATTTTTATCATAAATATGATAATAATTTTATTCTTTTATTTCCCTCAGAATTTATCAGTAAAGCAGATTGATGAAGTATTAACTTTTTATTTATACATTTGTTCTTGTCCTCAATCAGGTAACATATATCTTATTGTGTAAGGTTAATCGCGAAAGCATGATTAATAATAATTATTATTTTCTCAGGTACCAATTGCCAGAGAACTATTACTTTAACGTTTCTTTTATGAATATATATCTTCTTTAGAGTTATTAGAAATGTAATCTGAGCTTTGGAGTGTAGTAAAACTGCTTGCTGTTTTGGAATGGTGTTCTTTGCATGTAACCAGAGCATGTGACTTTTGAATTACTAAGCTAATAATAAATGTTTGTTCTATGGTCAAATGTACAGTATGTAATACATTGAATTTGTATTTTTCAAGAAGTACTTCAAATTAGTAACATAATTTTTGAAATGCGCATAGAATAATTAAAAAAAAAGGAATATGTGTCTGTCAGTTTCTATGTAGAAGTATATGTTAAAGAACCATGACAGTCTTGTGTGCATAGATGTGTCTATGAATGATTGATTGTCTGAGCAGCTGCCGATGTCAAGTACTTGGATCCAGAAAAAAAAAAGGGAATTTTTGTTTTAACTTTGAGGTTATAATATATGTATGTATACTATTAGAATAAATAAGTTATAGTACATAAGTATAAATGGAGGAATTTATACCGAATATATCCTATTCTTTGACATATTTCTTTAATATAGAGATGTTAGGATCTTTTGTGTTAGTCACTTCTTTTACTGATACATAGATTGGTAATCATTTTTCTTTTCAAATATGGAAGTGATATTTATAATATGGTCTTGAAGATATACAACATAAATTTTAATTTAATTTAATCTTGACATATTAATTTTTATAATATCATATTTCATGATATTGAAAGGGAAAGGTTTGGTCTCAATCACACATTTATATTTGATAAATATATGTGTTCACAGGATACTTTAATAATTAATATTTCAAGTATAAGGGAAGAATTGGGAATAAAAAATATATATTTGAAGTATATCATAATGCATTTACATACTAAGAGAAGAGTATTATTTGCAAGGTTACATGACTTAATTATTTTTATAGGTTACTGATATGATAGGTATGGAAATCCTATGAGATACTGGTAACATTAAGGTTATGTATTATTAAAGACATAGGTGTTATATACATAGAAGGCCTTATTTTTATTTCAATTTTTATTTTTATTCCGATTTTCATTTTTCCTTTTTATTCCTATTTTTTATATTAATTATTATTATTTAATATTCACATTTTTAATCGAAATTTTAATTCTACAATTTTTATTTTTCCTTCAAATTTTAAATATCTCAATTGAGAAAACACTTCAATATTTAGTTCAGTAATATCTAATATAAGAATATTACTTTAGTAAATATGAATCATATTAAAAGGGAAAAGTTCCACTTTTTGGAAGAAAAGATACTTCCTTCATCAATATATACAATTGTTTACTTTCTGGTAATACATTATTTTTATATTAGTATGTTAACACAATAAGGATGAAATATTACTTATAGTTACACATTTTCTTATAGTAGGTTATTTAATAAATAATAGACAAATCAAATAAATTAAATTAGAGTAATAAAGATGGAAGATCGAGGTACATCTAGGTTTACCTTCCTATATTTACAAATAATATTTATATTATATTTTTAATCAATAATAATTTATAATGGGTATTATTGTGTTTTGATGGAATCATCCAGTCTTTCCTAAAAGGTTATTTGCTTTGGTTTATAATTTTACAAATGATCTAACTAAATAAGCTACATTGTTGCCTTTCATATTTATAATATGATACATGTTATAGGTACACATTATATTGTTTCATATTTTATATTATATTTTGGTTACATTCAACACATTGCCACCTATGAGTTTGGAAGGGTAATGCACCAATGACAAAAAAAGGTCATTACATGAGAATACTATTGTCTATACCATTATGCAGTATTATTACATCATTCTAAGTATCAATTATATTAATACTTCTACGATAATAATAATAATGACATGGTATTATAGTATTGGAGTTATGATACGCTGTGACATTTATTAGTGATAGTTAGTGCCATATTTGGTATCTAGATTAGGGAATGAAGTCTTCAATCAAGATTACAGAAGTTAAAAAGACTTTATAATTTTCCTAAAGTTAAAAGGGATTCTGCAAAAAGGTCCAAAAGGTAACGTCTCAAATGAGACTGTGAAACATACAAAATACACTTACCACGTTTGCACCTCAGAAACACAGTGATCCTATGGTTCAAGGATGGACAATGACACATGGTCTGTGCATTAAGACCTCACTACAGATACTAAGAAGAGCAATGACGTGTTAAAGTTAACCCCTGTCGTGCTGACCAAGAACGTCTTAACATCTGTTCCAGGATTTGACAACAGGCAGCATGGAGGATAAAGGTGACTAATGTAAATTACACTGCACAGACATCAAAGACTTTTGCTATTCTTCTACACTCATGAACTGTGGTTTATCAACATTGGCTATGGACTTTGTAATAAAGAATAAAGTTTATGGACTTGATCTAACGATGATAAACACAATACGGGACTGTTTAAATTGGTAACCATTCATTTTTATCAAAGGATTTATTTCTAAGAGACTGTGTTTATGCCAGATTACATCGGAGATAAGAAGACATCAACTCAGAGGACATCATAATGTGGCACCCCAGGGTTGCCACAGTAACAACACACAGGGTTAACTCCCCACACACAACACCAAGACCTCCTGGCCAGAAGGGGGAGACCAAGCTGCTTCTCTGTATATTCTGGTGGGGGGAGGAAATGGTCAGTAGTTTCAGTTTGGAAGTTCAGTGCAGAGCACGGAGGAGAAAGGATCTGCAGGTTGGAAGCTGGCTTTAGCTCACCTCAGGATCCACTGACCAATTCCAGGCCTAGCTGAGGGTCTGAGGAAAGGAGAAGGAGTACACAAAGGAACATTCTTGGGAGACAGAGCATTGCTGAGCTCATCCCAGTGGAGCACACAGAACGGATGCTGGATCCGAGACTGCAGGTTACATACTGCACAGTTACCACCAGAGAAGTGAAGATTCCAGATCTTTCACCTGTACCACAGACACAAGCAACAAACGCAGAGTTCAGGAACATACTAGTAAGGACTCGAGTTGCCTGTCAGGTCGGTACCTAGGAGCAGAGCAGAGCAGAGCCAGCTGCATAGTTCACACAGCAGCAGGGCCACAGACACACAGTGCAGGCAAGGAAGCCAAAACGGCCCGGCTGGGTGGGAGAAGCCCTGAACCCCTCACAGACTCCGTGGACAGTACTCTGCTGAATACCATCATCAGTAAAAGACAAAGAAACTGCAAAACCGTGAGTCTGCCTGTTTATTGTGCTCGTGTCCTGCACTCCCCCTATAGACTAACACACTGCCCCGGGAAAAAGGCTCTACCCGTGGGGAGCCGTCCCATCTCAAGCTGCCTTCCATCACCCCGGAGGTTCTGCAGCAGCGGTGGTCATCTCTAATCACATTCCACGGGTGGCGTCACGAACATAACCCCCCTTTTTATTGTGGAACCAGGGAGCACAGACCGGGTCACGACACCGTGATCCCCTTTCCAGAAGCGACCCTGGGCCCGGTTCTGGGTATCCCCTTAACCCCTGGCGACACAACTTTGGCGTCACGAACAGGATGCGGACTGGACCCGGCTGCAACCCGGGTGACGTGTGCCTGTAAAGACTTATTGCATCGCATAAAAGACTTGCACTGTGAATTGTTGCAACAAAGAACGGACTTTAAACTTTGCAAAGATACCTGGAAAAATTCAAAAACATCATTGGTAAAATTTTCCAGGCGCCATCTTTAATCGCGCCATTAGCTGCTACGCGCGGGAAAACATCGCGCCTAGACTAAGACTCCGCCCACTGCTTGCGGAGGAGGTGCTGCGACCCGAACGAAAACGCAGAAAAGTGTTCCAGGCTTGCTGTCAAGAAGACTGGTGAAATTAACTAAGGGGGCGCAAAGATGTCGCAGCAGGGAGACGCTGTTGTACCCGGCGGTGCAGCGGCACCTATCATGCCGTTCCTGATGCCGTACACCCCGGGTGCAGTGTGGCTGCCGCAGTACTCAGGTGAGCCCAACACACTTAATGACTTTATCGGAAAGCTAAAAATCTACTACAGCATGTACCCCCTGACAGAAGCTCAGCGTGTTGGTATGCTTATGGGACAGTTAACCGGCAATGCCCAGCGGGAGGCTACATCCTGGCCGGACGATGCAAAGGACACTGTAGAGCATATAATAGCTGGACTAAAAGCAGCTTTTGAATCCACTGCTGGCAGCCGGGCTAAAATGAGGTTCTTTGGATGCAAGCAAAAACCTAGACAGAGCGCAAGAGACTTTGCCTTAAACTTACAGGAGGCGCTCAGAGCACTTAAATTAGCAGAACCTGCCTTAGCCCCTGGAGCAGATAAGCTGCTGATAGACCAATTCCTGGATGGACTCTCATCCCCTTCCCACCGGGGACAACTGAGTATGATGGTGATCCAGGATCCAGGACTAATATTTGCCCAGCTAAAGGATAGAGCCATCCGCCTCCAGCAGGTGGAGGAGCCGCAGGATATAGACTCTGTTCAACACCTTACAGTGGCACCCCAGCAGCCAGTAATGCCGGTGACATCGGCCATGTCAGCGGCTGTTGCTAACCACCTGGAGCCGATCACTAATGAGGCTCTACATCAAAAGCTTGAAGCCCTTACAGACACTGTTGCTTCCATGGCTAGAATCGTCCAGGAGCTGCGTGGATCCAAGTCTGCACCCAAGATTGAGCTGGCGACCAGCAAGGAGGATGTCCCATGGATGAGGCCTAGGAGATACCAAGCGACGAGAGGACGACCCAGCGACCGCTACCAGCCGGATGGACAGCCCATTTGCCGCCGTTGCAATGAGCCAGGTCACTTTGCCCGTGAATGTGCTTTAAATGGGGATCCCCTGGGGAGGCGGGCCGCTCCTCAGGAATGAACTCTCAAGGTCCTTCACCCTGGCACGACAAGTATGTGGGGGGACGTCCAGTCATCCCCATCGTGCTGGATGGCATTCCGCTCAATGCCTTGCTGGACACTGGTTCCCAAATATCATCAATTCCGCATGTCCTTTATAAGAGGTACTGGGCTGATTCAGACGTTAGCAGTGGTCCATCTAATGTTGCATTGAATATATGGGCTAGCAATGGTGAATTAGTACCACAGGTTGGTTTCAGAGAAATGACCATTGAGATTGGGAGAGTAGAATTGCAGAATCAGGGTATTATCATTGTTGATGTTGACCGACGAGAACGTGAACCAACTATGCTGCTAGGAATGAATGTAATTGAAAATTGTTTTGCAGAGGTAATTACTGTCTTGCAGCAGATCGTCGAGACTGCCAAACCTGGGCAACAGAGACTCCTGCAGAAGGAAATTAAAGCCTTGATGCTGAAGCAGCAGGTAGAAATATCAGGAGGTGAAATTGGCAGTGCAAGGGTAAGTGACCCAATACCTATTGTAATTCCTCCCAAAACAGAAATGCTGGTCTGGTGTAGAGCCGCAATAGGCATCAGAGGGCGAGACTATCAGGCCCTGGTAGAACCTGTGTACTCAGACAGTAGGCCCACTGTACTGACGGCCAGAGGAATAGTTGAGGTACATCGGGGAAGAGTGCCAATACGCCTTCTAAATTGTGGGGAAGATGAGGTCACCCTACCAAAGTATGCTACCATGGCTAAGCTATATACGGTTGATAACAACGCCATCACCACCGTTGAGCCCTTGAAGCCGTCAAGTCAGGCGGAAGACAATGACTCAGAGGGAAAGCTGGAGGATTGGTGCCAAAAGCTACATGTAGGTACCGATTCTACACCCTCCCATCAAAAGCATGGAGTATACCGAGTAGTGAAAGAATATGAACAAATATTCAGCAAACACCCATTAGACTTTGGGCAGATCAAAGGGGTAGAGCACACTATACCCATAGGTAACCATCCACCCATAAAGGAGAGGTATAGACCAGTACCACCAGCTCACTACCAATGCGCCAAAGACATGCTCAAAGAAATGAAAGAAGCAGGGGTAATAAGAGACAGTTGTAGCCCCTGGGCAGCCCCACTAGTGCTAGTTGAGAAAAAAGATGGGACCATGAGGATGTGTGTAGACTACAGACGGATCAACCGCATTACACACAAGGATGCATACCCATTACCTAGGATAGAAGAGTCATTGGCTGCATTAAAATCCGCTACTTACTTTTCCACCCTAGATCTGACTAGTGGGTATTGGCAAGTTCCTGTGGCAGAGGCTGATAAGGAGAAGACAGCATTCACCACGCCGATGGGCCTCTGTGAGTTCAATTGTATGCCGTTTGGACTCTGCAACGCACCTGGAACCTTCCAGCGACTGATGGAGTGCTGCCTAGGACATAAGAACTTTGAAACTGTCCTCCTGTACCTGGATGACGTCATAGTCTACTCCAAGACCTATGAACAGCATCTACAAGACCTAGCAGAAGTGTTTGAAGCCTTATCCGGATACGGCATGAAAATCAAGCCATCCAAGTGTCACCTTCTAAAGCCAAGGGTACAGTACCTGGGACATGTCGTGAGCTCAGAAGGGGTAGCACCAGATCCTGAAAAAGTTACCGTGATCAGAGATTGGCCGAGACCCACCAGCGTGAAAGAGGTGAGGCAATTCCTGGGACTGGTAGGCTACTATAGAAGATTTATAAAAGGGTTCACGAAGCTAGCAGCTCCCCTACAAGACATCCTGGTAGGACAGTCAAAGAAGTCTGCAGCCCGAAATCCTCCTTTCCAGTGGAGTGATGAGAGAGAAGAGTCCTTTAAGAAGTTGAAGTGGGCACTGACAGGAGAAGAGATCCTGGCATATCCAGATTACCATCAACCCTTCATTTTGTACACGGATGCCAGTAACGTAGGACTAGGAGCAGTATTGTCTCAAAAGCAGGAAGGCAAGGAGAAAGTTATTGCCTTTGCAAGCAGGAAGCTCCGGCCTACAGAAAGAAACCCAGAGAATTACAGCTCCTTCAAATTAGAACTACTGGCAGTAGTTTGGGCTGTAACAGAGCGTTTCAAACACTACCTGGCAGCTGCAGAATTTACCATCTTTACTGACAACAATCCGTTGACCCACCTGGACTCTGCAAAACTAGGTGCACTGGAACAGCGATGGATAGCCCGACTGTCAAACTACAACTTTGTCATCAAGTACAGGGCAGGCCACAAGAATGGGAATGCGGATGCCTTATCCCGGATGCCACACTCGGGGAACGTGGAAGAGGAACCGGAGGGACTGGAAGAAATTGAGCTGCCGGCCTTTCACCGTCCTAAGGTGGGACAGTATCAACCGAGTGTCTACCAAAAACAACAGCAGGCAACTCTCAACCCATTAGCACACCACGGATGGGCTGACACACAAGACAGCGATCCAGCTGTGAAGCTAGTGAAAGAACTGCTTACACAACAAGGTGCATACCCTAATAAGAATGCCCCAGCTGAGACACAACATCTCTGGAAAGAGAGAGGTAAATTGTTCCTGTACCAAGGGAAGCTCTGTAGAAGGCACACCAATCCAAAAACACATGAGTTGGTCTGGCAGATCATCGTGCCCAAGAGAGACGTCAAGATGGTTCTGGAAGCTTACCACAACGGTGCTGGTCATTTTGGTTGGAAAAAGTTGGAAGTGCTCTTAAGAGAAAGGTTCTACTGGGTTGGCATGAGAAAATCAATTGAAGATTGGTGTAGAAAATGCGGACCGTGCAACCTCAGAAGAAAGGATCAACAGAACCAGAGAGCTCCACTCCAGTCCATAGTAACCAAGCAACCACTCGAGCTAGTCGCATTAGACCACGTCAAGTTGTCACCAAGCCGGTCCGGCTATGTCTATGCCTTAACCATCGTGGACCATTACTCACGCTTCTTAGTGGTGGTACCCGTGAAAGACCTTACAGCTAGAACAGCAGCTAAAGCATTCCAGACGTACTTTTGCAGACCCCATGGTTACCCAGAACAAGTCCTTGCAGATCAAGGTCCAGCTTTCGAATCACAGATCTTCCAAGAATTCTGCAACATGTATGGCTGTAAAAAGATCCGCACAACAGCATACCATCCCCAAACAAATGTCTTATGTGAGAAGATGAACCATATTGTGATTGACCTGTTGAAGACCTTACCAGAGTCAGAAAGAAATCAATGGCCAGAGAAATTGCCAGACTTGGTGGACTTGTACAATCATGTCCCGGTGAGTTCTACAAACTGCACCCCCGCTTACCTCATGCGTGCAAGGCCCGGTAAACTGCCAATTGATCTAGATATGGGAATTCTGAAGCCAGATGCAGAAGTTCAAGAATCCAATTGGGATACCCTACGTCAGCAGCAGTATCGCCAAGTACAAGAGTGCGTAGAGAAAAGTCTCCAACAAGCTAGGGGAAGACAGGAGAGAACCTTCAACCAGCATGCTCTAGCAACCCCATTGCAACCTGGTGACCAAGTTCTCAAGAGGAAACGGCGCACAAACAAATTGGATAATCAGTGGGAAACCACCCCATATACAGTCTTACCATCCAGTATGGATAATCCCAAAGTGTGTCTAATCAGTAAGGATGAAGGAAGGACATCAGCTGTCGTGTCAAGAGATCAACTCAAACCGTGTCCTGAAACCCTGAAGACACCAGAAGTCACCTTACCCGTACAGGTACAACCTGTCAAGGAGGAAGAAGACGTGTTCCATACAGTCTTAGGAGATTTCCCAAAAACATGGCCAAATTACTATGGAGCAGTAGTAGTCCCAATGATCGCCTTCCCTCAAGTGGTGGAACCACAATCAGAACCCATACCACAAGAAGTCTCAAGACAAGAAGAACTGGAAGTTGAAACCGTAGAGGAAGAACAGATTCCTGGTCCCAGTGAGCTTGCCAGTCCTACAGTCAGCCCCCAATCCTCACAAGTACCAGAAACACCAAATAGGTACACTTCCACCCACACCATTATGCTAAGTACACCCAGTACACCAGCAGTACGCAGGTCACAGCGTAGTACTCAGGGTCAGATACCAGCAAGATATAAAGACTAATGAGGAATTGCATATAAAATGTACATATGTTATAATGTTTATATGAAAAACCGTAACAGTTTAGTGTACAGAAAAGGTGAGAGAAGAGTGGTGTAAGGTGGCAGCCCGGAGAGTTACAACTTGATCACATTGTTGGTGGCCCGAGGGCCGTGAGGCCTACTGCACTTACGACCAGAGTAGAGACACCTTTAAGAAGTGTTTGTTGATTGAAATGTTTATTTAATTGCAACGTTAAGACCAAAAGCCCAGTACCTACAGAGACTATACTGTATGAACACTTATATATTTTTCAACATTTTGGACTCTTTTTGAGCTTTAAGGTTTTTGTATTTTTCCTTTTGAGACTCTGTATTTATATATACAATTGTTGTGATAACTTGTTTGTTTGTTTCACAGTCCCGGAGTACTGTTCTTCACTAAGGGGGAATGTGGCACCCCAGGGTTGCCACAGTAACAACACACAGGGTTAACTCCCCACACACAACACCAAGACCTCCTGGCCAGAAGGGGGAGACCAAGCTGCTTCCCTGTATATTCTGGTGGGGGGAGGAAATGGTCAGTAGTTTCAGTTTGGAAGTTCAGTGCAGAGCACGGAGGAGAAAGGATCTGCAGGTTGGAAGCTGGCTTTAGCTCACCTCAGGATCCACTGACCAATTCCAGGCCTAGCTGAGGGTCTGAGGAAAGGAGAAGGAGTACACAAAGGAACATTCCTGGGAGACAGAGCATTGCTGAGCTCATCCCAGTGGAGCACACAGAACGGATGGTGGATCCGAGACTGCAGGTTACATACTGCACAGTTACCACCAGAGAAGTGAAGATTCCAGATCTTTCACCTGTACCACAGACACAAGCAACAAACGCAGAGTTCAGGAACATACTAGTAAGGACTCGAGTTGCCTGTCAGGTCGGTACCTAGGAGCAGAGCAGAGCAGAGCCAGCTGCATAGTTCACACAGCAGCAGGGCCACAGACACACAGTGCAGGCAAGGAAGCCAAAACGGCCCGGCTGGGTGGGAGAAGCCCTGAACCCCTCACAGACTCGGTGGACAGTACTCTGCTGAATACCATCATCAGTAAAAGACAAAGAAACTGCAAAACCGTGAGTCTGCCTGTTTATTGTGCTCGTGTCCTGCACTCCCCCTATAGACTAACTCACTGCCCCGGGGAAAAGGCTCTACCCGTGGGGAGCCGTCCCATCTCAAGCTGCCTTCCATCACCCCGGAGGTTCTGCAGCAGCGGTGGTCATCTCTGATCACATTCCACGGGTGGCGTCACGAACATAACCCCCCTTTTTATTGTGGAACCAGGGAGCACAGACCGGGTCACGACACCGTGATCCCCTTTCCAGAAGCGACCCTGGGCCCGGTTCTGGGTATCCCCTTAACCCCTGGCGACACAATATGGTGACCGGATTTGTTTTTTTGCATTTTTTTTTAGGTCTAGCGAAGTATAGTTATATATTTTTATATGATTGATCAGTCACAGCCTACCATAACATGAATCCACATTATTATGTTATTGAACTTACAATATGAATAATGCAAATTAATTATTATTCATCATTATTATTGATATTAATCCATTATCGCCAAATAAGGAAAGACGATTTGTTATTTTAATGATGTATTAATTAATTTTCGGGGTTACTTCACCCGCTTTAAGGGGGGATTGTAAAAACATTAAAATTAATACATCTAGTTATCAAATATTTTATAGTAGGACATATAAGTTCACAGTTCTGTTTATGTTGGAGGGCATAGTTTATTAATAAAGTTTTTATAAGGAATAAATATTAAAATGTCCATATTGAATATACTTGAGTACTGACATGGAAGGATAAATATAAATCTTCTGGAAGCTTCTAGAAGATTATGTCATATGGAACTATGTTCAACTAAAACACCCTATATGGACTGGACAGTTGTCATATAACACACGATGGAGGGGGCTACTGGTCGCTCCTGCACGTTGCCTGCTGCCAGAATGATTAGAGGCTGCAAGATGAACACATGCTGCTTGCCATTCAGAATCCAAGGAGAGATGGATGAAGATTTTCTATTGATCAGTATGGACTAAATTAACTTTCTTCCGTAAGCTAATGAAGTATATTATTTTTCCTTTCTGTAACTGAACCCTGGCAACCATTTTTAAATAGATAAAATACATTTATTTTTTACATTTTTGAAGTCCTTTCTTTCATGCGCTTTTACGTATTTGAAGAAAAATATATTTAAGAGTATATTTTTTAACACGGCTCCAGACGATGGAAGTGTGGCGGCGCTGCCTTCGCCCGACCAGGGTAACGATGGCGCAGTGGACGCCGATCCGGTGGCACAGGGACCTGAAGCAGTTGTTCCCATAATGCCGATAACATTGCCATATGTACCAGGCGCTGCCTGGCTCCCACAGTATGACGGCCGACAAGACGCGCTGCAAGGATTCAGGAGCAAAATCTGTAATGTTTTTGACATGTATGCCTTGAACAGGCGGCAGCGGGCGCCGGTTTTGCTCGGGCAGCTGACTGGTTCTGCCGAGCTGGAAGTGGAGACGTGGACTGAGGCAGATCGGACATCAGTGGCCGCCATTTTCAGGAAACTGGGAGCTGCATTTGAAACCCGCACGGAAGCAGAACTGAGGATGAGGTTTTACAGCTGCAAGCAACGGCCCCAGGACAGCCTTAAAATTGCAAGCGGCGCTGCGGACCTTGAGACTGACCAACGATATCGGAGAGCCGAAGGGGAACAAGATGCTGGTGGAGCAGTTCCTGCAAGGCCTCAGGTCAGTAGAGGACCGCAAGCAGCTCCGGCAGTGGGCCCTGGAACATCCTGCTTTGGACTTTGCTACCCTGAAGGAGCGGGCAATCAAATCTCTGCAGCCCCCAGAGGCTCCTAACTCCCCTCTGAAACCCTCTGCCCTGGCCCTGCCTGAGCCGGCTCCTTTAACAACGACTGGGAGCAGAGCATCCGAGTTATCTTCCCAAGTGCAGCAGCTAACTAAAGATGTCACCCGGATTCTGGAAGCCATGCAGTTAAAGTCAAAGACCACCTCCTCAAGGGAGATACAATTGGCCGACTGCCCAGAGGACGTCCCCTGGATGAGAAAGCGGACCTCAGCGTACCGAGGACAGAGCAGTGACCGGTATGGCCCACCTGTTTGTTATAAGTGCAATAAGACCGGCCACTACGCAAGAAGCTGTCCTTTAAACGGGCAACCCCTAGGGCCAAGGGCCAATCCCCAGGAATTAATTGCCAAGGCCCAGCACACTGGAGAGAGCGGTATGTAGGGGGATGGCCCATCATTTCCATCACCCTGGATGGGATTCCAACCTTTGCACTTCTTGATACCGGCTCCCAGGTAACGACTATTCCCTATGTAGTATATAAGAAGTTCTGGCTTGATGATGATTTGATGCCGCCGGATGACAGTTTGACTATCTATGCTGTCAACGGGTTACATGTGACTCAAATTGGGTTCAAGGCGGTGACCATAAAGGTGGGCCATGTAGAATTCGTCAGACAAGGCCTAATAGTAGTACAAAATGACCCTAGTGATCGGAACCCGAAGATCATTTTAGGACAAATGTCATTGAGAATTGCATGGACGAAGTGTTGTTTTTGCTTCAACAGTTGTCTGAGATTGCAGGAGCAGGGTGGCAGAGAGTCCTGTAACGTGAGATCCGAGCTCTCCTGCAGTGGCAACAGGTAAATCTGTGGCGCCCCTGAGGCTTCCGTCGCCACAGAGATATTGCACCTCAGCCAGAGGTGTGATGTCCCAACCTGGGTAAGAATGGGGTCATATGCCGGTCCATAGACTAAAACTTGCACACACCAATTGGTAGGCATACACTGGGTCAGGGATAGTGGCAGCAACCCCCATAGATGTATTCATGGGGCCGTAAGACCCATTCCTGGTCCCCAATAGTGTGGGTGGGGCCTAGCCAGTGGGTGTGTGGGAGGAGTTAGGTAGTCTGTGAAAAAAGTTGAAGAGGGAAGAAGCTCGAGTAGTGCAGTCCTGCGAGCTGGTGCCTGGGGCTAAGATAGCTCAGCCCAGAAAAGAAGGATCTGCAGAGAAGCACAGAGAGAAGATTCTGAGGAGAACAGATTTGTTCCGGTTCGCCTTAGAAGAAAACACTGAAAACCGGACATCGGAGTCTGTGGTTGCCAGGGTGTGAGACCCCCCCCAGTAACCGAATCCGAAGGGCAGGAGGATTAGAGGTCTCCTGGCCCCCAAACCAACCCGAAGGTACAGCTGCACTACAGGGGCCCGATGTTGACTCCAGCAGAATAGCATCAGAGAGGGCCCGCGCAGCCTACCATACGGGAACGGGACGTACCATAAGTTCCAGCAGGGAGAGGGCTTCCGTTAAACCAATGTTGCAGGGCCCTGTAAAAGAGAAGAAAGAGTAGGAGAAGGCCTCAATACTCACCTGGCCAAGGAGATAACCCCAACTGCTTCCAGGCCGACCGGATCGCCACCACCACTTGTAACGGTCTCCCAGGACTGCACCGGTTGTTGCAGAGTAAAAGGAAGAAGGTAAAGAGACTGCTGTCTGTGTCTGTTCCTTTCACTGCCTTGTCGGCCCTGAACCGGATCATTCACCAACCCCATAGACTCTAACAAGCACCAAAGGTTGACCCGGGGTATCTGCTCTACCTGTGGAGAGCAAGAAACACCTCAGCTGCTGCCATAATATCAGCCCCAGAGGTCCCTTCCAGCAGCTGCGGCCCTAAAGCTGCAATTTACCACAGGTGGCGTCACGAATATATATTATAAACTTTAACATCACCATCTCCCCCATCCATACCGCCACTTTAATTGACTCCACCAGGGTCACGGACTCGGGCCCCGCCACCGCTGACTACTCTGGACTAGTCCGGCCCAACACTGAGTCACCTAAGGCCCTGTAGTGGGCGAGTCAAATCTCTCTGGAGGTGAGATAGGTGGTGTATGGGTAATGGATGTGGCCCCTTTAGTAGTACCCCTACGAAGTGAAATGCTGATATGCTGCAGGGCAACTATAGGTTCCCGGGAACAAGATTACCAGGCAGTGGTAGAGCCCCTACACTCAGAACATTGGCCCACTGTGTTCATGGGCAGAGGGGAAGTCGATGTCCAGTAGGGGAGAGTGCCCGTGCGAGTGCTAAACTGTGGGGAGGAGGAAGTTACACTACCCCGATAGGCCACCATAGCCAAGCTGTTTACGGTAAATGCAGACGACATCCATGCAAAAGGCTCTCAAGACAAGCCTAGTCCGCTCCCCAGTGATAATACCCAGGACCTGGTAGAGAAGTGGTGTCAGGAATTACACGTGGGCACCGACTCTACACCTGCACATCATAAACAAGGGGTCTACAGGGTGGTCAAGGAGTATGAACAGGTCTTTAGCAAACACCCACTGGATTTTGGGCGGATTAAAGGAGTACAACACCACATACCCACTGGCACTCACCCACCTTTCAAGGAGAGGTATAGGCCCATACCACCTGCCTATTACCAGTGTGCCAAAGATATGCTCAGGAGCATAAAAGAAGCAGGAGTGATCCGTGACAGCTGCAGTCCATGGGCCGCCCCACTGGTACTGGTAAAAAAAAAAAAGATGTGACTATGAGGATGTGCTTAGATTACTGCCAGATTAACAAGATTACCCATAAGGACGCCTACCCGTTGCTCCGCATTGAGGAATCGTTAGCCGCTCTGAAGTCTGCTACTTACTTCTCCACCATTGATCTCACCAGCGGGTACTGGCAGGTGGCAGTCACCGAGGAGGACCAGGAGAAGACCGCGTTTGCGGCCTATGTGAATTCAATAGCATGCCTTCAATGCACCTGGGACATTCCATAGGTTGATGGAGTGCTGCTTGGGCCACTGCAACTTTGAAACCATCTTGTTGTTTCGGGATGACATCATCGTTTACTCCAAAACCTACGAAGCACACTTGGAGCATTTGGCCGAGGTGTTCGACGCTCTGTCCAAGTACGGGATGAAGCTCAAGCTGTCCAAGTGCCACTTGTTGAAGCCGAAGGTGCAGTACTTGGGGCATGTAGTGAGTGCCAAAGGTGTGGCACTGGACCCCGAAAAGATCACAGCCATCCAGAACTGGCCACGGCCCACTACTTTTAGAGAGGTGCGGCAGTTCTTGGGCCTGATGGGGTACTACCAGAGGTTCGTTAAGGGGTATATCCAGATGGCAGCCCCCTTACAGGACCTTCTGGTGGGTCAGACTGTACACGGTAAATCCTCAGAGCCTCCATTCCAATGGGGTGCGGAACAAGAAGATTCTTTCAAGCGGATGAAGTCTGTCCTAACTGGGAACGAAATCTTGGCTTATCCTGATTACGGCCTCCCATTCGTGTTGTACACAGATGCCAGTACCATGGCATTAGGTGCTGTCTTGTCGCAGGTGCAGAAGGGCAAAGAGAAGGTAATCGCTTATGCCAGCCGGAAGTTAAGACCGACGGAGAGAAATCCAGAAAATCATAGCTCCTTCAAGTTAGAGTTCCTGGCACTCATCTGGGCTGTGACCGAACGGTTCAAGCACTACCTTGCTGCTGCCAAGTTCACGGTGTACACAGACAATAATCCATTAACTCACTTGGATACGGCAAAGCTGGGAGCCCTGGAGCAACGATGGGTCGCACGGTTGGCTAATTATGATTTTGTTATCAAATACAGGGCTGGTCGTAAGAACACCAACGCAGATGCCCTATCCAGGATGCCCCATTTGTTCGATGATGGGAGAGATGAAGATGATCTGGAAGAGGTCGAGCTACCTGCGTTCCATCAGACCCCGCCCGAGGGACGATCCAGATCCAGTGTTCATCAGCAGGAGAGGACCTGTAACCCGTTGCCTCACCATGGCTGGCAAGAAGCCCAGGATCGGGACCCTACGATCAAGTTAGCCAAGGTGTTGCTGGCCTGAGCTGATGCCCAAATACTCTGTAGAATAGACCTGGCTCAACCACCTAAGTTAGTTAGGTGCTCTGGAGAAAATGACAGATCTTATATAAATGTACTCCGGCACACTAGTGAAAACATGAAAAAGAGTCCAGTATAGTTTTCACTAGTGTGCCGGAGTACATTTATATAAGAGCTGATGCCCGTCTGGAACCAGGCTCTCCAGAAGAGGCCAAGAAATTGTGGCAAGACCGGAGTCAGCTTTATCTGCACCAAGGCAAACCGTGCAGGAGCCTGACCAACCCCAAGACCCACGAGAGAATCTACCAGATAGTGGTCCCCAAGTCGTATGTCCCAGTGGTGCTGGAGACATACCATGATGCAGCCGGGCACTTTGGGTGGAAGAAGCTGGAGATGTTGCTGAGGAGCCGCTTCTACTGGGTAAGAATGAGAGACTCCATAGAAGCTTGGTGTAGGAATTGTGGCCCCTGTACCTTGAGAAGGCAAGATGGCACTAGTCAGCGAGCACCACTCTAGCCAATCGTCACCAAGCAACCCCTGGAGATCGTGGCTCTGGACCATGTCAAGCTGACCCCCAGTCGAAGTGGGTACACGTATGCGCCCACGATGGTTGACCACTACTCATGGTTCCTGGTGGTGGTACCTGTTAAGGATTTGACTGCCAGCACTGCAGCAAAAGCACTCCAGGCCCACTTCTGTAGGCCGCATGGGTATCCCGACCGAGTCTTGATGGACCAGGGATCTGCGTTCGAGGCTGAGATCTTCCAGAAGTTCTGCAGTCTGTACGGGTGCAAGAAGATCCGCACTACACCCTATCATGCACAGATAAATGGGATGTGCAAGAAGATGAACCACCTGGTGTTCAATCTACTGAAGACCCTTCCTCTAGAGGAGCGGAACCAGTGGCCTGAAATACTGCCAGACCTGGTAGACATCTACAACAACATCCCAGTGGGATCTACCAAGTGCAGCCCGGCATACCTGATGAGAGCCCGCCCGGGAAGACTCCCAGTGGACTTGGAAATGGAGCTTAAATTGCCTGAAACGTACGCACCCGGAGAAGATTGGGACTCACGTCGCCAAGCCCAGTACAAACAGATTCAGAAGTGCGTCAAGGAAAGCTTGGATCAAACCTGGGAGCGGCAAAAAAGAAGCTTTAACAAACAAGCTAATGCAAACCCCTTTGCCCCTGGTGAAATCGTGCTAAAAAGAAAAAGGAAGCAACACAAGTTGGATGATGAGTGGGAGAAGGAGCCGCATGTGATACAGTCATCCAACTTTGACAACCAAAAGACCTGTTTGATCAGCAAAGATCATGGGAGAACTACGGCTATGGTATCTAGGGACCATCTGAAGACGTGCCTAGAACCTTTAAGAAGGGCAGAAGAACCTCAATCCCAGCCCCCAGTGGTAGAAGGAAGAAAGACGGTGATTCATACCGTTCTAGGTGATTTTCCGGAAGATTGGCCTATGCAGAATGGAGCAGTAATAATCCCTGTGCTAACATTCCTACAACCCGTGGAAGAACCAGAGCAGGAAAGGCTTACTGACACTGCACCCACTCCAGCACCTAGAGTAGCACCAGTCCCCTTGCCACGCACACGTAGGGTCTTGTCAGTAAAGGCGGCGATACACGCTATGAAATATTGTGTGATCGCATGAGCGATCGCACCCGTCCCCGTCGTTTGTGCGTCACGGGCAATTTGTTGCCCATGGCGCACAATGTCGTTAACCCCCGTCATATGTACTTACCTCCCTAACGACGTCGCTGTGGGCGCCGAGCGTCCTCTTCCTGAAAGGGGTGGGACGTTCGGCGTCACAGCGACGTCACACAACGGCTGCCCAATAGAAGCTGAGGGGCAGAGATGAGCAGCCGGAACACCCCGCCCACCTCCTTCCTTCCTCATTGCCAGCGGCACGCAGGTAATCTGTGTTCATCGTTCCCGGGGTGTCACACGTAGCAATGTGTGCTGCCTCAGGAACGACGAACAACCAGAGCGCAGAAGGAGAAACGACATTATGAAAATGAACGACCTGTCAATGAGCAACGATAAGGTGAGTATTTTTGCTTGTTAACAGTCGTTCGGAGGTGTCACACGCTACGACATCTCTAACGATGCCGGATGTGCGTCACAAATTCCGTGACCCCAACGACATATCGTTAGATATATCATAGCGTGTGACAGGGCCTTTACACCCAGCATAGAGGGCGAGGAATCTGCAGGGAGTGTAGTCACTCTACCAGAAGGGAATGAGAACCCAACATTAAGGAGATCAACTCGTGTAAACTTTGGTCAACCTCCAGATGTCTATGACTAAGGGCCACATGGCCTGAAACGCGTGAGACACTGTTTTTTTTTTATCTTGGATGTCCTTCTAACGCGTTAGTTTTAAAATATTTTCAATAAAATGAAGCTTTATTCATAAAGAAATTTTTCCTGGACGTGTTGCTGGATTGGAATACATTCCTACAGTTTCTTTGGTCAACCTCCACAGAAGTACAGAGAAGAATGTTGAAAAATGTTATGATGCCAGTTGTTTTACGATGCCATAGAACTGTTAGGTATCGGTGTTTTCGTTTATTATTTTTCACAGTTTGTTGTTTTTCATATAGATATCAGCAAATGAAAGTTTGAGTAAATAATTGAAAATGAACAAAGAAGTTACCTGATTAACAGCCAAATTCCTTTTCAGTGTGTACACCCGGTACATGGACTCCGTTATATTTTATAAGTATATATAAGTAAATATGGACCATGGTCACAGGACTGGTGTGACCGACACGAACTTGTGTATTGTAAATAGTTGCACCTCCTGTGCCAACCAGTCGTCTAAAGACAACACCCGGGATCTTAACCTGGTCACTGACCCGCGGATAGGTTTCCAGGGGCTCAGGTTGTTTGGGTGGCGGGTTATTGGGTCCGGGACATTGAGACTGGACTGTCGCAGGAAGGGGCTGCAACGGAGCAGGGTGGCTTTACACGCTGCGATCTCGCTACCGAGATCACTACCGTGCGTACCCGCCCCATCGGTTGTGCGACACGGGCAAATCGCTGCCCGTGGCGCACAAAATCGCGCGGACCCATCACACTACTTACCTGCCTAGCGACGTCGCTGTGACCAGCGAATCGCCTCCTTTCTAAGGGGGCGGTTTGTTTGGCGTCACAGAGACGTCACTAAGCGGCCGCCCAATCAAAGCAGAGGGGTGGAGATGAGCGGGACGTAACATCCCGCCCACCTCCTTCTTTCCTCATTGCGGCCGGCCGCAGGTAAGGTGAAGTTCCTCGTTCCTGCGGTGTCACACATAGCGATGTGTGCTGCCACAGAACGACAAACAACATCATACAAGCAGCAGCAACGATAATTGGGAAGAGGGGGTGATGTCACCGATGAGCGATTTTGAACGTTTTTGCGACAATTCAAAATCGCTGATAGGTGTCACACACAACGACATCGCTAAAGTGGCCGGATGTGCGTCACAAATTCCGTGACCCCAACGAGATCGCTTTAGCGATATCGTAGCCTGTAAAGCCACCTGTAGGTTGAGCCTCCGTTACCATTAAAACCGGTAGCGTCCCACTGTTGGACGATGAACTCTTAAAAGTTAGTAACGTTTAAGAAAAATGCCTCCCCTGTGTGGGATGAATCTATTAATAAATGCTTAATTAATTCTACTTTTTTTCTTTTTCTAAGGTTAAAACAAAATAAACCTCTGGTGTCCTGTAGCTCACCGATGAGCTACGTTTAACCAAGGGGGAATGTGACGCCCTGACCTATCAGGTCGTCACAGGGTATTGTGCAATCTACCTTTCTACACAGTATCCAAATCCTCCTTGGTTACGGATTCCTGGCCTTCGGTGTTGCTAAGAGCAGAGCCAGTCAAAACCCTAGGAACACTCTGCACCACACCCACCAGACACACCATTGGGGGGCCTGAAGGGAATAGGGCCACCCACTTGGGGGAGAGTCAGAGGTGTTAGGAGCAGGAGAGTGTGCAGTGACTTTCGAGAGGAGAGGTCACAAGTAGTTGGAGGAGGTCAGGAGCAGGGCTCCCTGTTGAATACTAGGTGGCAGACGTTGGTCTGGGCCTGGTAGGAGCTGGAACCCTGGTCGCAGGGGATCGTGTCAAGGGGCACGGATCGGCCGAGGAGGGCAGCTGGCAGCCTTGAGCCATCTCTGTGCAGGGGCCAGGGCACGACGGGGTACTAGGCCGGGAAGTAGCTTCATGCATCCTGGTAATTTACCCGACCAGGGTGAAGTCTTCAAGATTCATCCTCCACCCTCTTCAAAATTGTGGTACTAGCGCAACGAGGGGATAGGACTTTCCCAATACATAGTCCAGAAAATCCCAAGCGTGAACCCTGAGAGCAAGCTCACTCCGTTAGCCACACGGGTGAGCGGGACCCGACTAGTTCCACACTACAGGGTCCAAATAGTGAAGAAAGTGCCACAGAAAAGGTCACAGGCTAACAAGCAACACCAAGGCCACGGATCCACGCGTGCTCCCTCCCTGCTGCAGCGGTGCTCAGAATTCTGGTTTACAAGGTGTCGGTGTCAGTATTCTTGGACTGAGTGAGTACGCAGAAAGACTCTTTCCTCCCCAATGGCACCCCCTTCTCTACCATCACCGGGCCCTGGGGCAACCCCCCTACCCAAGGAGGGGTTAAACACCTTGCTACAATACCACCGCCACTGGGCTCTCCCAACAGCAGCGGTGGTACTCCATCTTACCACACACCGTGGGTGGCGTCACGAATTTCTAACCCCCTTGTACATATCCCCCCTTTTAAATTCGAGTGTCCGCACGACCCCCCGGGTCCGGAGACCCCTCGAGCCACCGCGGTTCCAGATCCGAGCTGCTCGGCCGCTGACACGGGGGCGGTACACTAGCATACATGGTACAAATAAGTATAGAATACAGAACCTTACAACAGTATATCACATAGATTACTGGATGCAGCCGTTCTCACATAATCATAAAATTGAGATTTAAGCATGTAGCTAAGCAGAGGGAGCTGTCCTTCTCACACAAGGCTCTCTATAGAGAGAGTGAAATGACTGAGGTGTCAATCACAGCAGGGGGTGTACGGGACTGCTCTGCACCTGCCAGCTAGTCCTAGCAATATTAATCAAAGCATAATAAAACCATTAGTTTAAGTAAAGATTAGCAGACACACACACAGAATAGAAAGGCATAGTTGCTTTTTTAACCCCTACATGCTTATGTGGCGCCCCAGCGGCTTCAGGCGCCACAGGGAACTGCACCAGAGGTGCAGTATTCATCTCGGATACAGAGGAGGTAAACAACCAACAACACACTCAACCAACACATAACACGGGAACTCTTCCACTGGGACTGGGCTAGGATAGGTGCTGGGGTGGCCATCACAAGGTATGGGACCTCTTGCCCACTAGTTCAGGAACCCAGGAGGCAGGGCACCAACAGGGGAGTTAGAAGCCATCACACGCAGTAGTCAGTCAGGTCCTGGCACAGGAAGTGCCAGGTTGCACTCAGGAGGAGATAAGCAGAGACACGGACAGTTCGGGACCCGTGGTCTGGAGCTGGAAGCTTGACCCAAGTTCGTAGGAAATGAAAGGGGATGCCAGGGTTCACAGGGAGTGGAGAAGGCACCCAACGGAAGTGTGCTTCCAGTGAATAAAGAACTTGAACTGCACCCTCTGTGTCGTCCCGTTGCTGCCGGCGCTTCCAACATAGCGCCCCCTTTGCCATAGGTGACTACCACTCCTATCATCCTCCCTAGGGCCAAGCTCTACCTGTGGAGAGCTGTGACACCCGAGCTGCATTACCATCCGCCCCAGGAGAGAGAGGTACCGCTGTGGCGGTTAATAATTGCTCGCACGCCACAGGTGGAGTCACGAATGACTACTATCCCCATCATCATCACCCATTTATTGACTTCCTCCGGGGCCACGGAATCGGGCTTAGCCGCTGTGACATCCCCACCACTACACCCACCCAGTAATGAGTAACCCCCCTCACACATTCCCTTTTAGTACTTAGTAGAACTTAAAGGGAATCTGTCAGGTGCAATGTGCACCCAGAACCACGAGCAGTTCTGGGTGCATATTGCTAATCCCTGCCTAACCATGGGGCTGTAGTCCCCTGAGCGTTAGTTTCCCGGCCAGTCGACCCCATTAGTATGTTAACACGTTCCTGTGGGCATGCTAACATGCTGATGAATACGCAGCGTCACATGATGATCTCACTCACCTCTCTGCCACCATCGCATCCGACGGGGGTTTTTGGCTCAGTGCACATGACCTCAGAGTTTGACTGCACATGAGAAGGGGTTACATACAAAATACAGATATAAATTACAGCAAACAAACTAACAATGACAGTCTGGCACAGAGGGGAGAGGATCCTGCTCTTGCGGACTTACTGTTACGTTACCACCGGAGTCCGCTCCATCGACTTCTACTCTGATCGCCAGGCAACGCTGTGTTCCTGCCGTGGATAGTGATGGTGATGGAAGAGGAGTCGATGCCAGCGGCGCCGGTGGGTTCAGGCTCTGCTCATCCACTGGTCTGGGTTTCCTGTGGATCTGCAGTGCCACTGGCTGACTGTAGGTAGCGGATGTCTCCCAGCTGAAGTACCATCAGTCAGCTACAGCCTATGGGAAGACACCACACCCTTTTTAATGCCCCTCCTGTCTGCTGACCTCTTCCAGAGATAGTTCTGAAAATTCTGGCTCCTGTTCCGTCCAGTTCTGTGATTTCGTGTATTGATTACCGCTTGTTTCCTGACTACCCTCCTGCCTGCTGTTTTTGTACCTCACTGCCTAATCCGGTTTTGACCTCTGCTTTTTTCTGATTATGTCCTTGCCTGCCGATTCTGTCCCTGTTCTGCAATTCCTGGTTTGACCCTGCCTGACGACTACTCTTTCAGACTGCAGCCTTCCACAGGTAGTGATCTCCTGGGCCCTGTGTAATTCCAAATCCCTGTATAGGGGTTAAAAGGTTTCAGGGTTCTGGGGGTCCTGCTTGGTGAGTGGCTTCCCTGTAGCCTGTCCATTACTGCCCGTCTGAGTCAAGTGCAAGAACTCAAGTCTGCTCAAGTTCAAGTCCCTGCAGCACCTACCTCAGCATGTCCACAGTCCCATCTACTTCAAGGCAGCAGATCACGTTGTGGAGCCCATCGTGGAGAGCCTGGATCTCAGAGGCAATCGCTTCCAAAGGAGCAGCAGCACCTGACTGGGCCCCAGGATACTCACTCAGGTGCTCAGGTACTCCCTGCAGACCCTATGAGGTTAATGTTACCTGTCCAATTGTCTCACCAGGGAAAATCTTTACAGCTGCAGGCCTTTATTGATTGTGACTCTGCAGCTAATTTCAAAGACACTATTGTAGCAAAAGAGCTGGGTTTGCCTTTGCTAAGATTCAATGCTCCTATTAGAATATCTGCTATTGATAGTACTCCTCTCACCCAGGGCATGGGCGTACCCAGCGAGAGGCAGTGGGGGGGCAGCTGCCCCCAGGGCCGGCTCCAGGTTTTTGTGGGCCCCGGGTGGAAGAGTCCCAGTGGGCCCCATCCACACGCAGACACACACATACACAGATACGTACACATACATATACATATTTAAAGACAAACTCACAAAAATACATATAAACAGACAAATCTATACAGTCATATACACTGACATACATAGATACACATCATACATGCATAAAGACAGACACACACAGCTCTGCTGCATACATACAGACACACACAGCACTGCTGCATACATACAGACACACACAGCTCTGCTGCTTACTTACAGACACACAGCTCTGCTGCATACATACAGACACACACAGCTCTGCTGGATACAAATAGACAGACACAAACAGCTCTGCTGCATGCATGCATACAGACAAACATAGCTCTGCTGCATGCATATATACATACACAAACTGCTCTGCTGCATGCATACATACAGACACACACAGCTATTCTGCATGTATACATACATTACATACAGACACACATTGCTCTGCTGCATGCATACAGACAGACACACACAGCTCTGCTGCATACATACATATAGACACACACAGCTCTGCTGCATACATACATACAGACACACACAGCTCTGCTGCATGCATACATACATACACACACAGCTCTGCTGAATGCATACATACATACAAACACAGCTCTGCTGCATACATACAGACATACTGCTCTGCTGTATACATACAGACACATACTGCTCTGCTGCATGCATACATACAGACACACTGATACGAACCGGCGCCGCAATAGCTGCAAGCAGCCTGCTGAGGTTCCTGTTGCGCCCAGGCGCCGGCTGCCGTTCTTGGCCATACCTCCTCCAGTTGGCTGCTCCTTCCACCACGTCTAAGTGTGGAGAGGCGGCTAGTGCGCATGCGCGTGCCCATTTACCCCAGCCAGAGTCGAAGCCCGGTGTTTTGCCTAGTGAGCATGCTCAGCCTGATTGTGTCATTTCTGAGACTAAGTCCTCAGTTCAGGCAGTGCAGGGCATGTGCCCACAATTAATCCTAACAGCCTCTTTGCACAGGTACTTGGACTTCGTGCTGTATCTAAGTTCTGGGATGTGCCTACTGAGCATGCTCAGGCAGATAGTCTGATTTCTGAGTCTGTTGTTCAGGCTACTGAGCATGCTCAGGCACTTAGTGCATCAGAGGCTAGGTCCGGTAAGAACCTCACTGAGCATTTCCGTGAGGTGGCAGGCGCTGATATGGCAAAGGGTGTCAGGTGTCCTGATGACGTGGCCACTCCGGACTAGCTCGCAGAGGCTTGCCCCTACGATCTGGCACTTCACCATTGGTTGTCAGACGATGACTGGTGAAGTGTTTGGGGCGTGGCTGCCATGAGGTCATCTATGACGTGGTGGTTCCGGATAGGCCGCTGGTGATGTCGCTGATGACATGGCACTCTGCTATTGGACCTTGGTGGTTCCACCCTGGGTTTGGGGCGGACCCAGGTTATAAAAGGGGCTGGAGACAATATAGAGGTGCACAGTCTTCACTCTTATTCACTTAGAATTCATGGTGGCTTAAGCCTTGTTGGAAGCGGTAGGTAGGGCTAGGCGAACGGTGCCGGTCACGCTAAGATTCGTGGCTCAGCACATGAGGGTCAGGCGCCGTGCTTCCTTGCTACCGGTCCTGTTGTGCTATAGCAGTCCAGAGGCATTAACTGGGCTGCGGCTGCTGCGTCACCTGTCCAGTTGTGCCTCCTACGCACACAGACAGCATACCTGCTGCGTCTCCTGTCCGGTTGTGCCTCCTACGCACACGGACAGCATACCCCAGGACCCCTGTGGAGTTAACAGGGTGTTCCAGGATTGGGTTTGTGAACCTATTATCCTCCTTGGCTTCCCAGTCAACGCTACTGGTGTGATCCCTTGGCCTGTCGTGTTCTCTACACACGTGGCCATTCGCGTAGTGACCAGAAACGCTAATCGAAGGACCGCTCGGCCTGTCGTGTCTGACACATGTGGCCGACAAGGCGCTCTCGCAGCGGTCTTCTCGGTCAATGCTACCTGGTCACCATCCGGCCTTACGTGTTCCCTGCACACGTGGTCGGGGTTGCGCCAATTCCACCGAAACGCTAACTGGGCTGTCGTCCGGTCTGACGTGTCGCTACACACTAGACCGGTTCCCAGGTCTCCTGGGTTATCTTTGAGTCATCAGTCCTACAGTCTCCGCCTAACCCACAGGGTGCCAGTAGCTCCATTACCATCTGGAGCACGGTGGGCCCCGACTGGCAATTGGGATATATACCCCCTGTTGTATATGAGAACTGTTGTATATGATAGGGGGGCTGAATATGGGAACCCTATGGGGGGCCTTATAATGGATACATAAGCAATGATGGTTGACCTTAGGTAGATCAACATCCAACACCAGGGACACACAATCACATCTTTCTAAACACAGTGATTCTAAAGCAATGCCCCCTGCGAAATATTCAAAACAAAAAAGCCTGCGGAGACACCATCACATGTTTATCAACGCTGGCAGGAACCAGCCAGGTCGTTCCCCGGAAAGGAACAACCACGGGAAGGGCAGACTCCAGTCAATGAGACCACCCATGCCAAACATGGTATCGATCCATAGACAGCTGTTTCGGGGTATTTGCCCTCATCAGTGTGGAATAAGAAACTGGCAAGTGGGAGAATTGCCTAGTAAAAGACTACATAAGCAATGATGGTTGACCTTAGGGAGATCAACATCCAACACCACGGAGAGACCATCACATGTTTCTCAACGCAGTGATTCTAGAGCAATGCCCCCTGGGAAATATTCAAAACAAGAAAGCCTGCGGAGACACCATCACATGTTTCTCAACGCTGGCAGGAACCAGCCAGGTCTTTCCCCGGGAAGGAACAACCATGGGAAGGGCAGACTCCAGGCAAGGAGACCACCCATTCCAAACATGGTATCCATCCATAGACAGCTGTTCCGGGTTTTTTGCCCCTCATCAGTGTGGAGTAGGAAACTGGCTAGTGGGAGCATTGCCTAGTAAAAAAACGTTGAGAAACATGGGATGGTGTCTCTGCAGGCTTTCTTGTTTTGAATATTTTCCAGGGGGCATTGCTCTAAAATCACTGCGTTGAGAAACACGTGATGGTGTCTCCGTGGTGTTGGATGTTGACCTCCCAAAGGTCAATCATCATTGCTAATGTAGTCTTTTACTAGGCAATGCTCCCACTAGCTAGTTTCCTACTCCACACTGATGAGGGTCAAATACCCCGAAACAGCTGTCTGTGGATGGATACCATGTTTGGCATGGGTGGCCTCCTTGACTGGACACTACCTTTCCTGAGGTTGTTCCTTCCCGGGGAAAGACCTGGCTGGTTCCTGTCAGCATTGAGAAACGTGATGGTGTCTCCGCAGGCTTTCTTGTTTTGAATATTTCCCAGGGGGCATTGCTCTAGAATCACTGCGTTGAGAAACACGTGATGGTGTCTCCGTGGTATTGGGTGTTGATCTCGCAAAGGTCAACCATCATTGCTTATGTAGTCTTTTACTAGGCAAAGCTCCCACTAGCCAGTTTTCTATTCCACACTGATAAGGGGCAAATACCCCGAAACAGCTGTCTGTGGATGGATACCATGTTTGGCACGGGTGGTCTCCATGACTGGACACTGCCCTTCCCATGGTTGTTCCTCCCCAGGGAAAGACATGGCTGGTTCCTGTCAGCGTTGAGAAACATGTGATGGTGTCTCCGCAGACTTTCTTGTTTTGAATATTTCCCAGGGGGCATTGCTCTAGAATCACTGCGTTGAGAAACACGTGATGGTGTCTCCGTGGTGTTGGATGGTGATCTCCCTAAGGTCAACCATCATTGCTTATGTAGTCTTTTACTAGGCAATACTCCCACTAGCTAGTTTCCTACCCCACACTGATGAGGGTCAAATACCCCGAAACAGCTGTCTATGGATGGATACCATGTTTGGAATGGGTGGTCTTCTTGACTGGAGACTGCCCTTCCCGTGGCTGTTCCTTCCCGGGGAAAGACCTGGCTGATTCCTGCCAGCATTGAGAAACATGTGATGGTGTCTCCGCAGGTTTTCTTGTTTTGAATATTTCCCAGGGGACATTGCTCTAGAATCACTGCGTTGAGAAGCACGTGATGGTGTCTCCGTGGTGTTGGATGTTGATCTCCCAAAGGTCAACCATCATTGCTTATGTAGTCTTTTACTAGGCAATGCTCCCACTAGCCAGTTTTATACTCCACACTGATGAGGGTCAAATACCCCGAAACAGCTGTCTGTGGAAGGATACCATGTTTGGCATGGGTGGTCTCCTTGACTGGAGACTGCCCTTCCTGTGGTTGTTCCTTCCCGGGGAAAGACCTGGCTGGTTCCTGCCAGCGTTGAGAAACATGTGATGGTGTCTCCGCAGGCTTTCTTGTTTTGAATATTTCCCAGGGGGCATTGCTCTAGAATCACTGCGTTGAGAGACACGTGATGGTGTCTCCGTGGTGTTGGATGTTGATCTCCCTAAGGTCAACCATCATTCCTTATGTAGTATTTTACTAGGCAATGCTCCCACTAGCCAGTTTTATACTCCACACTGATGAGGGGCAAGTACCCTGAAACAGCTGTCTGTGGATGGATACCATGTTTGGCATGGGTGGTCTCCTTGTTTGGAGACTGCCCTTCCAGTGGTTTTTCCTTTCCGGGGAAAGACCTGGCTGGTTCCTGCCAGCGTTGAGAAACATGTGATGGTGTCTCCGCAGGCTTTCTTGTTTTGAATATTTCCCAGGGGGCATTGCTCTAGAATCACTGCGTTGAGAGACACGTGATGGTGTCTCCGTGGTGTTGGATGTTGATCTCCCTAAGGTCAACCATCATTCCTTATGTAGTATTTTACTAGGCAATGCTCCCACTAGCCAGTTTCCTACTCCACACTGATGAGGGTCAAATACCCCGAAACAGCTGTCTGTGGATGGATACCATGTTTTTCATAGGTGGTCTCCTTGACTGGAGACTGCCCTTCCCGGGGAAAGACCTGGCTGATTTCTGCCAGCGTTGAGAAACATGTGATGGTGTCTCCGCAGGTTTTCTTGTTTTGAATATTTCCTAGGGGACATTGCTCTAGAATCACTGCGTTGAGAAGCACGTGATGGAGTCTCCGTGGTGTTAGATGTTGCTCTCCCAAAGGTCAACCATCATTGCTTATGTAGTCTTTTAGTAGGCAATGCTCCCACTAGCCAGTTTCCTACTCCACACTGATGAGGGGCAAATACCCCGAAACAGCTGTCTGTGGATGGATACCATGTTTGGCATGGGTGGTCTCCTTGATTGGAGACTGCCCTTCCCGTGGTTGTTCCTTTCCGGGGAAAGACCTGGCTGGTTCCTGCCAGCATTGAGAAACATGTGATGGTGTCTCCGCAGGTTTTCTTGTTTTGAATATTTCCCAGGGGGCATTGCTCTAGAATCACTGCGTTGAGAGACACGTGATGGTGTCTCCGTGGTGTTGGATGTTGATCTCCCTAAGGTCAACCATCATTCCTTATGTAGTCTTTTACTAGGCAATGCTCCCACTAGCCAGTTTTATACTCCACACTGATGAGGGGCAAGTACCCTGAAACAGCTGTCTGTGGATGGATACCATGTTTGGCATGGGTGGTCTCCTTGTTTGGAGACTGCCCTTCCAGTGGTTTTTCCTTTCCGGGGAAAGACCTGGCTGGTTCCTGCCAGCATTTAGAAACATGTGATTGTGTCTCTGCAGGCTTTCTTGTTTTGAATATTTCCCAGGGGGCATTGCTCTAGAATCACTGCATTGAGAAGCACGTGATGGTGTCTCTGTGGTGTTGGATGTTGATCTCCCAAAGGTCAACCATCATTGCTTATGTAGTCTTTTACTAGGCAATGCTCCCACTAGCCAGTTTTCTATTCCACACTGAAAAGGTGCAAATACCCCGAAACAGCTGTCTGTGGATGGATACCATGTTTGGCATGGGTGGTCTCTTGATTGGAGACTGCCCTTCCCGTGGTTGTTCCTTTCCGGGGAAAGACCTGGCTGGTTCCTGCCAGCATTGAGAAACATGTGATGGTGTCTCCGCAGGCTTTCTTGTTTTGAATGTTTCCCAGGGGGCATTGCTCTACAATCACTGCGTTGAGAAACCCGTGCTGGTTTCTCCGTAGTGTTGGATGTTGATCTCCCCAAGGTCAACCATCATTGCTTATGTAGTCTTTTACTAGGCAATGCTCCCACTAGCCAGTTTCCTACTCCACACTGATGAGGGTCAAATACCCCGAAACAGCTGTCTGTGGATGGATACCATGTTTTTCATAGGTGGTCTCCTTGACTGGAGACTGCCCTTCCCGGGGAAAGACCTGGCTGATTTCTGCCAGCGTTGAGAAACATGTGATGGTGTCTCCGCAGGTTTTCTTGTTTTGAATATTTCCTAGGGGACATTGCTCTAGAATCACTGCGTTGAGAAGCACGTGATGGTGTCTCCGTGGTGTTAGATGTTGCTCTCCCAAAGGTCAACCATCATTGCTTATGTAGTCTTTTAGTAGGCAATGCTCCCACTAGCCAGTTTCCTACTCCACACTGATGAGGGGCAAATACCCCGAAACAGCTGTCTGTGGATGGATACCATGTTTGGCATGGGTGGTCTCCTTGATTGGAGACTGCCCTTCCCGTGGTTGTTCCTTTCCGGGGAAAGACCTGGCTGGTTCCTGCCAGCATTGAGAAACATGTGATGGTGTCTCCTCAGGCTTTCTTGTTTTGAATATTTCCCAGGGGGCATTGCTCTTGAATCACTGCGTTGAGAAACACGTGATGGTGTCTCCATGGTGTTGGATGTTGATTTCCCTAAGGTCAACCATCATTCCTTATGTAGTCTTTTACTAGGCAATACTCCCACTAGCAAGTTTCCTACTCCACACTGATGAGGGGCAAATATCCCGAAACAGCTGTCTTTGGATCGATACCATGTTTGGCATGGGTGGTCTCCTTGACTGGAGACTGCCCTTCCCGTGGTTGTTCCTTCCCGGGGAAAGACCTGGCTGGTTCCTGCCAGCGTTGAGAAACATGTGATGGTGTCTCCGCAGACTTTCTTGTTTTGAATATTTCCCAGGGGACATTGCTCTAGAATCACTGCGTTGAGAAACATGTGATGGTGTCTCCGTGGTGTTGGATGTTGATCTCCCAAAGGTAAACCATCATTCCTTATGTAGTCTTTTACTAGGCAATGCTCCCACTAGCCAGTTTTCTATTCCACACTGATAAGGGGCAAATATCCCGAAACAGCTGTCTGTGGATGGATACCATGTTTGGCATGGGTGATCTCCTTGATTGGAGACTGTCCTTCCCGTGGTTGTTCCTTTCTAGGGAAAGACCTGGCTGGTTCCTGCCAGCATTGAGAAACATGTGATGGTGTCTCCGCAGGCTTTCTTGTTTTGAACATTTCCCTGGGGGCATTGCTCTAGAATCACTGCGTTGAGAAACACGAGATGGTGTCTCCGTGGTGTTGGATGTTGATCTCCCCAAGGTCAACCATCATTGCTTATGTAGTCTTTTACTAGGCAATGCTCCCACTAGCCAGTTTCCTACTCCACACTGATGAGGGTCAAATACCCCGAAACAGCTGTCTGTGGATGGATACCATGTTTGGCATGGGTGGTCTCCTTGACTGGAGACTGCCCTTCCCGTGGTTGTTCCTTCCCGGGGAAAGACCTGGCTGGTTTCTGCCAGCATTGAGAAACATGTGATGGTGTCTCCGCAGGCTTTCTTGTTTTGAATATTTCCCAGGTGGCTTTGCTCTAGAATCACTGCATTGAGAAACACATGATGGTGTCTCCGTGGTGTTGGATGTTGATCTCCCAAAGGTCAACCATCATTGCTTATGTAGTCTTTTACTAGGCAATGCTTCCACTAGCCAGTTTTTTACTCCACACTGATGAGGTGCAAATACGCCGAAACAGCTGTCTGTGGATGGATACCATGTTTGGCATGGGTGGTCTCTTTGACTGGAGACTGCCCTTCCCATGGTTGTTCCTTCCCGGGGAAAGAGCTGGCTGGTTCCTGCCAGCGTTGAGAAACATGTCATGGTGTCTCCGCAGGCTTTCTTGTTTTGAATATTTCCCAGGGGGCATTGCTCTAGAATCACTGCGTTGAGAAACACGTGATGGTGTCTCCGTGGTGTTGTATGTTGATCTCCCAAAGGTCAACCATCATTGCCTATGTAGTCTTTTACTAGGCAATGTTCCTACTAGTCAGTTTCCTACTCCACACTGATGAGGGGCAAATACCCCGAAACAGCTGTCTGTGGATGGATACCATGTTTGGCATGGGTGGTCTCTTTGACTGGAGACTGCCCTTCCCATGGTTGTTCCTTCCCGGGGAAAGAGCTGGCTGGTTTCTGCCAACGTTGAGAAACATGTGATGGTGTCTCCGCAGGCTTTCTTGTTTTTTATATGAGATACAGCCCCCCATAGGGCTCCTATCATTTGAGCCCTATGGAGGGGCTGTATATGAGATGAGAGTCCTATGGGGGGCTGTACATGAGATGGGAGTCCTATGGGGAGCTGTATATGAGATGGGAGCCCTATGGGGGGCTGTACATGAGAAGTATATGAGAGACAGCTACTGTTGAACGATCTTTTAGTACCCTTTGAAGGGTAAAGACCTGGCTCAGAAGTACAATGGGAGAGGACAGACTGACTGGGTTGTGCTTGATGAGCATCCATCGGAAATTCTTCAAGGAAAATTGGGACTGGATTGAAACAAAAGTTTTGAACAAGTTTTCTTCAAACCCAAGAAAAATTATATAAATATAAGACATGTAATCAGAATAAAAATCTAATTTTATTTGCAAACAAATAATTGTAATAACTAATAAAGCACTGCTAAAATTACATTTAATTCTCTTAAAATGTTTATCTCATTCACCTTTTCTGTTCTAATATTTTACAACCTGAACAACCATGGCTTGCCCCCCTAGTTTTGATCCTGGATATGCGCATGACCCAGGGTGTGATTAATTTTGTAACTCCAGAGATCTCCATGCTTAGTGGGGCTTTGCATGTAGAAACTGTGTCATATTTTGTTCTTGAGAATCTGATGTCAGCAGTGGTATTTGGCATACCATGGCTGCGCAACATAACCCGGTCATAGACTGGCACCAGGGTGAGATAGTGCGCTTGAGCCCTGAGTGTCAGGAGACGTGTATGTCTTTATCTATTAACATGACTAGAGCTGAACCTGTCTTCATACCTCATGCATTCAGGGATTTTGCTGATTTGTTTTCTGTTTCTGGCTATGAAAGATTACCTCCACACAGAGATTATGACTGCCCCATAGATTTGGTCCCCAATTCCCGACTCCCCAAGGGTAAAATTTATAATCTTTCGGGTCCGGAGCATCAGGCCATGAAAGATTATATAGCAGACAGTCTGCAGAAGGGGTTAATCAGACCATCCAGGTCACCAGTCAGCGCTGGATTCTTTTTCGTTGATAAAAAAGATGGTGGCCTCAGACCTTGTATTGACTACCGTGAACTTAATGCTATTACTGTAAAGAATCAGTACCCTCTGCTACTCATCCCCGATCTGTTTAACCAGCTCATAGGAGCCCGGTGGTGAATCACCAAGCTGGATCTCAGGGGTGCATATAACCTAATCCGCATCAGAGAAGGAGATGAGTGGAAAACAGCATTTAATACTCCAGAGGGACACTATGAGTACTTGGTAATGCCTTTTGGGTTAAGTAATGCGCCGGCTGTCTTTCAGAACTTTGTCAATGACATTTTCAGAGATATCTGTGGTCAGTATGTGGTGGTCTATCTGGATGACATCCTGATTTATTCTCCCGATGTTACGTCCCATGTCCAACATGTTCGCACTGTGCTCCAGAGACTCAGAGAGAACTCCCTATTTGCTAAATATGAGAAATGTGTTTTTTTTTGAGGCAGAGGTTAATTTCCTGGGTTATATTTTGTCTGCAGAAGGCTTCCGCATGGATCCCTCTAAGCTTCAACCGATTAGGAGTGGGTGCAACTCAAGTCTCTGAAAGCCTTGCAGCGTTTCCTTGGATTTGCTAATTATTATCGCAAATTTATTAGAGATTTTTCCAAAATTGCCAAACTCCTCACCGATTTGACTAAAAAGGAGGCTGATGTGGTTAATTGGAAGCCAGAGGCGATCCATGCCTTCTCTAAATGAAAATGTTTTTCCTCAGACCCAATTCTGGTTTAGCCTGACCTTATGTGTCCGTTTATTGTAGAAGTTGATGCATCTGAGGTCGGAGTGGGGGCGGTGCTATCACAAGGTACTCCGTCTTTCATTCAGCTGCGTCCTTGTGCCTTCTTTTCCCGCAAATTTTCTACCACAGAGAGAAATTATGATTTTGGTAATCGAGAGCTGTTGGCAATCAAATGGGCCTTCGAGGAATGGTGCCATTTCCTCAAAGGCGCCAAACATAAGGTCACAGTTCTCACAGAGCATAAGAATCTCACTTATCTGGAATCTGCTAAGAGACTCAATGCTAGGCAAGCTAGGTGACAATTGTTCTTCTCCAGATTTTGTGGTAACGTTTCGGCCCGGCACCATGAACACCAGAGCTGATGCACTTTCCCGTAGCTTCTGTCCTTCTCAGTCTGAAAACTCTGAACCAGTCCCTATTTTAGCTAAAGGCATTATTGTGTCATCTGTTTCCTTAGATTTGATAGAAGAGGTCCAGAATACCCAAGACCAAACTCTTGAAACCACTCCTGACCGTAAACTGTTTGTCGCCCCCTCACTTCGCCTACGAGTACTCCAGGAATCCCACAATTCTGTGCTGGCAGGTCACCCTGGTATCGGCAATACCCTCCGACTAGTAACCAGGTATTTTTGGTGGCCAACCATAGCGAAGGATTGTAAGGAATATGTACTGGCTTGTGAAACTTGTGCTCAAGCCAAGGCACCCCGTACCCGCCCTGTCGGATTTCTCCAGTCCCTACCTACTCCAGCAAGCCCTTGGACCCACCTCTCCATGGACTTCATCACTGACCTTCCACCCTCAGAAGGCAAGACTTGTATCTGGGTAGTAGTGTATAGATTCAGCAAACAGTGTCATTTTGTTCCTCTGTCCGGATTACCTAATACTGAAACTCTTAGCAGGTTGTTCATTAGGCATATTGTGCGGTTACACGGGGTTCCGGAAAATATTGTTTCTGACCGAGGAACACAATTCGTCTCGAAATTCTGGAGGGCGTTCTGTAAAAAGATCAATATAGAGTTATCTTTTTCATCTGCCTACCTCCCAGAGACCAATGGTCAGACTGAACGTTCCAATCAAACCCTTGAACAATATCTCCGGTGATATGTGTCTGACCGTCAGTCTGACTGGGTGGAATATCTGCCGCTAGCTGAGTTCGCCATCAATAATCAGTATCAGGAATCCATCCAGACTACCCCCTTTTTCTGCAATTTAGGGTTGCATCCACGTTTTGGTTCTTTTTCTTCCACTGCGGTGGATACTTCTGAGGCTGAAAAAACTCTGGACAAACTGAAGGCTGTCTGGTCTGAGGTGAAAGAGAACTAGAAGAAGGCACAGGTTGGACAAGCGTCCTCTGCTAATATTCCATGGGCCCAAACCTTGGTGTTGGGGACAAGCAGGGGCATACATGGAAATCATGGGGCCCCATAGCAAAAGTCTGAATGGGACCCCCCACGCGATAAAAAAAATACAATAAAATAAACATAATAAACAGCGCACATCTGGGGGGGACATACAAGTAACTGGGGGGACATATAAGCTACTGGGTGCCGGCAGACAAGTTACTAGGGGCGTATACACCATGTGCAGAATTATTAGGCAAGTTGTATTTTAAAGATTTTTTTATTATTGATCAACAACGATGTTCTCAATCAACCCAAAAGACTCATAAATTTCAAAGCTTAATATTTTTGGAAGTTGGAGTGGGTTTCTTTTTTACATTTGGCTATCTTCGGAGGATATCTGTTTGTGCAGGTAACTATTACTGTGCAGAATTATTAGGCAACTTTAATAAAAACCAAATATATTCCCATCTCACTTGTTTATTTTCACTAGGTAAACCAATAAAACTGCACAAAATTTAGAAATAAACATTTCTGACAGGCAAAAACAAAACCCAAAAAAATGAGTGACCAATATAGCCACTTTTCTTTCTGATGACACTCAACAGCCGACCATCCATAGATTCTGTCATTCCTTGATCTGTTTACGATCAACATTGCGTGCAGCAGCCACCACAGCCTCCAGACACTGTTCCCAGAGGTGTACTGTTTTCCCTCCCTGTAGATCTCACATTTTATGAGGGACCACAGGTTCTCTGTGGGGTTCAGATCAGGTGAACAAGGAGGCCATGTCATTATTTTTTTCATCTTTTAGACCTTTACTGGCCAGCCACGCTGTGGAGTAGTTGGATGCATGTGTTGGAGCATTGTCCTGCATGAAAATCATATTTTTCTTGAACGATACCGACTTCTTCCTTTACCACGGCTTGAAGAAGCTGTCTTCCAGAAACTGGCAGTAGATCTGGGAGTTGAGCTTCACTCCATCCTCAACCCGAAAAGGTCCCACAAGTTGATCTTAGATGATAACAGCCCATACCAGTACCCCACCTCCACCTTGCTGGCATCTGACATCTGAGTCGGAGTGGAGCTCATTGCCCTTTACTGATCCAGCTTCTGGCCCATCCATCTGACCCATCAAGAGTCAGTCTCATTTCATCAGTCCATAAAACCTTTGAAAAATCAGTCTTAAGATATTTCTTGGCCCAGTCTTGATGTTTAATCTTATGTTTCTTGTTCAGAGGTGGTGGTTTTTCAGCCTTCCTTACCTTCGCCATGTCCCTGAGTATGGCACACCTTGTGCTTTTTGATACTCCAGTAACGTTGCAGCTCTGAAATATGGCCAAACTGGTGGCAAATGGCATCTTCGCAGCTTCACGTTTAATTTTCCTCAATTCATGGGCAGCTATTTTGCGCCTTTTTTGCCCAACACGCTTCTTGCGACCCTGTTGGCTATTTTCCATGAAACACTTGATTGTTCAGTGATCACGCTTTAAAAGTTTGGCAATTTCAAGACTGCTGCATCCCTCTGCAAGACATCTCACAATTTTGGACTTTTCAGAGCCCCTCAAATCTCTCTTCTGACCCATTTTGCCAAAGGAAAGGAAGTTGCCTAATAACTAAGCACCCCTTATATAGGGTGTTGATGTCATTACACCGCACCACTCCTCATTACAGAGATGCACATCACCTGATTTACTTAATTGATAGTTGGCTCTCAAGTCTATACATCTTGGAGTAGGACAACATGTATAAAAAGTATCATGTGAGCACAATACTCATTTGCCTAATAATTCTGCACACAGTGTATACACATTAGGAATTAATCTTTATTTAAACCAGGATATACATTTACCAGTCCAGTAAGTAGACTATTACCGCGCTGCTGTTTTGACTGTGCCTGATGTGTCCGTTTGAGTCTCTGCCGGGTGCAGACACCGTGCTGAGCCCCCCGTGAGCAGTAAAACCACCAATGGCTACCACCCGCCTGCCTCCAGAGGCGCAACAGAGTAGGAGGAGCCTCTAGGACACTGCAGTGTACACGATGCACCGGCACTGAGCTTCAGACACTGACAGTCTGACACTCAGCCTGGCTGGGAATCCGGGGCTGGCTGGCGAATTTTTGCCTGGGGGTCAAGCGGAAAGCAGTGGCCCCTGATAAGTGGCCTACACTTATTGGCTCTGATTCATTAAAGAGGTGGTCCAAAACTAAATTTTACTTTACTTCTAAATCTGTTATAATCCAAATCTTTTTTCTAAAATATGTTAATGAAAAATTCTCTCACTCCTCTGCCTTATTGTTTTACTACTTTCTCTATGATGACACTTTGTTTGAAAATCCCCATTGCACCCTGGGATACTCAAACGTCATTAAGGGGCATAGACTCAGGTCAATCTGCAGCCTCTACCCTCTTGCTGAAACAAAACATCATCAGTGACCTCCATTTCAGGGGCCAGGCTAATCCGTGTTTTATTTTGTATGCACCAGCTGTCAATTCCAACAGATGCTCAGTAGAATCTTACCACTGTGCACTATTCTTCTCAGTGCACAATGACAGTGCACTCCTTCGCCAGCTCTGTTCAGAAGTGACGTCTCTTGTGGGAATGGCTCTGCTTGCTCGGTCTTTACATAGCATGTGCACTGACCATGCGGTCTGCTGCCAGCTTGTCACTTGTAATCAGAGCCGGTGAGGGAGTGCACTGCCATTGTGCACTGAGAAGAATTCTGCACAGTTACAAGATTCCACTAACTATCCGTGGTAATTGACAGCCGGCATATAATCAATAGAGCAGGGACAAGCCAAGCTCCTGAAATGGACGTCACTGATGACAATTAATTTCAGGGAGGGGGCAAAGGCTGCAACAGTGACCACAGCCTCTGCCCCCTGATCATGACTCACTTGAGCCTCCTAGCATGCACTGGGATTTTCAAACTAAGCGATATCTTAGAGGAAATATAAAAAATAAAGCAGTTAGAGAAGTGAGGGAAGGATAGGGAATTTCTAATTACAGTACTGTATATTAGAAAAATATTAAATTGTGAATTTAGATAGACAGAGATTTAGGAATAAAATTAAATTTCATTTCAGAGTAGTCCATTGCACAACATCAAGTGCATGTTCCATCCTTTACAGTTTCTGGTCTTATCCTTAGGACAGGCCATTATCACATCTGGAGATCCATCTATCGGCCGACTATATAGCAGTATTAGGCTATGTTCACACACTGCGTTTTTTTGACGCTGCGTTTTTGTGCGTTTTTTTGCGGCAAAAAACGCACAAAAACGCACCCGCATCAAAAAACGCGACAAAAAACGCACACGTTTTTGCCGCGATTTGGTGCGTTTTTTGCTGCGTTTTGCTGCGTTTTTGCTCACTGCGTCTTTATGCGTTTTTTTATCAGTGAACAAAAAAAAAGGTCTGATGTCATTTCCTTCTTCAATATGTTCTTCATTCTCCACTAGTGTATGCAGGAGAGCAGACAACTGCAGAACTACAAGGCTCAGTATACTCCATCCAATAGTGTATGCAAGAGAGCAGACAGCATCTGCAGAACTACAAGGCTCAGCATGCTCCATCCAGGACTGTATGCTGGAGGGAGAGTCAGGGGGAGCAGAACTACAAGGCTTAGCATCCTCCATCCAATAGTGTATGCAGGAGAGCAGACAGCAGCTGTCGAACTACAAGGCTCAGCATCCTCCATCCAATAGTGTATGCAGGAGAGCAGACAGCAGCTGTTGAACTACAAGGCTCAGCATCCTCCTTCCAGGACTGTATGCAGGATTTCTTTGCCCCCCCAAACAAAAAAAAATGACGCGGGCTTCGCCATATTTTTGTATGCTAGCCGGGTACAGCAGGCAGGTACGGGCTGCCCCCAACCCCCAGCTGCCTATTTGTACCCGGCTGGGAACCAAAAATATAGAGAAGCCCTTTTTTTTTAATTATTTCATGAATTTCATGAAATAATTAAAAAAAAATGACGTGAGCTTCGCCTAAATTTTATGTCCAGCCGGGTACAACTAGGCAGCTGTGGATTGGAATCCGCAGTGCAGGGTGCCCATGCTTTCTGGGCACCCCCGCTGCGAATTGCCGTCTGCAGCCACCCTAGAAAATGGCGCTTTCATAGAAGCGCCATCTTCTGGCGCTGTATCCATCTCTTCCAGCTGCCCTGATGCCGGGTGGCTCACTGGGTAATAATGGGGTTAGAGTTAGCTGTATATTATCAGCTGGCCCTAAGCCCGAAATTCATGGTGTCACGCCAATATTAGGCATGGCCACCATGAATTTCTAGTAAAGATAAAAAAAAACACAACACACAGAAAAATATTTTTATTAGAAATAAAGCACAACACAATTAGTGACTCCATCTTTATTGAAATAAAGAACCCCCCTTCACAGTAATCCTGGTCAAGGGTCCCGCGCCGTCCAATCCGGATCCAATATCATCTGATCGGTTTGCTGGAAGGCAAAGCGATCAGATGATGTGTCAGGTTCAAGTGCCTGAATCACATCACACAGCAGCTGATTGTATAAAAGCCGTTTATACAATCAGCAGATGCATCGGTGCAAAAAAAAAAAATACTCACTTATGTGCTGATTACCGGCAGCTCCTGGAGCGAGTCTGATCCCGTCCAATCGCTGCAGGAGCTGCCGGTAATCAGGCATGAAGTCTCCTGACGCATCCGCTGATAGGTTAAACCGGCCGGCCGCTGGCGTCAGCGTCACCCCGAGACTTACGATCAGCTGATGCGTCAGGTGACTGCATCAGGTGATCCATCGCCAGGTCCTGCATACTGCAGGCATAGGTACCCGGGGAGACTGCACACACCCGGAGCGGCGGTACCGGGAGGAGGAGCTGGGAGTGGGCATGGCACCGGGACCCTGCAGACAGGTGAGTATGACTTTTTTTTACTACTATTCACTTTTGTTTTCGCAGCCGCTTCCATCTCCTGCCCGTAAATGACGCCGCACGGCAGCTGACATGCACAGGACTGGAGGTGGAAGCGGCAGTGACGGTACCGGGAGGATTCACACTTCTGTGTTTACTGACAGAAGGAATCCTCTTCCTGTACATGTCACTTTACTAGGCACCACAAAAACGCAGCTGAAAAAAAACGCTGTGTGCAGACAGCAAAAATGAAAACTCATAGACTTTGCTGGGGAAGCAAAGTCATGCAGTTTTCTGAGCAAAAACGCACCCGAAAACTGCGCAAAAACGCTGCAAAAAACGCACTGTGTGAACTTACCCTTACAGCATTGTACCATTGATGTGAATAGAACAACCCTGGAATACCTTCAAGAACCTCTTGAAAAAGTACAAACCAGCAGCAGCCAAAGTAACAGTGTCCAACGCTTTCTGAGCATCGCACCGTCTGACGTTCACTGAGCACCTCAGGGCCTGACCCTTGCTGAGCACCGCAGGGCCTGACGCTCGCTCAGCACCGCACTGCCTGATGCTCGCTCAGCACCGCACTGCCTGACGCTCGCTCAGTACCGCACTGCCTGACGCTCGCTCAGCACCGCACTGCCTGACGCTCGCTCAGCACCTTGTCCTCCCCCTCTCCCCGATGTCTTTTCCTCATGTGTCCTTTCAGGTACCACCTCTTCTGGAGTCCTTGGGAGCTGTGGCCCTCTGTCGCATGGACCGTCTTTTCTGGCCCACTACACAGGGGAGGTCATGCCCCCGATGGTATGGTTCTTCCGCTGGCTTTTTTCCCTTTCTATGTTTTAGATATGGCCCGTATTATCTCTCTTAACATAAAGGGTCTGAACTCACCCCGTAAGAGGAAACTGCTGTTACAGGAACGGAAAACATCAGGTGCGGATATAGCCTTTATCCAGGAAACACACTTTGTAGTATCAAACACGTTCAAATTTGCGTCCCACCACTTTCCCACCCATTACTTGGCTCACTCAGGCTCCAGGAGGGAGGGAGTAGCTATTTTGATATCCTCTAGTTGTCCTCTACAAATTACGAGTTCTCATTGCGATCCAGAGAGTAGATATGTGATACTGGAGGGCCAACTGGGGGGATCCCCGCACATACTGGCCAACATTTACGCACCTAATGAAGGGCAGACACGCTTTCTTAAGAAAATACTTGAACTGATAGGCGGATTAGCACCAGCCTCGACAGTGTTGGGGGGCGACTTTAACATCCCTTTTTCGGAGGTAGCCGACAGACTCTCTGTGGGTGGACATCCTAAATCGGGTGCTCTGAGAAATTTGTCCCAGGACTTTCGTAGGCTCATTCGATCAGGGGCTCTATACGACGCTTTGAGGGTGGACCACCCGGGAGAGAGGGCCTTTTCCTTCTATTCGCATCCACATCAGACGCACACTAGAATTGACTATTTCTTCATTGACTCTCAGCTGCTGGGATGCCTTGAGAGGGTGGAAATGGGATCTATCACGTGGTCAGATCATTCCCCACTCATAGTGGATTTCAAGAAGGATGTTCCTCGACCTAGGCCCCATCATTGTCGCCTTAATGAATCTCTGATCAAAGATCCCGGCATTAGAGCCTCTTTAAATAAGCAGCTGGCTGAATTCTTTCAGCTGAACACGGGCACGTTCACGTCGCCGGCAACACTGTGGGAGGCTCACAAGGCAGTGATGAGGGGACTCTGCATTAGGGATGGCGCCAAAGCTAAGAGGGGAGCCACAAGTTAGCGGGACTCTATAACTGCCCAACTCAAGCTGCAGGAGAGGAGACTGGTGGTGGCCCCTTCCCTGACTGTTCTTAGGAGAGTCTTCAGCCTCAGGGAAAAGTTGAGAGACTTGGCAATTGGCAGAGCAGAAAAATTACTAACCTTTTGCAAACCAAGATTTTATGAAAGGGGTAATAAGGCTCACACTTTACTCGCTCGGCAACTTAAGGAGCGCGCTACATCCTCATGCCCTCAGGCTCTGCGCGATGAAAAGGGCATCACCCCGCTTCAATAGCTGACATTTTTTTTCAATTACTACAACAAGCTTTACAACCTTCTGGTCCCCTCGGGTATGGCTTCACGCAGGGCTGGGGCGCTGGGGGACTATTTTTAGGCCTTTGAGGTCCCTTCATTGCCTTGCGGAGCAGCTGAGGCTTTGAATGAGGCGATTACTATAGAGGAACTGGAGCAAGTTCTGGAGGCCCTGCCTCACGGGAAGTCACTGGGCCCGGATGGTTTTACTTATTGTTATTACAAGGTGTTTGTGGCGGACCTCCTCCCACACATGGCTGCCTTGTTTAATTCCTTCCTACAGGGTGACCCTAACCCTCCATCCATGCTACACTCCCATTTAATTCTCCTGCCCAAGCCACCCAGGGACCCCCTGGACTGTGCTAATTATAGACCAATAGCCCTTTTGAACTCCAATTTGAAGATGTTCACCAAGCTCTTGGCGGCCAGGCTTAATCGTTGGTTGCCCCAACTCGTGCATAAAGACCAGGTGGGTTTTGTCCCTTGCCGTCAGGGGGGGGAACAATACCAGGAAAGTCATAGACTTGGTGGACGTGGCAAATCGGACGAAGCAACAGGCGCTGGTGTTGAGTCTTGATGCGGAGAAGGCTTTCAATCGCCTTGCGTGGCCTTTTCTCTTTAAGACACTGGATGTCTTTGGAATCTCAGGTGGCTTCATGCGGGCCTTAAAGTCCCTGTATAGCGCCCCTACTGCCTCTATCAAACTTCCCCTCCATATCTCTAAACCTTTTATCATCTCCAATGGCACCAGGCCGGGGTGCCCCCTGTCCCCCCTTCTTTTTGCACTATGCATAGAGCCCCTTGTGGCCTCGGTCAGGAGCAACCCAGACATCTTGGGGCTCCTGGTCAGGAACAAACTGTTTAAAATCTCGCTTTTTGCCGACGATGTGCTCATTACATTTACTAACATCCATATCTCCCTTCCAATTTTAATGCGCACTTTGGGTAGGTACGGGAGCCTTTCGGGGTATAAGATCAATTCTAGTAAAACGGAGGCAATGCCCTTGAACCTCGACCCGGTGGCCCTGGACTATCTGCGTTTGAATTTTAAGTTCCGTTGGAAGTCAGATGCGATCAGGTACCTGGGGGTCAACCTAACATCTTCTTATGATTCCCTCTACAACCTTAACTTCTCCCCTTTTTTCCGTGAGCTGAGAACCCTTTTGAGCAAATGGTTACCCCTACCTCTCTCGTGGTTGGGGCGCATTGTGTCGGTCAAAATGAGCTTGCTTCCCAAATTACTATATTTCTTTGAAACCCTCCCGGTCAAGGTGCCAATGAAGGAGCTAAAGTCCCTTCAAGCAGCTATCCTTAGATTCAATGAAGAAAAAACAAAAAGCCAGCACCAAATGTGCACTACAGCACTAAACATTCCAAACTGTACTTATTATAAAAAATGTTTTGAGATTTTTGGCAAAAAATTGCAATTTCTTGAGCTGCTTCGCCACGTCACGGCAAATCTCATTTGAAGCAGTCCTACACTAAAATATTTTTATAAAATGTGCCATACGGCCTCACATATGAATAGTAGAACTGCTCTTAGCAGCACTCACCTGGTCTATTTCAATCCCGTACCCATGACTGAGTCATGGCTGTGGGCGGGACAGGTCCAAGCAAATGCTGCATGAAGTAAATAGCCTGTGGACAAAGCCTGATGACTTAATGTGAACAGTCACCAACCGCCAAAATCCAGACAGATGGAATACATCCCAAATTGGGGTGCATAGCAAGGTGGAGGTCAACCACCGACCAATTCAATGAAGAAAAAACAAAAAGCCAGCACCAAATGTGCACTACAGCACTAAACATTCCAAACTGTACTTATTATAAAAAATGTTTTGAGATTTTTGGCAAAAAATTGCAATTTCTTGAGCTGCTTCGCCACGTCACGGCAAATCTCATTTGAAGCAGTCCTACACTAAAATATTTTTATAAAATGTGCCATACGGCCTCACATATGAATAGTAGAACTGCTCTTAGCAGCACTCACCTGGTCTATTTCAATCCCGTACCCATGACTGAGTCATGGCTGTGGGCGGGACAGGTCCAAGCAAATGCTGCATGAAGTAAATAGCCTGTGGACAAAGCCTGATGACTTAATGTGAACAGTCACCAACCGCCAAAATCCAGACAGATGGAATACATCCCAAATTGGGGTGCATAGCAAGGTGGAGGTCAACCACCGACCAATTCAATGAAGAAAAAACAAAAAGCCAGCACCAAATGTGCACTACAGCACTAAACATTCCAAACTGTACTTATTATAAAAAATGTTTTGAGATTTTTGGCAAAAAATTGCAAGTTCTTGAGCTGCTTCGCCACGTCACGGCAAATCTCATTTGAAGCAGTCCTACACTAAAATATTTTTATAAAATGTGCCATACGGCCTCACATATGAATAGTAGAACTGCTCTTAGCAGCACTCACCTGGTCTATTTCAATCCCGTACCCATGACTGAGTCATGGCTGTGGGCGGGACAGGTCCAAGCAAATGCTGCATGAAGTAAATAGCCTGTGGACAAAGCCTGATGACTTAATGTGAACAGTCACCAACCGCCAAAATCCAGACAGATGGAATACATCCCAAATTGGGGTGCACATTTGGTGCTGGCTTTTTGTTTTTTCTTCATTGAATTGGTCGGTGGTTGACCTCCACCTTGCTATGCACCCCAATTTGGGATGTATTCCATCTGTCTGGATTTTGGCGGTTGGTGACTGTTCACATTAAGTCATCAGGCTTTGTCCACAGGCTATTTATTTCATGCAGCATTTGCTTGGACCTGTCCCGCCCACAGCCATGACTCAGTCATGGGTACGGGATTGAAATAGACCAGGTGAGTGCTGCTAAGAGCAGTTCTACTATTCATATGTGAGGCCGTATGGCACATTTTATAAAAATATTTTAGTGTAGGACTGCTTCAAATGAGATTTGCCGTGACGTGGCGAAGCAGCTCAAGAAATTGCAATTTTTTGCCAAAAATCTCAAAATTTTTTTATAATAAGTACAGTTTGGAATGTTTAGTGCTGTAGTGCACATTTGGTGCTGGCTTTTTGTTTTTTCTATCCTTAGATTCATTTGGTGTAACAAACGCCATAGGGTGGCCAGGGAGGTGTTGATGGCTCGTAGAAACAGGGGTGGGCTTTCTGTCCCGGACATTCTAAAATACTACTGGGTGGCTCATCTTAGGAGGATCCCCTGTTGGGTGTCCCTCTGGGCATACAACAGGTGGACTGAGATTGAAAAACTTTGGCTGGTGCCTATACACCTAAACGCGCTCCTGTGGCCCCCGGCCCAGTGCGATTCGCTCCCCCCTCTTCTTGGACCGATGCAGTTTATTATGGACCTCTGGGCATTCTGTATTAGAAGATTTCCTTTGGCGTCCCCCTGCTCTCCTCTGGTGTCTTTCATATACCAACCCTTGCTCCCGAGTAGCCTGGAGTCGGATATGGTGCACCCCTGGCTCAAGGCAGGTCTATTCAGATTTGCAGATATTATAGATGGAAGCACAATGCAGATCCATTCCTTTGAAAATATCAGAGATAAATTTTCTCTCTCTAATCAAGAGTTTGCAGATCAGAGGCTTGCCTGGCTCCTTGTTTGGCAGGGTGGGGGCCTCGATTCCCACAGACTTTGAGAAAATTTGCAGAAGGGGCACTGACACTAAGGGACTGATTTCGGAAATTTACATATTGCTTTCTGAGCCACGGGAGGGGCCTGAGGGTTCTTTTCCATACATGCGGAAATGGGAGTCTCTATTGAGAAGGCGGGTACTACCTCAGGAATGGGCAGTAATCTGGGGCAACGCCGCCAAGACATCAATTTGCACACTATATAAGGAAAATATCTATAAAATTTTGCTATTTTGGTACCACACTCCAGACTTCCTTCATGGCATAGACCCCTCCATACCGGCTTGTTGCTGGAGATGCGGGTGAGGCAGGGGCACCATCATACACATATTCTGGTCCTGTCCAGGGATAGTTCCCTTCTGGGAGCAAGTTAGAGGGTTGATTCACAAAGTACTATATATAGAGGTGGATCTTGATCCCCTGATCTATGCTCTGGGTCTTGGAAATGGGGGAATGGGAAAAACGGCCTCTAGGCTTTTTTCCCACATCCTTACGGCGGCCAGATGCTCAATTGCAAAGAATTGGAAGCAGCCGGGGACACCCTCACTCCAGAGCCTCAAGTATAGATTACTGGATGTTAGATGCATGGAACATCTCACAGCACTACTGAACGACACAGTAGAATGTTTCCAGGCCGTATGGGCACCATGGGACTACTTTGCGGGTCAGGAAGATCTGTGAGACTGGACTCTATGGGCCTTATGGAAGGGGTGTGGACTCCTGAAACCCCTCCCTCTTCCCCCCTACTTCTCCTCTTATCCCTCCTCACCTGTCTTGTCACTGTTTGTCTAGTTTCGAAGTTTATTGATTCATATTGGTATTCTTTGGCAATCACTACCATTAGTAAGATGTCCCTCAGGTCGAAGCGGCTCCGCCCTACAGCTTGAGGTTACTCACGGTTGTGGGGTAGGAGTGACGGCATGGTATACTATCACTAGGCATTGCAACATAATTCATGGTTTTTATCTTCTTTGGGGACGTGTGCCTTATGAATTGTGAATTTTACATTTTATTTTATGTATGTAAAATGAAAATTGAAAATGTCAATAAAAATTCAAAGTTTTAAAAAAAAAAAAAATTAAAATCTCTCCATTCTTTGTAGGTGGGAAAACTTATTTTTCCCCACTGTTACATCACATAGCATGGAATCAAACAGTACATACAGCATGCAAAATACAGTAAGTATTGAACACATCCCCGATTTTCAAAGTAAAAATATTTCTGAAGGTGCTATTGATATGAATTTTTCTCCAGATGTCAGTAACAACCCATCCAATCCACACAAGTAAAGAAATCAAATAATGAGAAATGATACATGGAAAAAAATACTGAACATATAAAGAAAGAGAAGTGCAAAAAGCCATGGAAAGTCATGACACCTGCTGAAATCTATCAGTAATTAGATAGCAATCCTGCCACTTAGTGAAAAATATCAGCTGGTTCAACTGATGGCCTATAAAACGTATATCATTACTAAGAAACATCTCATGATGGGTAAAACCAGTGAGCTGTCTCAAAACCTTTACAACCTTATTGCTGCAAAACATATTGATGGCATTGGTTACAGAAAAAATTCTAAGATACTGAAGGTTCCAGGGAGCACTGATGGGGCCATAATCCAGAAGTGGAAAGAACATAATTTCTCCATAAACCAGCTACGACTAGGTGTTCCCCGCAAGATTTTAGACAGAGGAGTGAATAGAATTATCAGAAGAGTTGGCCAAGAGCCAAGAATCATCTGGGAAGAGCTGCAGAAAGACATGGAATCAGTAGGTACAATTGTTTTAAAGAAAACAATGAGTATGCACTTGTCCTCCATAGCCTTTATGCATGATAACCACACAAGACTACATTGCGGAACAAAATCACTTTTAAGTACTTTTAAAGTTTGATCAACAACATTTAGGCATACATGTGAAATACTGGGAGAATATTGTCTACTGAAATGAGACTAAATTTGAACTCTTTGGATGCCATAATACACCATGTTTGAAGGCAAAAAACATTAAGGCACCGCATATCACCTTCAAAACACCATAGCAACAGTTACTTTTTGGAGGTGGGAACATCATGGCGTGTGGGCTGTTTTTCAGCATATGGCACTGGGAAACGTCATATAACTGAAGGAAGGATGAATGGACAAATGTACTGAAATATTCTTGATAAAAATCTGCTGCCATTTACCAGGATGATGAAAATGAAACAAGGGTGGACAATTCAGCAAGACAATGATCTCAAACACACAGCCAATGAAACTCTTAATTGGTGTTAGAGAGAAAATAAAGCTGCTAGAATGGCCAGCCAATCACCTGATCTGAATCCAATAGAAAATGCATGGAAAAAACTGAAGCTCACAGTTCATAGAAGGAGCCCACGGAACCTTCAGGATTTAAAGAGTGTTTGTGTGGGAAAAATGGGCCAAAATCACACCTGAGCAGTGCACACGACTGGTTTCTCCCTACAGGAGGTGTTTTGATGCTGTCACCAACAAGGGCTTTTGTACAAAGTATTATATAAATGGCCATTTTTACCTTGCCTGGTTGATAAAGCTACCCGCGAAAACGTGCGTTCCTTAGGCTTGGTGTGCATCCCCTCCACCTCTGGGTACTGGTATACACATGACTGTTACTTGATTTGTTATATATGTGCTGCTAAAACTCTTGTCTGACCCACTAGGATATGCATAGCACTTTACATGGGACTGTGTGCAATGTTTATGTAATCTCCCTGCTTCTGTGGTAATAGTAATTGTATTGCACATGACACTTTATTCCCTGTATCCTTTGTGGACATGTACTTCCTTGTAGCAATAATGTGATTTAATTAACTATATACTGAATACCTGGATACCCTTTCTGACCCCTGCTCTCCATATGCAAATTATGAGTGTTATAATATGGTATTTGCCAGTTAATAAAATATTTATTGTTATCCCTTAAACCACAATTCTCTGTTTTTTTGCTGAATTATTTCACTCACTGTACATACGGTAGTAAAATTATTATGTTTTTATGTTGATAAAATAACTGAGAAAGAAGCCAGGTGAACACAACAAGCCCTCAAACTTTTAATTCAGGCATCATCCCTCTATCCCTCTTTCCAGTTGAATCATTTCATTCTTGTGTTTTATATAGTATCAATCTGAGATTGTATGTGCCTGTCAGCACTGCGTGGGGATCAAATGGCTTCACCTATTAATTAGAAGGGATTTCACCAGACGTTAGACCATGTAGATAATGTATTTGTTTCCAAACATAAAAAATGACAAAAGTACTTCAGTCGTTGTTTGCAAATATTAGGAAGTATATGTGTGCAGGTATTATGAAATATGTAAATTGTAATTGTAGTAGTCAGTATCCTTTATTGATGGACTGACTAATAAACGACAGGGTTGTCCAACTATAAAATAAACTTATTTTAAATGGAAATATATGTAGAAAGACATGGCCGCTCATCCAAAAATCATACTTTGATCTAGTGCCGCTTGGCAAAAAAGTAGGCAACTGAACATGAATTTCTTGGTTTTAACATTTTGATCACAGTATGAAGCGCACTGCCATGTCACAGCGAACCTCTGAGTGGGTTCCTAACTTGTAGTGACCTAAAAATGCGGCACCGCGTGCCAACCACCGCCGCAGTGTCAATGCACCAGCAGGAGTGTGACCTGGTGGCCCACAACACCCATACAGTAAGACTGAACCCTCAAGACTCCAGGCCTACCTACTTTAATTACCAAAGTTCCACTGTGAAGTTCTGCTGTCAGCACGATTGCTTCCCATAACATCTCTGTGCAATAATTTGAGGGGTTCCTATAGCCCCTCAAAAAAAATCCTAAGAAAAATCCAGTATATTAATTTCCAAGTAAAGGCTGGTATGTTGGTAAAATAGGAGCAGACACTCTTTGTTCGGTACATGTGAAATAAAACCTTGTGCCAACTTCCTTAGTGTGTCATCCCTAGTGACATCATTGGCATCCTCCTTAGCTAGCTCAGAAATCCATAAATTCCACAAGATGTTTGGTGTGTCCCAGCAATCCTCCACAATTAATTCAAGTGGGTAGTAAACAATTCTAAGTCTAATTAGCTCGTTAGCGGTTTTTAGCAGCCGGATTGTAAGCTTCTCAGTGAATATACAGCTGAATCGGCTCAATTATCTTATCTGGGATATAAATAGAGAGGAGAAACACACCATAGTAAATAAACCTGCGGGCTTAGCACTCTCTACTGCGTCCTGAGCTTTCCTGCAGGATGTTCTGTGGCTGGATTCCATTGCCTACTTTGAAATCCAATTATTGGCTCATCCGGGTATCTTACAGTATCTGGCAACATAATTACAAGATTAAATGGCAATAATTAGGAATGCAACCAATGATTAAGCTTTGGGACAATATTGTGGCAGCAGAAAACATCCTCTTTTTGATCCCAGTTAACTGCTGATGTGCCAGGCTAATATAACTATGGTCTATATACAAAATTTGTACAGCATTATTTTATAATGCTTCCATTCAATAGAACTGCATATAGTATAATTGGAGCTGTAGAGAGACAGCAATAGCTTTGTATTTTATACACAGCTTTGTGTGGGAGCAGGCCTTGACAGGCATCAGGCAACTCCTGAAGGAGTTCTGAATTCCATTAGTGCTCAAACCTTCTGGTTGCTAACCAAAGTAACAATGCAAGGAAACTGCAGCATATTCCATGATGAATACGATAGAAATTTTGGTAGATACATATTAGTCAACTAAATATAATATGTTCCCCAATCAGCAACAAATCTGAATTCCAATTCATTCACATCATTATATATTACTATTAAGAACTATGCCCTTTCATATTGCTCTATGGATAGTATTTATTAACACAAGCTGATGTGGTACAAAGTGTCGGTATTGGTAAGTAAATGGAACAGGTATAATAGATGAGAGATTTTCCCCAGAACAGCAACTTTGTGTATTACCAGGGCCAGGCATCGTCGAGTTCCAATTTGAGTATTTTTTTAAGCTATATCCCCTTTAGGTTTACAATTACAGCATTTTCTCTTCATTCATTCTAAATAAGTGCACAGCTGTTGGGTTCAGTTCACATGCCCCCTTCTCTGTCACAGCCTTTCAGTCAAAGTCAGTCTTCTGCATGTCCTTGACACAGCCTCTATCAGGATGAATGTGGCGGTATCAGGAGCAGGAGAGCAGATCATAGCAGATTTAGTAAACGAAATAGATTACACTTTTTACAATTCATAAACGTGTTTTGCCACTATAGAAACCCTGAGGCTATGTGCCCACGCTGCGGAAAATGCGCGGATTGTGCCGCGGATTTCTCGCGGAAAAGCCGCGGATTTTCCAGAAATCTGCAGCACAGCTACTCCCCAGCCATTTCTATGGCATTTGGGAAATGCTGTGCCCATGCTGCGGATTTTTCCGCAGCGGAAATCGTGCGTATTTTCGTGCGGAAAAATCTGCAGCATGTCAATTATTGTTGCGGATTTCTCCGCAGGGTCCCATATAATTACCTGCCTTGACAGAGACCCGAGTCACTTTCTCCGTCCGGTGTAGCGGCAGGAAGGAAGAGGTGGGCGGGGCCTGCACGAGCTCCGATCATGTGACAGCCGGAGCTAGTTCAGGCCCGCCCACCTCCAGCACAGTGAACCAGACGCTGCCTGACAGTGACCCGGCCGCTGGAAAGCGAGGTGCTGCATGACGGAGGTAAGTATGAGCACCCCGATCACTGCAGCACTTGTTCTGCATTGAGGATGCAGTGCCGAAGCCATGGTACTGTATCCTCAATGCAGAATTCCCGCAGCATATCCGCACGACATTCCGCTGTATATCCGCAGCATTGAAACAGAGAAAGTTCTGTTGCGGATTTCTGGGAGCACCTGCGGAATGTCTTGCGGATATATCCGCAGGACAATGTCCCCGTGGGCACATAGCCTTAAATGAGTGGTCCGAGATGAACATTACTTTTAATCCAAAATGTCTATCTATTTAATGTAATAATTTAAAGGGAATCTGTCAGCAGGTGTTTGCTATGTAAGCTGAAGACAGAATGCTGCAAAGGTTGAAACATAGGATACAGTGATGCCTGTCTTGTAACAGTCCGATCTGTTGCTTATTTATGTTTGTTTAGGCATCAGGACTTATCAATTTAAGTGATACATCGTTGGATTTAGAGTCTCTTTGTGTTTTTTATTTTTGAACGTTTTTCTGTGATACACATGTGTTTATAAATAGGAAGCTATGAAGAAAGGAATGTTTTTGGCTTATCTCTCTCATGTTTTTGTATTCCTTTTTTTTTTTTAAATTGTTTCAATAAAAATATAATTTTTTTATATTTCTGGCTATCAACTCTAAATATTTTTGTAGGATTTTTAGAATATAAAAGTAAGTCTTGTTTTTAACTTTTATTGAAAATTCAGTTACCTTTTAATGCTTCAGCAATCCAAGACATGTTGGGCAATTATATGCTTCCAACTTTGTAGGAACAATTTGGGGATGACCCTTTTCTGTTGCAGCATGACTGTGCTCAAGTGCACAAAACAATGTCCATAAGCAGTTGTGTACACCATTGACCTTGCTTTGTGCACATGGCCAGTATGGGCCCGTGAGTCAGGGTGGGCCAGGTGCCAGCATTGCCCTCCCTGCTGCCTGTTATCGCACTGTCATCTGTATTGGCATAGCAGAGAACACTTGCACGGAGATCAATGCAGCAGAGGACCAAGGTGAGTATTTTTGTTTTTTTTAAAATCAGTATAAGGCTATGTGCCCACGTGTATGTGCTCTGCACCGCAGGGTAAACGTCACTGCATGTCCGCTTCAGAGCGCAGCTGAAAATCTCCGTTCTGAAACTTTGGTGACTGCAGAATTGGTGCACTCTGGATGCTGCCTCTCCCTATAGACAGAATGGAGACAGCATGCAGAGCGCACGAAAGAAGTGACATGTTGCTTTTTAGAATGCAGTGATTTGGCAGCATGCAAATCGCTGCGTTCTAAAACGCCAAGTGGGCATGGATTATGCACAGTCTTCATAGATTAGATAATCACATGGGCTCATACATGACAATAAATATTGTAATATTGGAGTTCAAATCTTTTACAAAGGTTATGTTGATAGGTGTGTATATGGGCCTATGTGTATGTGTACTCATATATATGCATATATCATATGTATATATCTTTTACATCTCATATCATTAGATATCGCTTTCTATATGCTCCTTCTAGCTATTGTATTACATCCTGCCATTTTTCTTGTTTATCTTACAGACACGCATTTAATAGCGTCCCGTTTGGAGTTTCAAGACTTCTGAGCGCTTATAATCAAAATATGCTTCTGCGCATGCGCGCACTTCCGGATTCTTCTGCGCACGCGTGGCGTGCGTCTCACCGTGCGTTCCACGATAAAGGAAATGATTACTATGACCCGCCCCCTTTTCACATATAAACCCCGCTCGCGGTTACATGGTTCCACATTCACCGCTGACCACCGGCTGCACAGGTAATGCACTGCGTCTGTCTACACTCTCTTGGTATGTTTCTATGGGACTTTATTCTTGTGATTTTATCCTGTGGTTCTTTTTCCTCACTCTTAGTGAGATGTTCTAACAGCTTTTCTTTCCTTTTCTTTTTCCTATATACAGCGACTTTGTCACTTTATCACTGCCGCACTGGGAGATAGCAGTCATTCCCCTTTTTTCCCTAATTGAGGTAATATATCTATTTATATAATTAATGATTTGTGTATATAGATGTGGCTTTCATTCTGAATCCTTATTGTTTTTGTCCCATAGATATTTCTCTCATTCATATAAAAATTGAATATCTTCATATATGGAGCCATACATTACTGTGAGCTCTTATTAGGTATGTTGTATACTATTTTCACTACTAGATCTTGATCTAGATCAATTTTTGTTTCCTTAATTGTTACATTGGGTTTTTCCCCTTTTTTCTTCACATATACTGTACAAAAGTACGCTTGAGGTTCTTCCTAATATATAGCTTTTTCATCTATTAGGTAAAAAAATTTATTCCCCCCCCCCTTTTTTTTGATATTACATGAGAATTACCGATATGAATATATGTATGAATATATATATCTATGGTACTGATATATGTTTTTTACTTTTATTGAAAATTCCAGTTTATGAAGAAGGCATTAGCCGAAACGTTTATTTAATGGATATGCAATAAAGAACAATCAATTTCTTTCATCATAAATGAGTGCCGGAGTTTTTTGATTATCTATTCATAGTGTTCTCCTGAGCACCGCCTAAACAGTGAGCCAGATCATGACGGTTTTTCATACAGTCTTCATAGATTGTGCTGGGGACGCAGGACGCATGCAGTTACGCTGCGGTGCAATACGCAGCGTAACTGCATGCAAATACGCAACGTGGGCACATAGCCTAACACTGGTATTATTATGTACCAGACTGGCCTGTGGGACCAAGAGCATCTGCTATCTCTGCACTCTCATGGCTACACACCTGGACTCACTCGCACCTATCAAAATAGGACACTCTGTCATGCCATATTGTGTGATACAAATATTTCAAAAGACTGACCTGCACATCCTACAAGTGGGTATAGGTGCCAGCTGAAAAAACCTAGCAAATACAAAATGGATACAGCTGCACACTAAATGCCATCAATATATAAGGGAACTCTGGTACTGCATTACTGCTATATGAAAAAATGAGATTTTTAGTTTATGAATTGGCCAATGCATGTAAGCCCGGAAACCAAACGGCAAGGTAAATCTCAATATTCCGGGTCCCTAACTAAAATGCCACTATCTAGGTTAAAAACATCCACGCCTGGGCAGCCAGACTAAAAATCTAACTTGAAATGCCACTATCTGGACTAACCTCCATGTCTGGGCAGCTAGGACTCCTGGTATAAGGATTGTGAACACAGCCTGGTTTATAGGGCGGAGTGCTCAGTCAGAAAAAAACTCACTGCAAATATTTCAAAAGACTGACCTGCACATCCTACAAGTGTGTATAGGTGCCAGCTGAAAAAACCTAGCAAATACAAAATGGATACAGCCGCACACTAAATGCCATCAATGTATAAGGGAACTCTGGTACTGCATTACTGCTATATGAAAAAATGAGATTTTTAGTTTATGTATTGGCCAATGCATGTAAGCCCGGAAACCAAACGGCAAGGTAAATCTCAATATTCCGGGTCCCTAACTAAAATGCCACTATCTAGGTTAAAATCATCCATGCCTGGGCAGCCAGACTAAAAATCTAACTTGAAATGCCACTATCTGGACTAACCTCCATGTCTGGGCAGCTAGGACTCCTGGTATAAGGATTTTGAACACAGCCTGGTTTATAGGGCGGAGTGGTCAGTCAGAAAAAAACTCACTGCAAATATTTCAAAAGACTGACCTGCACATCCTACAAGTGTGTATAGGTGCCAGCTGAAAAAACCTAGCAAATACAAAATGGATACAGCCGCACACTAAATGCCAGTTAGGGACCCAGAATATTGAGATTTACCTTGCCGTTTGGTTTCCGGGCTTACATGCATTGGCCAATTCATAAACTAAAAATCTCATTTTTTCATATAGCAGTAATGCAGTACCAGAGTTCCCTTATATATTGATGGCATTTAATGTGCGGCTGTATCCATTTTGTATTTGCTAGGTTTTTTCAGCTGGCACCTATACACACTTGTAGGATGTGCAGGTCAGTCTTTTGAAATATTTGCAGTGAGTTTTTTTCTGACTGAGCACTCCGCCCTATAAACCAGGCTGTGTTCAAAATCCTTATACCAGGAGTCCTAGCTGCCCAGACAAGGAGGTTAGTCCAGATAGTGGCATTTCAAGTTGGATTTTTAGTCTAGCTGCCCAGGCGTGGATGTTTTTAACCTAGATAGTGGCATTTTAGTAAGGGACCCGGAATATTGAGATTTACCTTGCCGTTTGGTTTCCGAGCTTACATGCATTGGCCAATTCATAAACTAAAAATCTCATTTTTTCATATAGCAGTTATGCAGTACCAGAGTTCCGTTATATATTGATGGCATTTAGTGTGCGGCTGTATCCATTTTGTATATTGTGTGATACAGTCATATGAAAAAGTTTGGGCACCCCTATTAATGTTAACCTTCTTTCTTTATAAAAATTTGGGTTTTTGCAACAGCTATTTCAGTTTCATATCTAATAACTGATGGACTCAGTAATATTTCTGGATTAAAATGAGGTTTATTGCACTAACAGAAAATGTGCATTCCGCATTTAAACAAAATTTGACCGGTGCAAAAGTATGGGCACCTCAACATAAAAGGGACATTAACCCCTTAACGACCGCGGGCCGTAAAATTACGTCCTAAATGACATAATGTTACTGCCCGCGGTCCTCCGGCGGCAGCATGCCGCGATCGGCACACATCTCAGCTGATTTTCACAGCTGAGATGTGTGCCTGCTAGGCACGAGCAGAATCGTTATCTGCTCGTGCCGATTAACCCCTTATAATGGCGCTGTCAATACATGACAGCGCCATTATAAGCGCAATCGCGGTAAAGTTTTACTTACCGCCGAAACCGGAAGTCACGTGACGCGATCACGTGACTCCCGATAGTTGTCATGGTAGTACAGGGTCATGTGATGACTCCTGTACTACACATGAATTGGTTTCACTTTCGCTGTGCCCGGGGCACAGCAAAAGAGAAAGACAGCGTATCTGCTGTTTACAGCCTTCCAGCTGTGATCAGGAGATACTGCAGAGCGATCGGAATGCTGATCGCAATAGCCCCCTAGGGGGACTAGTAAAATAAAAAAAAAAAGTAAAAAAATAAGTTTTAAAAAATTAAAAAAAAACAAAAAAACCTAAAAGTTCAAATCACCCCCCATTCGCCCCATTGAAAATTAAAGGGTTAAAAAAATAAAAAATATACACACATTTGGTATCGCCGCGTTCAGAAACGCCCGATCTATCAAAATATAAAATCAATTAATCTGATCAGTAAACGGCGTAGCGGCAAAAAAATTCCAAACGCCAAAACGACTTTTTTTGTCGCCACAACTTTTGCGCAAAAAGGCAATAAGAGGCGATCAAAACGTAGCATCTGCGCAAAAATGGTACCGTTAAAAACGTCAGCTCGAGACGCAAAAAATAAGCCGTCATTGAGCCTAAGATCCCGAAAAATGAGAACGCTACGGGTCACGGAATATGGCGTAAAACGTGCGCCACTTTTTTCGGACAAACTTCCGATTTTTTTTTAACCCCTTATATAAAAGTAAACCTATACATGTTTGGTGTCTACGAACTCGCACTGACCTGAGGCATCACACCCACACATCAGTTTTACCATATAGTGAACACAGTGAATAAAATATCTCAAAAACCATAGTGCTATCGCACTTTTTTTGCAATTTTTCAGCATTTGGAATTTTTTTGCCATTTTCTAGTACACAATATGGTAAAACTGATGGTTTCATTTAAAAGTACAGCTCGTTCCGCAAAAAATGAGCCCTCACATGACCATATTGACTGAAAAATAAAAAAGTTACGTCTCTCAGAAAAAGAATGGCGAAAAAAAAAAACGGAAAGCGAAAAATCGGCCGGTCGTGAAAGGGTTAATATGCTGTAGATCCTCCTTTTGCAAAAATAACAGCCTCTAGTCGCTTCTAGTAGCTTTTAATGAGTTCCTGGATGAAGGTATATTTGACTATTCCTGTTTACAAAACAATTCCAGTTCAGTTAAGTTTGATGGTCGCCGAGCATGGACAGCACGCTTCAAATCATCCCACAGATTTCAAATGATATTCAGGTCTGGGGACTGGGATGGCCATTCCAGAACATTGTAATTGTTCCTCTGAAAAAGGTTAACATTAATAGGGGTGCCCAAACTTTTTCATATGACTGTATATTATGTGTTTTCTTCATTGAGTTTTGGAGGGAATGGAGTTTTGTGTAGGTGGTTTTAAGGATCTAGGGTACAGTGGGCTTTTTCATCAAGTTATATAGTCCAATATAGAATACTAGATACAGTTTTTGTGTTTGCAATTCACGTCGATACATTCGCTAAATAAAGACTTAATAAGAAGTGGACCCAGAGCAAGCACAGAAATTGAGGATGAACAATGCATGGGTAAACAACATGCTGTTGACATCTGCACTTGATCGACAATGTGTACTGCCGGTTAGTCTTTCCACAGGATATGTATGAGTCACTGTTCCCACTTCTGGGATCTCTTATCTGTCACAGGTTTCTTGCTTATGGACCCCTAATATTTATACTCTTAGTAGAATTTTAAGAGAAAGTAATTAAAAACTGCAAGAATATTATATGGGGGGCTGCTGAAAAGTCTTTGGCTTTACCCAGAAAAAAACAAGATAGGATGATGAAACTTTACATTTATTCCACATACTCTCCACTGATGACAACATATTTCTTACATCGGTATTCCAAGTTCTGTAAGCCTAGCAAAAAGAAGGATTTCAGTTGAGCCTCAAACCAGGTATCCAAATTTGGTAGCCTTGAGGTGTTTCTTCAGGTTTGGAAACAGATGATAGTCGGATGGAGCTAGATCTGGTGAAAAAGGTGGGTGGTTAACCAGATGGAAGCCCAGCTCTGCCAGTTTTGCCATGGTCGCTTGTGTAATGTGAGTGGAGGCTTTGTCTTCCAGACACAAGATTCCTTTGCCGCACCTTTTTGCCTTCAGAGCTGCCTTCAATTGGTCCAAAAGTGCAATGTAATACCTTGCATTGATGGTGAAAACCTTTTAAAGGTAGTCCACTAGCAGCAAACTCTCCTTATCCCAGAACACAGACGCCATCACCTTAGTGGCTGATTTTGCACTCTTATCTTCTTTGGATGAGGAGAACCTCTGTGCCTCCACTCGTTTGACTGCTCCTTGTTTTCAGGGTCATACAAATAAATCCAGGTATCATGCATAGTGACCAGTCGATCCATAAAATTCTTATCAGTCCGGAAACGCTGACAAATGGCCCGGGAAGTTTTCACTCACATGCTTCTCTGATCGGTTGTCAAACATTTGAAGACCCACTTTACAGATCGCTTCCTCATGTCCATATGTTCATGGATAATGATACAAACACATTCACAGGAAATCCCCATGATGTCTGCCATTGCTTTAGCTGAAATTCGTTGATTCTCCAGTATGAGGTTGTGCACAGCATTGACAATCTCCGGAACAACAACCACTCTCGGTCGTCCAGGACGTTCCTCTTCATTGGTGCTGAAGTGGCTTGTTTTAAATTTGGCAACCCAGTTCTTAACTGTGGAATATGAAGGGCATTGATCCCCCAATGTCTGCAACATATCACCATGAATATACTTAGCAGACTTTCCTTGCAGAAACAAGAATTTTATCACTCCTCAGCTCTCAGTTGCTGTGAATATCGCATTAGACTCCGACATTTTGTTTTCCCGCATGCATAGAACACTGTTTCCATGAGCAACAAACACAAAATTTTGAAAAGATATATTAGACACATAAGGCTTTCATGTGATGTAACATTCATTACCATAGAAACAAAGATCACAAAGTCTTATCAGCAGCCCCTCGTATATATTTTAATTTAAAAAGAGGAATTAGTCTAAGCCCATGTGCACATGTTGAGTATTTGCAGCAGATATTTTTTTTCATCCAGTTCTTTGATGAGCTGGATATAAGGATATTGTAATAGTTACACGTTTAAAATACCAGTTTCCATTAGCCCGACCAAATTCTTTGCCTGTCTCTGGTACTGGTAGTAGTGACATCACACCAATTGACACATCATATTCTATGGCCACAGCAGCCAAACATGGCACATCATTGTGACGTGACTATAAGTGGCTGCTATAGTTACAAGATGATTACGTGACATAATAATATATACAGTTAAGCTGGTGTCACACTAAACGACAGCGACAACGACGTCGCTGTTACGTCACCATTTTCGGTGACGTAACAGCGACCTTGTAAGTCGCTGTTATGATCGCTGCTTAGCTGTCAAACACAGCAGAAGCAGCGATCATAAGGTCGCTGTGCTACATGTTCAGAGAGCAGGGAGCCGCGCTTAGCGCTGGCTCCTTGCTCTCCTGCAGCACACATCGGGTTAATTAACCCGATGTGTGCTGCAGCTACATGTCACAGTGCAGAGAGCAGGGAGCCGCGCTTAGCGCTGGCTCCTTGCTCTCCTGCAGCACACATCGGGTTAATTAACCCGATGTGTGCTGCAGCTACATGTCACAGTTCAGAGAGCAGGGAGCCGCGCGCACTGCTTAGCGCTGGCTCCTTGCTCTCCTTGCTACAGTATACATCGGGTTAATTACCCGATGCATACTGCAGCCACATGTCACAGTGCAGGAGCCGGCGCTGGCAGCAAGAGCGGAGGCTGGTAACCAGCGTAAACATCGGGTAACCAGGGAAAGGTCTTCCCTTGGTTACCCGATGTTTACGCTGGTTACAGCTTACCGCAGCTGCCAGTGCCGGCTCCTGATCGCTTCATTTCGTCGCTCTCTCGCTGTCACACACAGCGATGTGTGTGTCACAGCGGGAGAGTGACGACCAAAAAATGAAGCTGGACATTCAGCAACGACCGGCGACCTCACAGCAGGGGCCAGGTCGTTGCTGGATGTCACACACAGCGACAGCGACGGGACGTCGCTGCAACGTCACAGAAAATGGTGACGTAGCAGCGACGTCGTTGTCGTCGTCGTTATGTGTGACACCAGCTTTAGACAAAGGGTTGACAAGTGAAAACAAGCTAAGTTGCTGAACACTGCTGGGACCCACGCTGATTGGGAGATAAGGGAATTTAAGAACAACAAGAAACAAGAAACTTTTATACCCATTACAAAATGGAATGGCAAGTCAGATGCCTGATTGTTGCTCCATTCAGGCATTCTTTTTAGGAGTGTCGGTAAAAGTCAAGTGCAGCACTTGACAACCCCATAGGAAATTAATGGAGCAGCAGTCAAGAAGGCGCACTGCTACTCCATTCTAGTAAGGTTAAAAGCTCCAAAGGCCAGACCCCAGTGATCAATAAGTTATCACCTGGATTGCTCTTGAAAACACCATTACTGATTCGAGCAGCGGAACCAAGGGCAGCATGGAAGAGATTGCATCCATCATGTATGCTTTACCCTGAAACACTACAGCAGAAAACATACTTTGAGGCTAAGTTCCCATTATTATATCAACACTTGAAAAAACATATGAACTCATTTTTTCAAAAAAGGAGCAACAAAGTCCTACATATGATCCATATAAATTTTATTAATACACTCACTCAAACATAAAAAGATGTATGCAACAAACAGACAGAGATTAGCAGCATAATAGTATTGCACATATATCCGATCCACAAAAGTGACTAGTGCTGTGCAAAGATGCAATTAGTGATGCCCTATGAGGTCAGTGTAAGGGGTTCTAGGCCTAAACCAATTTACCACCAGAAATAATTAGCAGGCTGACCACCAACAACTAGACATCCAGAAACATCATATATTATTGCATACAAGATGAATATATAAATCACCAAATCACTACATGGGTCTGAATACTATATCACATTACCCAGTTTGCAAAAGAATGGTGGCCTTAGTCTCAATGCGTCCATAGATGGCGCTACAGTCCCATAAATACAAAGGACCGATATAATAGTAGTAAATTGAATACGTCGGCCGGTGCCTGCAGAACTACTCCCCCCGAGGGGAGGACATCATGTACTAGCAGACACCGAAAACCGGCCAAGTATGAGCACCAAAAAAACCACCATGCAAGAGCGTAACAATTACCTGGGAATGCTGTGAAAACACGCTGCTAGCCTCTTTCCCCGACGTACGTTTCGCTTCCCGCTTCTACGGGGGGCATGTCGGGCTGGAACAAGCGCCAAGATTAAATGGCGGCGGACATCCAATCAGATGCACTCACGGCGCCTGCGTCAGTCATGTTCCTCCCTTGATACAACGTAACTTCCTGTCGGGCGACTGTGGAACGCAGCCTGCGTGTCAAGCCTCCGGAAATGACCGACAGGCAAAGCTGCTCCACTTACTGCGCCCGGCATTTCAGTTCCGGGAGGCTACAGACCACTCAGGCGCACCGCATCTGAATAGCAAGTCCGCCGCATTATGGCACATACAATAAATGAAATTCTTCACCCATAGTGACTATTCATCATAAACTGACCGTAAAGAAATACAGATGTAATTGCAACATTATAATAGCTATCCCATTGGTTGCATCATTAGTTCCCTAACACTTACACAAATATTACATGCTGCTGTACAAAATACTCCCCATTAACTTTATTATAATTAATTCAAAATTTCCACAATAAATAGGAGACCATTTGTCCCAGCAACAATTATTATCAATATACATATTGCACCCAAGGGGAATCTTCAGAACAATAGAGGTGGATTTCCATCAACACCGACAACTTCAGATGATAATGCAATCTCTATAAGAAAAAGAACAGTCACATAAGTAAAGAATCACACAAATATAGGTTAAAAACACCTTGCACACACTTAGATCCATACCCAAACACAAATTAAAATCATTATAAAAAGGAATTGACAACAGGAGCCCAGAAACATGCTAAAATTCATAGACAGTTCATTATTGACCACTTTACATCAACCTTACAAAAACGCCCCGAATCCTAAGGTCTCATTTAGACCCTGTGGACTGAGTGTACCTAACCGATAGATCCAGCGGCTTTCTACTCTGGCTAGAATCTTGCCCAAATCTCCACCTCTAATCCCTAGATCCACCTGATCTATGGCCCTAACTTTTAACCCACCCGGATTGCAGTTGTGAAACTCTTTAAAATGTCGCGGGAGGGTTTTTAATTGTGTGCCATCCTCAGTTGTTTTTGCTTTGGCAATGTCTCGGCAATGTTCACGTACCCTGACTTTTATTTCGCGGGTCGTTAACCCCACATAGAGTTTTTTGCATGGACATTCACCAAGGTAGATGACTCCCCTTGATGAACATGTCAATTGCTTCCTTATAGTAAAGGTTTTTGACCCGTCAAAGTTGACAAAAGTTTTGGATTTAACCAAATTAGCGCAGGCTTTACAAAGCCCACACGGAAAAAAGCCCTGGTCCGTTGCTGTAACTGGTCTCTTGAGTTTTACACTTGGATCAAAATGGCTGTGAACCAATGAATCCCTCAAGTTTTTAGATCTTCTTGCTGTGACCAATGGTTTAGGGGGTAAAATGCTTTTCAAGATTACATCCGAACGCAAAATATCCCAATGTTTCTGCAAAATCCCTTTCATCACAGCCCATTGATTATGGTAAGTTGTAATAAACCGTACAGGCCCCGATTTTTCCTTTCCAATTCTATTTCTACCAATATTTGAACTATTAGAAAATAGGAGCGCATTTCTAGAGGAAGCTGTAGCCCGATGATATCCTCTTTTTATCATTTTCTTGCTATAGCCTCTCTCCAAGAACCTCTGAGCCAGATCACTAGATTGTTTATCAAAACTAAGTTGGTCAGAACAGATCCTTTTGGTTCTTAGAAATTGGCCTATTGGAATACCCGAAATCAATGTTCTCGGGTGAGAGGATGAGGCATGAAGAAGGCTATTAGTTGCCGTATCTTTTCTAAAGATAGAAGTTGACAACATGCCATTATCCTCAGTTCTAATGGCGATATCCAAAAAATCGAGCTCTCTTCCCTGTCTGAATGTTAATTTGATATTCTGTTCATTGTTGTTTAAGGTTCGCATCAACCCATCCAATTCAGATGGGGTGCCATCCCAAATGAACAGAATATCATCTATGTAGCGCATCCAGTTAAGGATGCGACTACATTCAGGGATAACATCACTCAAAAAAATGTCTCTCTCCCAGGCACCCAAAAACAAATTGGCATAAGAGGGGGCACATGCCGCCCCCATTGCCGTTCCCTGTGTCTGGAGAAAGATCTTGCCATCAAATGTAAATGCATTATGTGTTAATACAAATTCCAATAGTATCAGCAATAACTCCACCATAGATTTATCAATCGTGCTATTCCTCAGAAAAAATGTGGCTGCTCGTAAACCATCTGAATGTTTAATAGACGTATACAAGGACTCGACATCGGCCGTGACTAAGATCATATTTGGATTCAACTGAATCCCATCCAGTCTACAGAGGGCCGATGTCGTGTCCTTGATATACGATGGAAGTTCAGCAACCAACGGTTTAAGATAATAATCAATTATACCACAAATCATTTCACACAGCCCTCCATTACCTGCCACAATAGGTCTTCCGGGAGGGTCTGTGATATTTTTGTGAACTTTCGGGATCAAATAAAAAGTTGCCAAGCGAGGATGTAAGTTCTTCATAAAATCCAACAATTTTTTTGGTATTATTCCTTCATCAAAGGCTTGAGATAGAATTGACAAGAGTTCATCCTGAAAAATTGGAAGGGGATTAGACACTAATTTTTTATAGCAATCTTTTACATTCAATAGTTTGTAGGCCTGTCGCTCATACATAGCGATCGGCCATACAACTATATTCCCGCCTTTATCGGCGCCTTTAAAGACTACGTCAGTCCATGACTGCAAATCCTTAAACGCTGCCCTTTCATTTCTAGACAAGTTGGAATGACCCCACTGGCCAGGTACCATTTGCTCGAATTCTTGTGTCACCATCCTTGTAAAGATCTCAATGGCTGGGCATGTATTAAAGGCAGGAAATTTACTAGATTTGTTCAATAAGTCATGCGGAAAACTACTTACTGCCTGAGGTGCACTTTCATCCTCTAAAGACTGTAATGTGGCCAACGCCTCCTTTTCCACCTCAGAGAAAGACTCCTCCGGTTGAAAGGATTTGCTGTATAACCTCCTAAAGAATAGTTTCCTTGAGAACAAATGTAAGTCTTTTACTGATGTAAACGTATCTGCAGAACATGAGGGAGAAAATGATAAACCTTTCTCTAACAATGATATATGTGATTCTGTCAAAATGTGATCAGAAAGGTTAATTACCTTGGGTTGTTGTTGTTCACCACCCTGATTTTTACCAAAAATCTCATATGATTTTTTATTATTAAATTTCTGCTTGTTCTTAGACCGCGTATTGAAGGAGTGCCCCTGATCTGCTGACACACTGCCACTTGCTCCACTTGATGATACTGATTGTATAGAAGAGCTTCTTGACCGATTAAAAATTGGCTCCGACTTCCTGTATTGCCATCTAAAGACTCTATTGCCGTCATAATCTCCCACATCTCGCATATATTTCTTCTGCTTGTCAGTGCTTATTTCCCTCTCCCATTTTTCAAAGTCTTTATCTAACGAAGAGATGAAGTTCTGAAAAGACTCATTATTCATCTCTTTTTGCAAGGTTGACTGAATAGATTCAATTTCTTTTTCAATTTTACTCATGGTCAAAGAGTTTTTCTCAATAATAATTCGTATGAACTCTAATGAGCAGGTGGTCGCTGCTGCAATCCACCTTTGATTTAAATTTTCTTCCTCTAAATCAAAAGAGGGATAAATCTGAACCCTTAATCCCCTCGGTATTATTTTTTGATCATGGTAATTCTCCAATGAGGTGCGGGTCCACCATAATTTCATTTTTTTATATAGCATGTTTTTGTACCTCCTTGCCAAGTCCTTCTGTACCACACTACTATCCACACTTGCTGCACCATCTCTCTTAAAAATTCCTGAAGCTTTGGATTGCCAGGCTGTAAGCTTGGCCTCAAAATCCATATTGAAATGACCAATCTGTAATATAAACAGAAGCAGATAGGTTAACACAAGGCCGGTCCTAATATTTATGGACACTCCCATTATACAATTATATCAACACTTGAAAAAACATATGAACTCATTTTTTCAAAAAAGGAGCAACAAAGTCCTACATATGATCCATATAAATTTTATTAATACACTCACTCAAACATAAAAAGATGTATGCAACAAACAGACAGAGATTAGCAGCATAATAGTATTGCACATATATCCGATCCACAAAAGTGACTAGTGCTGTGCAAAGATGCAATTAGTGATGCCCTATGAGGTCAGTGTAAGGGGTTCTAGGCCTAAACCAATTTACCACCAGAAATAATTAGCAGGCTGACCACCAACAACTAGACATCCAGAAACATCATATATTATTGCATACAAGATGAATATATAAATCACCAAATCACTACATGGGTCTGAATACTATATCACATTACCCAGTTTGCAAAAGAATGGTGGCCTTAGTCTCAATGCGTCCATAGATGGCGCTACAGTCCCATAAATACAAAGGACCGATATAATAGTAGTAAATTGAATACGTCGGCCGGTGCCTGCAGAACTACTCCCCCCGAGGGGAGGACATCATGTACTAGCAGACACCGAAAACCGGCCAAGTATGAGCACCAAAAAAACCACCATGCAAGAGCGTAACAATTACCTGGGAATGCTGTGAAAACACGCTGCTAGCCTCTTTCCCCGACGTACGTTTCGCTTCCCGCTTCTACGGGGGGCATGTCGGGCTGGAACAAGCGCCAAGATTAAATGGCGGCGGACATCCAATCAGATGCACTCACGGCGCCTGCGTCAGTCATGTTCCTCCCTTGATACAACGTAACTTCCTGTCGGGCGACTGTGGAACGCAGCCTGCGTGTCAAGCCTCCGGAAATGACCGACAGGCAAAGCTGCTCCACTTACTGCGCCCGGCATTTCAGTTCCGGGAGGCTAAAGACTTTGAAAAATGGGAGAGGGAAATAAGCACTGACAAGCAGAAGAAATATATGCGAGATGTGGGAGATTATGACGGCAATAGAGTCTTTAGATGGCAATACAGGAAGTCGGAGCCAATTTTTAATCGGTCAAGAAGCTCTTCTATACAATCAGTATCATCAAGTGGAGCAAGTGGCAGTGTGTCAGCAGATCAGGGGCACTCCTTCAATACGCGGTCTAAGAACAAGCAGAAATTTAATAATAAAAAATCATATGAGATTTTTGGTAAAAATCAGGGTGGTGAACAACAACAACCCAAGGTAATTAACCTTTCTGATCACATTTTGACAGAATCACATATATCATTGTTAGAGAAAGGTTTATCATTTTCTCCCTCATGTTCTGCAGATACGTTTACATCAGTAAAAGACTTACATTTGTTCTCAAGGAAACTATTCTTTAGGAGGTTATACAGCAAATCCTTTCAACCGGAGGAGTCTTTCTCTGAGGTGGAAAAGGAGGCGTTGGCCACATTACAGTCTTTAGAGGATGAAAGTGCACCTCAGGCAGTAAGTAGTTTTCCGCATGACTTATTGAACAAATCTAGTAAATTTCCTGCCTTTAATACATGCCCAGCCATTGAGATCTTTACAAGGATGGTGACACAAGAATTCGAGCAAATGGTACCTGGCCAGTGGGGTCATTCCAACTTGTCTAGAAATGAAAGGGCAGCGTTTAAGGATTTGCAGTCATGGACTGACGTAGTCTTTAAAGGCGCCGATAAAGGCGGGAATATAGTTGTATGGCCGATCGCTATGTATGAGCGACAGGCCTACAAACTATTGAATGTAAAAGATTGCTATAAAAAATTAGTGTCTAATCCCCTTCCAATTTTTCAGGATGAACTCTTGTCAATTCTATCTCAAGCCTTTGATGAAGGAATAATACCAAAAAAATTGTTGGATTTTATGAAGAACTTACATCCTCGCTTGGCAACTTTTTATTTGATCCCGAAAGTTCACAAAAATATCACAGACCCTCCCGGAAGACCTATTGTGGCAGGTAATGGAGGGCTGTGTGAAATGATTTGTGGTATAATTGATTATTATCTTAAACCGTTGGTTGCTGAACTTCCATCGTATATCAAGGACACGACATCGGCCCTCTGTAGACTGGATGGGATTCAGTTGAATCCAAATATGATCTTAGTCACGGCCGATGTCGAGTCCTTGTATACGTCTATTAAACATTCAGATGGTTTACGAGCAGCCACATTTTTTCTGAGGAATAGCACGATTGATAAATCTATGGTGGAGTTATTGCTGATACTATTGGAATTTGTATTAACACATAATGCATTTACATTTGATGGCAAGATCTTTCTCCAGACACAGGGAACGGCAATGGGGGCGGCATGTGCCCCCTCTTATGCCAATTTGTTTTTGGGTGCCTGGGAGAGAGACATTTTTTTGAGTGATGTTATCCCTGAATGTAGTCGCATCCTTAACTGGATGCGCTACATAGATGATATTCTGTTCATTTGGGATGGCACCCCATCTGAATTGGATGGGTTGATGCGAACCTTAAACAACAATGAACAGAATATCAAATTAACATTCAGACAGGGAAGAGAGCTCGATTTTTTGGATATCGCCATTAGAACTGAGGATAATGGCATGTTGTCAACTTCTATCTTTAGAAAAGATACGGCAACTAATAGCCTTCTTCATGCCTCATCCTCTCACCCGAGAACATTGATTTCGGGTATTCCAATAGGCCAATTTCTAAGAACCAAAAGGATCTGTTCTGACCAACTTAGTTTTGATAAACAATCTAGTGATCTGGCTCAGAGGTTCTTGGAGAGAGGCTATAGCAAGAAAATGATAAAAAGAGGATATCATCGGGCTACAGCTTCCTCTAGAAATGCGCTCCTATTTTCTAATAGTTCAAATATTGGTAGAAATAGAATTGGAAAGGAAAAATCGGGGCCTGTACGGTTTATTACAACTTACCATAATCAATGGGCTGTGATGAAAGGGATTTTGCAGAAACATTGGGATATTTTGCGTTCGGATGTAATCTTGAAAAGCATTTTACCCCCTAAACCATTGGTCACAGCAAGAAGATCTAAAAACTTGAGGGATTCATTGGTTCACAGCCATTTTGATCCAAGTGTAAAACTCAAGAGACCAGTTACAGCAACGGACCAGGGCTTTTTTCCGTGTGGGCTTTGTAAAGCCTGCGCTAATTTGGTTAAATCCAAAACTTTTGTCAACTTTGACGGGTCAAAAACCTTTACTATAAGGAAGCAATTGACATGTTCATCAAGGGGAGTCATCTACCTTGGTGAATGTCCATGCAAAAAACTCTATGTGGGGTTAACGACCCGCGAAATAAAAGTCAGGGTACGTGAACATTGCCGAGACATTGCCAAAGCAAAAACAACTGAGGATGGCACACAATTAAAAACCCTCCCGCGACATTTTAAAGAGTTTCACAACTGCAATCCGGGTGGGTTAAAAGTTAGGGCCATAGATCAGGTGGATCTAGGGATTAGAGGTGGAGATTTGGGCAAGATTCTAGCCAGAGTAGAAAGCCGCTGGATCTATCGGTTAGGTACACTCAGTCCACAGGGTCTAAATGAGACCTTAGGATTCGGGGCGTTTTTGTAAGGTTGATGTAAAGTGGTCAATAATGAACTGTCTATGAATTTTAGCATGTTTCTGGGCTCCTGTTGTCAATTCCTTTTTATAATGATTTTAATTTGTGTTTGGGTATGGATCTAAGTGTGTGCAAGGTGTTTTTAACCTATATTTGTGTGATTCTTTACTTATGTGACTGTTCTTTTTCTTATAGAGATTGCATTATCATCTGAAGTTGTCGGTGTTGATGGAAATCCACCTCTATTGTTCTGAAGATTCCCCTTGGGTGCAATATGTATATTGATAATAATTGTTGCTGGGACAAATGGTCTCCTATTTATTGTGGAAATTTTGAATTAATTATAATAAAGTTAATGGGGAGTATTTTGTACAGCAGCATGTAATATTTGTGTAAGTGTTAGGGAACTAATGATGCAACCAATGGGATAGCTATTATAATGTTGCAATTACATCTGTATTTCTTTACGGTCAGTTTATGATGAATAGTCACTATGGGTGAAGAATTTCATTTATTGTATGTGCCATAATGCGGCGGACTTGCTATTCAGATGCGGTGCGCCTGAGTGGTCTGTAGCCTCCCGGAACTGAAATGCCGGGCGCAGTAAGTGGAGCAGCTTTGCCTGTCGGTCATTTCCGGAGGCTTGACACGCAGGCTGCGTTCCACAGTCGCCCGACAGGAAGTTACGTTGTATCAAGGGAGGAACATGACTGACGCAGGCGCCGTGAGTGCATCTGATTGGATGTCCGCCGCCATTTAATCTTGGCGCTTGTTCCAGCCCGACATGCCCCCCGTAGAAGCGGGAAGCGAAACGTACGTCGGGGAAAGAGGCTAGCAGCGTGTTTTCACAGCATTCCCAGGTAATTGTTACGCTCTTGCATGGTGGTTTTTTTGGTGCTCATACTTGGCCGGTTTTCGGTGTCTGCTAGTACATGATGTCCTCCCCTCGGGGGGAGTAGTTCTGCAGGCACCGGCCGACGTATTCAATTTACTACTATTATATCGGTCCTTTGTATTTATGGGACTGTAGCGCCATCTATGGACGCATTGAGACTAAGGCCACCATTCTTTTGCAAACTGGGTAATGTGATATAGTATTCAGACCCATGTAGTGATTTGGTGATTTATATATTCATCTTGTATGCAATAATATATGATGTTTCTGGATGTCTAGTTGTTGGTGGTCAGCCTGCTAATTATTTCTGGTGGTAAATTGGTTTAGGCCTAGAACCCCTTACACTGACCTCATAGGGCATCACTAATTGCATCTTTGCACAGCACTAGTCACTTTTGTGGATCGGATATATGTGCAATACTATTATGCTGCTAATCTCTGTCTGTTTGTTGCATACATCTTTTTATGTTTGAGTGAGTGTATTAATAAAATTTATATGGATCATATGTAGGACTTTGTTGCTCCTTTTTTGAAAAAATGAGTTCATATGTTTTTTCAAGTGTTGATATAATTGTATAATGGGAGTGTCCATAAATATTAGGACCGGCCTTGTGTTAAGTTCCCATTATGCAGAAGAACAGCGAATTTTCCACTACATATTTGCTTGCGAAAATAGTGCATGATATTTTAAGAAATCTCATACACATGTTAAGATCTGTATGTTAATTTATGCAGTGGAATTGGATGTGATTTTCCCCTTTTGCAAAGGGTTAAATGCACAGTTGCCCAACTCCTTGGGCGCAATGAGATCTGCAGCAGAAAATGCAGATTCTCTGAAATACCGCCTGTGCTGTGCACATCACATGAGAGACAGCAGGAGCGTAAAGAGTTAAATTCTTAACTGTTCGCTTAAGTCTTGATGCAGAACAGAAGGTTTGGATCCCTAGAGCACTGAGCTGACTTTTCATTGTTGTTCATTCTGTATTCTGCAGATAAATGGCACCAGCATATAAGGGAGCCTGCAGTTCTAGGGTAGAGAATTTTAGCAGAAGTAATGGAGCATTCAAACTAGGGATGATGGCAGAGTACAAAGCACTGCAATGCGCTTGCTTAACCATTTACATTCAATATAATACTCTGTACATTTCTATGGGAGCTGCTCTACTCCGTAGGGGTGGACGTGGTGTAGCCACCTCCTACATGAGTAACCAATAGCTCGCTCACAGATAAGAGAATCACAGATGTTCATTTTTCTTTTTTAACCCTTCCATCATGCTGTCCACATCTTAGATTGCAAAATCCTGGTGACAGATTCCATTTAAGAACTTAATTCCCTTAATTGTATGAGAATACAGAGTAATGCAATATGCCTGTTTTAAAGAATGTCATTAGGCTGGTTTCACATCAGCGTTTTTTGAAATGCGGCTGGAATGATTTTTTGTGCCGCAAAAACGGATCTGTTTTTCATCCAATGCATTTTCAATGGACTTGCGGTAACATGCATTCGCATGCGTTACTGTCCGGATCCAGTGACTCTCAGTTTTTTAGCTTTTTGGAAAAACGTATCTCTCTCTCTCTCAGCTGCGTCCACGCAGTCACCTCAGTCACTTGCGGTTTGCGTTTTTTTGCCTGAAGACAAAAAAAACGCTGATGTGAAACCAGCCTACGGAGGTTTCACACTACTTATACATTGATGGCCTAGCCTTCGCTTCCCCGTCAACTGATAGCGGCCGCGGCTAGGTACTGCAGTTCGGCTGCAGCTGCTATTAGAAGACAGGGCAGCACTGCCATGTGTATAAGAACAGGCTCAGGGTCAGCTTTCTTATTTGCAATCTGGGACCATACACATTAAATGTAGTTTTTTTTCCTTGGGCACATTATGGGTTAATTCCCTTCTCTGGTGCAGCAGCAGACTTGCTTAACTGTCAGCACTTAATCACTACCATTGGGATAAGGGACAGCACAGGGTCTCCAGTCTTAAGGTCAGCCGAGGAGCCACTGTACTACCCGTATCTCCCCATTACATAATAACCTGCCCATACCTTAAAATTTTCCCTGTTTCCCATAGCCAGTATGACTTAGGCTGCAGGATGGGCCCATCTTGCGCAAAAGATTGCGGACAAGGTGAGGGGTCTGTGACGCCCTGGACTATCAGGTCATCACAGGGTATTGTGCAATCTGCCCTTCTGTGCAATATCCACCTCCTCCTTGGTTATGGGTCCCCAACTATATGGTGTTGCTTACATCAGTCAATTAAAGTCCTAGGTACACTACACCACACCAACCAGACACACCAGTGGACGGTCTGAGTGGAATAGGGTTGCCCACTTGGGGGGTTGGTTAAGGGGAGGTCAGGAGTAGGTCAGTGAAGTGTAGGAAGTGAAGGAGAGAGGAGGTCAGGAGCCGGGCTCCTTGGAAGTAACTAGGTGGCAGACGGTGGTCTGGGCCTAGTAGGAGCTGGACCCCCAGTCGCAGGGGATCGTGACAAGGGGCACTGAACTGTCGAGGAGGACAGCCAGCGGCCTTGTACCATTATTGGGCTGGGACCAGGGCACGACGGGGTACGTGGACCCTAGATCAGGGAGTAGCTTCAGGCAACCTGACAATTGACCAGACAAGGACGGAACCTACAAGATCCGTTCTCCACCCGCTCCAAAATCGGGGTACTAGCGCAACAAGAGGATTAGGACTTTCCACTAAAACGGTCCAGAAAATCCCAAGCGTGAACCCTGAGAGCAAGCTCCCACAGTTAGCCACACTGGGGAGCGGGACCCGACTAGTTATATGCTACCGGAGCCAACCAAGAAGTGAACTAAGTGCCAGGAGGAAGGTCACAGATCATCAGGCAACACCATCGGGGATGGGACCCAAACTAGCTCCCCTTAGCAGCAGCGGTGTCCAGAACTTTGGTTTACCCAGTTGTCGGTGTTAGCTTTATGGACTGAGTGAGTATGAAAGTGACCCCCTTCACACCCAACGGCACTCCCCAATCACCCCTGGGTACTCCCAACTGCAGCGGTGGTACTCCATATTACCACACACCACGGGTGGCGTCACAAACTGTAAAAATCATTCCCCTGTAAATACCCCCTTCATTTCAGTGGCCGCACGACCCCCGGGTCCAGATGCCCCTCGAGCCACCACGGATCCGGATCCGAGCAGCCCGGCTGCTGACACGGGGGGCGGCACAGGTCTGCGTTTTGAGATGGTGCACCAGCTACAACAGGTTGTGAATCTATTAGTGGCGGCCCAGTCTCCACATGAAACTAACATGGCCCTCCCTAACAAGTTTTCGGAGGGGGACAGGATAGGTTCAGGGTGTTTGAGGGAGCTTGTCGCCTGTATTTTAGGCTCTGAACCCACTCATCGGGTTCTGAGACCCAGTGCGTGGGGTTCAGCATTTCTTTGTTGTGGGGCGATCCTCAATCCTGGGCCTTCTCTCTATTGGCTGATTCGGAGGCTATGCGGTCGGTAGATGATTTCTTCGCGGCTATGGTCTATGGTGAGCCTGATGGCATCTCCCTGCTGGAATACCAGCTCTGCAACCTCCAGCAGGGGGTGCGGCTGGTGGAGGAGCACTGTTTGGAGTTCCAGAAAGGGGACAAGGACACCCTATAGAGTGACCCGGCTCTTAGGAGTCAGTTTGACCAGGGGTTGTCTGTTCGGCTGAGGGACTCCTTACTGCTGTACTCTTCACTCACGTCGCTGGAGGCCGCCATGTCCCTTGCCATCAGGGTGGATAGATGCCTCAGAGAGAGATCCACTAAGACCAGGGTCCCTTAGCCATGTTGGAGATGGAGGTCCCACATGTAGATGAGGACAAGCTCATGCAGGTTGAGGGGTTCTCCTCTCTCGGCCAGTCAGTAGCTGTCCGCCATGGGACGAATACCTGTTTTTAGTGAGGACGCGAGGGTCATTTTATTGGTGCATGCCCTGCTCATAACAAATAGGTTTCCCCTCCAAAGAAGCCGCACTGTTCTGGTCGCTGTTAGTGAAGACCAGTGCTTTATGGTTGTCACTTTATTTTCCTCCGTGCCGACCACACCACCTGTGGCACATGGGAGGGATGCCCATCTCTCTCTTCAGGCTTGGTCTGAATGCTCAGACCGCGAGTTGGTTTTTTTGTGTCCTTTGGGATGCATTGTTCCTTCTGAAAAGCTGCTTGCGGCAGGCATTCTTTGTAGAAGGGGTCCTGGAGTGGGCATTTCTGTGGTTTGCCCTGTCCTTGCTTCCCTGGGACCTAGGGTTGAATCATACCTCCCAATCGTCCCAGATTCAGCGGGACTATCCTGATTTGAGGGCTCCTGTAACATCTACCTGGATCCACAGACTCAGACGGCAGTAATGAACAGGCTAGAGGGAAGCCACTCACCAAGCAGGACCCCCAGAACCCTGAAACCCTTTAACCCCTATACAGGGATTTGGAATTACACAGGGCCCTGGAGATCACTACCTGTGGAAGGCTGCAGTCTGAGAGAGTAGTCGTCAGGCAGGGTCAAACCAGGAATTGCGGAACAGGGACAGAATCGGCAGGCAAGGACGTAATCAGAAACAAGCAGAGGTCAAAACCGGATCGGGCAGTGAGGTACAAAAACAGCAAGAAGGAGGGTAGTCAGGAAACAAGCGGTAATCAGCACACGAAATCACAGAACAGGATGAAACAGGAGCCAGAATTTTCAGAACTATCTCTGGCAGAGGTCAGCAGACAGGAGGGACATTAAAAAGGGTGTGGTGTCTTCCCATAGGCTGTAGCTAAATGATGGTACTTCAGTTGGGAGACACCCGCAACCTACAGTCAGCCAATGGCACTGCAGATTCCCAGGAAACCCAGACCAGTGGATGAGCAGAGCCTGTGCCCACCGGCGCCGCTGGCATCGACTCCTCTCCCATCACCAGCACTATCCACGGCAGGAACACGGCGTTGCCTGGCGATCGGAGTAGATGTCGATGGAGCGGACTCCGGTGGTGACGTAACAGCTCCCTCCCGCAGTCCCGCTGTTCACTGCTCTTGTCCTGGCTCCTCCCCTCAGTGCTGTGAAGAAATTAACTCAAGACGAGTAGTGCATAAATTAAATTCTCATCTGCTCTGATTTTTCAGGATGGGGCTAAAACTTATCAGCTTGTGAGCTCTTTGTCCATAGGCAGGAGCTCTACAATTGAGCCACTACCTCTACTGAGAGGCATAAGAGGATTTGGTAATCTTGACTTGTATTGCAAGCAGAAATGCCAGAAGCAAATTATTCAGCTACATAGAGATATAGATAGAGATACACTACATCTCCATGTAGCTGAAGAAAGAAATCAGATTCTTTTGAAATGAGAAAGAAAATTACAAAAATATAATTTTATTTCTGACCATCCTTTGAAATCAAACCAGCAACTTTCAAACACATAACAGCAGCCCCAGCTGTTGTTGTGCCCCTGGGCTTCAGGTACCACAGGGTATTACACCTCATTTCAGGGGTAATATCCATCCCGGGTTAGGAGGGGATTAATTGCTGGTGCCTTCACAAAACACACACATACAACAGTAAGGTGCTTTCCCACAGGGGGGTGAACTAAGGCAGACAGGGTAGTTAGCCATCACGAAGCATGGGACTTCCCCAGTCGCTAGGACAACCAATGGGGGCAGGCACTACTTCGGGAAGAAGTAGGTGCAACCATCACACTTGAGCAGACCTTCCTGGGCACAGCTTGGGATAACATCTTGCACAGACAACAGGAGTTCAGCATTCCTCTCTTTATTTGGGCCCGTGGCTTGTAGCTGGAGGCTCGGCCCAGGTTCCGAATAGCAACCGAGGGACACTTCACTTGAAAGACTTTCACGTGCACCGGCGGTGACTGCCGACTATCCGGGTTCGGCTGGAGCCCATTGTGGCAGAGACCAGTACTTTGGGGCAGCACCTGAGCTACCTGTGAGTAAAAGACCTGGAACCGCAGCCCCTGCCTCTCATTTGCCGTCGTCCAGCGCTGCGGCACCAACGGGGACTACCACCACCCCCATCCGTCCTCCATCATCCTCCCCAGGGTAACCCCGCTCAGCCTGTGGGTAGCGACACCATCCTGGCTGCGACCTTTCACCATCATCCCCGGAGAGCAGCACCCACAGCAGTGGCCAATTTCTGGCCGCGGACCACAGGTGGCGTCACGATGTAAAAAGACTTTCCTAACCGTCATTACCACCCCCATCCTCCATCCTTCATCCCGTCCACCACCACCTTCCCTCCCTTCTGTATGTCTCGGGGTCACAAAACTGGGCCAGGCCAGCCTGTGACGACACAGAGGATCTACAACCCTGGCCCGGCGACGTGTCGGTTGAAAACCCCTCGATCCCGGGGTATTATACTGTTGTGCCACCAGCTTTAATGATGTCAGAGGAAATATTTTACTTAGATGAACCTGCAATGCAGTCTCTGATTATACAGGATATAGAGGTCCACTGTACAGAGCAGCATCTCTTTCCTGTATTCTAGAAAGAGAGGAAAAAATGTTTCTTCTAATAAAATTATTAAAAATAATTAAAAAAATAATGTAATTTTTATTGTGCTTTTTAAAAAAAATAATAAACATCACAAATTAGCAAATAACATGGATATATTTGGTAACCCTGTAATCGCAATGACCTGCACAACAAAGCAATCAGATTATTCATGGGGATCGGTAAATGTCGAAAAAAAAAATGGAGCAATTGATTATTTTTCTCTATTAAAACCCATAAAAAAGTAATAAAAATGTATCACTGAGGCCTTGTTCACACGTACTGTAAATGCTGCGGTTTTTTTCTGCAGAATACTACAGAAAATCTTTGATTCTGTGTTTAAAAATGAAATGGCACTTTTTTTTCGCTTGCATTTGTTTTCAGGTTTCACAAAGAAGCCTATAGAGAAAAAAACACTAAAACTGCAAAGTTCAGCGGCGTCTTTAGACGCACCGAGGGATTTCATGACGTCTCATATCCACTCTGCTTGGACATTTAGTCCGTGTTCACATGTAGCATAAATGCCAGGTTTTTCTGTTGCTTTTTTTACACATAAATTCTGCTGTGTTTTATTGTCCAGGCAAGGTGGACGTGATTTTGTGAAAGACTGAAATCTATAGTTTTGGTGCTTTTTTTATTCTCTAGAGTTTTCTATGTGGAGCTTAAAAATATGCATGGAAAAAACTGCTTTTAATTTTCCTAAGTGCAGAATCAAAGATATTTTGTGGTATAATAACACTTGAAAACGCAGATTCACATCTGCCCCAAAAACGCAATAAATAATGGGGAAAAGGCATAAAAAATGCAGCAAAAATGCAATAATCAGAGAAAATTGGTATTGTATAATCTTATAAGGACAGCGGCAGAAATAAAAAAAACACTGGATTTATGCAAGATGTGACACAAAATAAGCAACATGTCATATAGTGAAGCTTATATAAATATGAGAAAGTTCTGGCTGATATGCATGAATGAACAGTCTGGGGCGTCTGCTGAACATCCCTCACTGCCAAATGGGTGTGATTTGGGGTGTGGATAGGGGCGTGGTCAAAATTTGCTTTGTCCCTCTCTTTGTTCTTCAAAAGTTGTGAGGTATGCAGAATGTGTCTCTCAAGGTTGGGGACGACTCATCTATAGAGAATTAGCATAGATAATATGGTAAAAGAAATTGAGAAAGATTAACAATATACAGGAAAAGGGGGGAGGAGGAAGCAACCAAAAAATATAGGAATGAGTTATGCATGGATATGGTGAAATAATACTGAGGTATGATCTATAATTCCATTATCAGTGTACAATATCGAATGGAAACTGTATAAAGGGATGGTTCACTTCAACTGGAGCAAGAAGCGACAACATAATTAATTGAGATGTTATGAAATATTCTGTCTAAATAAAATATTCATCCCCTTTCCTCTATAAGAAATGAATCTGTTTGGGAATTCTCTTCTAATATCCCTTCTTATGATTGACAGTAGAAAGAAGTGGATATTTCATAGTAGGCTTTATTATGGTGATGGTTATTTAAGCATCAGTGCCACACAACAAGATTTAATAAATAAGTTTTATTCAAATATGAAAATATAATATAATTTCAGTACTATCCCTCTCGTTCAGAATTGGGTAATGTGCAACCCAGGGGCCACATGCAGCCTTCTGGCTGTTTCAGTCCGGTCTGTGGACAGAGACAGACGAAGGGTTGAAAATAGTAACCCGTGGGTCGAACCATGCACTCGCCCACCACCTGCTTCCAAATGTCACCGCTATCCGCATCCTCAGGATGCAGACAACGGTGAATGCATTGTTCTATGATGATGCCGCTGGCTTCTTCTTCCACCAATCCACTTGTGAGACAGAAGATGCGATGATGTCACATCATCTTCTGTGCTGTGCGGAGAGTTTGTAAGGAGAGTCAATGCATTGGACACTGGAGCAGAGCATCGGGGGAATGGGAGCAAGTTGATTATGTCTTGTTTTTTTTATATTTGTATAGGATATTTGCATGTATATAGAGGGTTAACTGGGGTCTCATACTGTATATAGGGGCTATGTGGGTGCTTATACTGTACATTGGTGGTTATATGGGGCCTCATACTGTATATAGAGGCAATGTGGGGGCTCATTCTGCATAGTTAGGGGGCTAAGAGAGGGTTTATACTGTGTATAGGGGGCTTTGTGGGCTCATACTGTATATAGGGACTATGTGGCTGCTCATACTGTATATCCACTACTGTTTTCTTCCATAGACGTCCGTGCATTATTTTTTTTTGTTTTAATGTACCAAACTGTTGATTTGCCCACTCCTAGCATTTCTGCTGTCACTCTGATGGATTTTTTTCTTTTTCTCAGCCTAATGATCGTGTTTAGGGGCTCACACTGTATATAAGGGGCTATGTGGGGGCCCATACGGTGTATTGGCTCATATTTTATATAGGGGATGTCAGCATACTTAATTCTCAATATTAAATGGAATCTGTCAGCAAATTGTTGCTAAGTAATCTGCGGACAGCATGCTTTAGGCGTTAACACAGATTTTAGTGATGCCTCTCACTCAAGGTCGATTCTGTTGTTTCCCTGACATGTTTGATTTAACTTAAAGAGATTATCTTTGCCAAACTAGGTTAGCTAGAGGTCAGCTAGTTCGGAACGCTCCCTGCTGTGATGAGCGCCTCACTGTCTATAGACCTAGTATACAGAGAGTCTGGTGTAGGCGGAGGCAGCTTGCTAAGCTCTGCTGCTTTGCTAAATCTAAAAATGTTGATTGTGTCAGAACCGTTGCACCCAGTAAACTAGGTGATACATCGTTGAATTCATGGTCTCTTTGCCTACACCATGCTGCTCTTCGATGAGGTAGCAGAAACCTGCGGATAGATTCCCTTTAAGTGATAATATTAATATAAAATAATTCTAATTTGAATTTATACGTTAATATTAATATTGAGCAAAATTAATTTCAGCCTATTGGTTAGGTGCTCCACACCAGTCATGGTCTCTTGTGGCCCCTTGGGAAAATTAATTCCCCACTCCTGCTTTAGTTGGTTTACTTTTACATTTTGCCTAGTTAGGAACACAAGACATCCCTTTTAAGGATGTGCAGGGGTCAATAACCAGACTTTCCCATTTTTAGAATGTTAGGATACAATTATCAGTTTATCTTTTGAAAAAGAGAGCACCAACGTGTTATTTTACTGTCTTCAAAAATGTAAAACATATATATATATTTTTTCTTTTAAGAAAAAACAAGAAATATATAGCTTCATTTCCTCCTCTTTTTCAAAATTTGCCAAGATAAACTGATGTTAGCTATTTATTATGCATGCGTAGCAAAATTATAATCAAAAATTAACTTTGCTTTTATGACACCAATTTTTCTTGACTTTTTATTAGTTCATCACTTTTTTTTTATTAGTTATGTCTTAACTATTTTTTTTTAACAATGTTGCTGACTGGTGGCCTATCTTTGCAGGTTGGGTGGTAGTTTTTATTGGTACCATTTTGGAAGAATGTAAAAAGAACTGATTGTGTTTTGTGAAATACAAGGAGACAGTTATAAAAATAAACAATATTATTATTATTATTATTATTATTATTATTATATTATTTATATTTATTTATTTTTACTGTTTTCAGTGGGGTATAAGTAACATGTTATTTTTATGTCATGTAGCATTACGATTGCGTTGGATTTGAATTTTATTATAATGGGATAAAATATTTAAATATTAATTAAAATATAAAATGTTACAAACAACAAATGTGATTTATTTTTTTTAGATTTCAAGAAACTGTTTTTTTTCCAACTTATTTCAATTAAACCTGCCCCATTCTTCTGGGAGAGACGTGGTGGAGTAAAATTCCAATAACTTTAATTTTGTGTGACCTTCTGGGTCGAACCCAGGTGGTGGCCATTCCCTGGCAGATACCTGGTGAATCCCCTCGATCAGCGGAAGGTCGGTGGGCGCTTGAGAGAAGAGTAGGACCTGATTGACCGGAAAGACTGTTGATTCTGCTGTGGATAGTGAAGCTGAAGGAGAGGTGTTACGGTTGCTGCGAGCACTGGAGACTATGTCCAGATTTCTTGCTACTGCACATGTGCGAGCGCTGGAGACTAAGTCCAGATTTCTTGCTACTGCACATGTGCGAGCGCTGGAGACTAAGTCCAGATTTCTTGCTACTGCACATGTGCGGGCGCTGGAGACTAAGTCCTATCTTGGAGCCATTGCACATGTGCGGGTGACATCATCGCTGACACGAGGTCACATGTCTCTGACACCTTCTATGCCGATTGGTCGCTGGTCATGTGCTTGTGACGCCTTGCTCGGTGATAGGCCAGCATGACGTCACTCTTGTCGTTCTGGCAGCCGATTGGTTCTGGTGTCCTCCATCTTGGATGAGGCACAGAGTCTATATAAGACCCTGACACACGCCGCATGGCGCTCAGTCCTCTTGGTTCATGCATGAGGGTAGACGCCCTGTGCACGTTCCTCTAGGCATTCCTTTGTCTATGCAAGGTGAGCGCTACCGGCAGGGTAGCGTTCTTATACCTTACAGCTTCGGCTGCTGTCCGTATCCTTACCTCTTAGGGGAGCGGACATAGGCAGGTGCCTGAGGCACATGGTCTGGCTGGGCCTTGTGATTCGACTCGTAGGTGGACGTTGCCGCTAGGGTAACGTTCCTTATACTGCGTCTGGCAGTTGTTCGTATCCTCGCACACTAGGGGAGCGAACAGAGGTAGGAGCTTTGTGCGGCTTACGCTGCTGTTCGTCTCTTTTGCACCACTAGAAGAGCGGACCTAGGCAGGTGCCATATCTAGTGGTTCGTGTCCTCACACACTAGTGGAGCGAACGCAGGTAGGAGCTTTGTGCGGCTTACGCTGCTGTTCATCTCTTTTGCACCACTAGAAGAGCGGACCTAGGTAGGTGCCATTTCGCACACATTGCCTTTGTCTCTGTGATTATTAACAGAGATCATTCCACACACCCTCCAAGTAAGGGAGGAATTGCTTTACTTACTTATTATATCCTTCTGTGAGTTAACAGAGGTATTGCACTCTGCCATAGTCTGCAGCAGAGTCTTTGCACGGTGGACCCTGACTGTCTGATACTCCTTTAAGTTATTATCAGACAGCCCCCCGTAACATTAGGACTGAGCCAAGGGTCTGGCAGTTATGGCAGAATATCAGCAGTTACACCGTTACATACAAGTACTTGAGTCACGGCTCAAGAGTATAGAGGATAAACCTCAGACCATGGTGACATCTGCACATGATCCTCGACTTGCTCTGCCAAACAGATATTCTGGCGATGCCAGATCATGTCGTGGTTTCATTAGTCAGTGTCAGATACACCTAGAGGTCAACTCTTCTCGCTTCTCTACGGAGAGGTCCAGAGTAGGCTTTATCATCTCCTTACTTCAGGACAAAGCCTTAGAATGGGCGACTCCCCTATGGGAGCGCTCTGATGTGGTTACTCTGAGACATCAAGACTTTCTTGATGCTCTTAAGGCGGTATTCATGGGTCCGCAGGTTACCCATGATGCGGCCCTGAGACTGTTAGATCTATCTCAGGGTTCGTTATCCACTAGTTCTTATGCCATTACTTTTAGAACTCTGGTGGCAGAACTAGATTGGCCAGAGAAGGTGTTGATTCCTATCTTCTGGAGAGGGTTGGCAGGCTATGTCAAGGATGCTCTTGCTACTCGTGAGGTCCCTGCTTCTCTGGAGGACTTGATCACAGTAGCAACGAGGATCGATGTACGCCATAAGGAACGTAGACTCGAGGTCTCTTCCTCACGCCCTAAGCATCGGGCTATTCCAGTTGTTGAGGGTCCCCTACCATCTTCCTCAGCATCTGAAACATCTCCCACTCCTATGGAGTTAGGTCATACGTCTTCCAGACTACGCAAGTCTGGTCCTCCTATATGTTACGTATGTCGTCAGGCTGGGCACTATGCCAACAAGTGTCCTAGTCGTCAGGGAAACTCCCTGGTCTAGTAACTATTAGAGGGGGGTTACTAGAGACGTCTTCTGCACCCTCTAAGTGTTGTATCCCAGGTCAGCTCTCATTATCTGAGAATACATGGCCTATTATGGCTTTTGTGGATTCCGGAGCTGACGGGACTTTTGTGTCCTCAGGATTTGTAAAGGGACACAATATTCCCTCTATCATGTTAGAGGCGCCTATTCCTGTCCGTGTTGTTAATGGAACTATGTTGTCTGACTCCATTACATTGAGGACAGTTCCCTTGCGCCTTTCCCTGTCTCAGGGTCACATAGAGGAGATTTCTTTTCTTGTTTTGCCTGAGGGTATAGACGACATCCTTCTGGGTCTCCCATGGCTTCGGACTCATGCTCCTCACATTGACTGGGAGTCTGACAGCATTATTAGTTGGGGTTCGAAATGTCAGTCCCGATGTCTTCCCTTACCACCTAAGGTCATTGCGGTTGCATCTACTGATCTCTCTCCCATACCTACACCCTATCTGGATTTCGCTGACGTGTTCTCCAAACAGGGTGCTGAGGTTCTTCCACCCCATAGGCCGTATGACTGTGCCATAGACCTTATCCCAGGTTCGGTTCCACCTAAAGGCAGGGTTTACCCCCTGTCGATACCTGAGTCGGAGGCCATGTCGACCTATATAAGAGAGAGTTTAGAGAAGGGGTTCATTCGTAAGTCTGTCTCTCCCGCGGGAGCTGGGTTTTTCTTTGTTCGGAAGAAAGAGGGTGATTTGCGTCCCTGCATAGATTACAGGGGTCTCAACGCAATCACAATAAAGAACAAATACCCATTACCTTTAATTTCGGAGCTCTTTGACAGACTGAGAGGAGCTCAAGTTTTTACGAAGTTGGATCTGCGGGGTGCGTATAACTTGGTACGAATTCGAAAGGGTGACGAATGGAAGACCGCTTTTAACACCCGAGACGGTCACTATGAATACCTCGTCATGCCTTTTGGGTTATGTAATGCACCCGCAGTATTTCAGGACTTCGTAAACGATGTGTTCAGGGATTTACTGTTATCCTCAGTAGTGGTGTATCTGGACGACATCCTGATTTTTTCTCCTGATCTGGAGACTCATCGTCAGGATGTCGTTCGTGTCCTTTCCCGTTTAAGGGAGCACTCATTGTTTGCTAAACTCGAGAAATGTGTATTCGAGCAGTCCTCATTGCCTTTTTTGGGTTACATTATCTCACAAGAGGGCCTGGCTATGGATCCTGCGAAGCTCTCTGCTGTCCTGCAATGGTCCGAACCTCATTCCTTGAAGGCGGTGCAACGCTTCTTAGGATTCATAAATTATTACAGGCAGTTCATACCCCATTTTTCTACTTTGGTGGCCCCTTTGGTGGCCTTGACTAAGAAAGGTGCTAATCCCAAAGCCTGGTCTACTGAGACATCTCAGGCTTTTGAGGCAGTAAAAAGACACTTTTCAACTGCTCCCGTTCTTCAAAGACCCGATGAGAGTAAGCCCTTCCTCTTAGAGGTTGATGCCTCTTCAGTGGGTGCTGGTGCGGTCTTGTATCAAAAGAACGGTGCAGGTAGAAAAAGGCCGTGTTTCTTCTTTGCTAAAACCTTTTCACCGGCAGAGAGAAACTATACCATTGGGGATAGGGAACTGCTCGCCTTGAGATTAGCCTTGGAGGAGTGGCGTCACTTGCTGGAAGGAGCGAAACATCCTTTCCAGGTCTATACAGACCATAAGAATCTGACGTACTTACAAACCGCTCAGCGTCTGAATCCTCGGCAAGCCCGGTGGTCCTTGTTTTTCTCCCGCTTTAACTTCTCCATCAACTATCTGTCTGGGAGTAAGAATAACAAGGCAGACGCCCTGTCTCGCTCTATGCTTTCTACCCAGGAAGAGATTGACGAACCTCGTCTTATCCTTCCCTCCAGGGTTTTTCATACGCTCTCGCCTGTGACGTTAGACCAAATCCCACCGGGCAAGACCTTTGTTCCGCCTGATCGACAGAATGATATACTGTCATGGGCCCACACCTCAAAGGTGGGTGGGCATTTTGGTATTAGACGGACACGAGAGTTACTGGAGAGGTGGTATTGGTGGCCACACTTAGCCAGCCACGTCAAGAGATATGTCGGTTCCTGCTACTCGTGTGCTCGCAACCGTCCATTACGGCAGAGACCGGCTGGGCTCTTGCATCCTTTACCAGTGCCAGATAGACCATGGGAGGTGGTAGGCATGGACTTTGTGGGTGATCTTCCATGTTCACAGGGACATAGATTTGTGTGGGTCATTACGGACCATTTCTCCCGGATGGTTCATCTCGTACCGTTATCGAGAATCCCATCTTCCAGGGTACTAGCCAAACTATTCCTCAAGCATGTCTTTAGGCTTCACGGGATGCCAGATCGTATCATTTGTGATAGAGGCCCGCAATTTGCTTCCCGTTTCTGGCGAGATCTTTGTAGCCTTCTGCAAATTGAGTTGAATCTATCTTCGGCATACCATCCGGAGACCAATGGTTTGGTTGAGCGTACCAATCAATCCATGATTATATACCTTCGACACTTTGTTGCTGAGAACCACGATAACTGGTCCTCCCTCCTACCCTGGGCAGAATTTGCCCTTAACAATTCGCTGGCTGAGGCCACTGGGCAGACACCGTTCGTACTCAATAATGGGCAACACCCTAGGGTACCGGTACCGTTTCCCGCTGCTGCACCTCCTCCTCTTGTGGCCGACTGGGCAACTAATGCCAGAGAGGTTTGGGATCGGACTCAAGAGTCAATCCAAGCAGCTAAGGACCGTATGAAGACGGTGTCCGATCGGTTTCGTCGCCCGGCTCCTGTCTTTTCTCCAGGGGACTTTGTGTGGCTCTCTGCAAAAAACGTGAAACTTAGAGTGAGCTCTGTCAATTTGCTCCTCGCTTCCTGGGTCCTTATGAGGTTCTTCGACAGGTAAATCCTGTAGTCTACCAATTGAAGTTACCCGTCCATCTTAGGATCCATGACAAATTCCATGTTTCACTGCTAAAGCCGGCAATTTTACCTCACGCTCGTGAAGTGCACTCTCCTGCTTCTGATTCCTCTCGCTCTAGCTATGAGGTACGAGCCATAGTTGGTTCTAAGATGGTTAGAGGGCGCAGGTTCTTCTTGATAGATTGGGAGGGCTACGGCCCGGAACATCGCTCTTGGGAGCCTGAGGAGGCTGTCCATGCTCCCGACTTAGTTGCTGATTACCTGCGTCGCCGGGAGGGGGGCCCTTGAGGGGGAGGTACTGTTACGGTTGCTGCGAGCACTGGAGACTATGTCCAGATTTCTTGCTACTGCACATGTGCGAGCGCTGGAGACTAAGTCCAGATTTCTTGCTACTGCACATGTGCGAGCGCTGGAGACTAAGTCCAGATTTCTTGCTACTGCACATGTGCGAGCGCTGGAGACTAAGTCCTATCTTGGAGCCATTGCACATGTGCGGGTGACATCATCGCTGACACGAGGTCACATGTCTCTGACACCTTCTATGCCGATTGGTCGCTGGTCATGTGCTTGTGACGCCTTGCTCGGTGATAGGCCAGCATGACGTCACTCTTGTCGTTCTGGCAGCCGATTGGTTCTGGTGTCCTCCATCTTGGATGAGGCACAGAGTCTATATAAGACCCTGACACACGCCGCATGGCGCTCAGTCCTCTTGGTTCATGCATGAGGGTAGACGCCCTGTGCACGTTCCTCTAGGCATTCCTTTGTCTATGCAAGGTGAGCGCTACCGGCAGGGTAGCGTTCTTATACCTTACAGCTTCGGCTGCTGTCCGTATCCTTACCTCTTAGGGGAGCGGACATAGGCAGGTGCCTGAGGCACATGGTCTGGCTGGGCCTTGTGATTCGACTCGTAGGTGGACGTTGCCGCTAGGGTAACGTTCCTTATACTGCGTCTGGCAGTTGTTCGTATCCTCGCACACTAGGGGAGCGAACAGAGGTAGGAGCTTTGTGCGGCTTACGCTGCTGTTCGTCTCTTTTGCACCACTAGAAGAGCGGACCTAGGCAGGTGCCATATCTAGTGGTTCGTGTCCTCGCACACTAGTGGAGCGAACGCAGGTAGGAGCTTTGTGCGGCTTACGCTGCTGTTCGTCTCTTTTGCACCACTAGAAGAGCGGACCTAGGTAGGTGCCATTTCGCACACATTGCCTTTGTCTCTGTGATTATTAACAGAGATCATTCCACACACCCTCCAAGTAAGGGAGGAATTGCTTTACTTACTTATTATATCCTTCTGTGAGTTAACAGAGGTATTGCACTCTGCCATAGTCTGCAGCAGAGTCTTTGCACGGTGGACCCTGACTGTCTGATACTCCTTTAAGTTATTATCAGACAGCCCCCCGTAACAAGAGGATGAAGACCTTAGGGACCCTAACAAAGGATGGAGTACCAGGGAAGCGCCAAAATGTACAAATTAAGAGTGGCTCGCTAATGGCAACAACCAAAGAGAAAAGCCGGAGCGTATGTCCAAAGGACGGTATTTATTAAGAATGATGTCCCCTGTAATTAAAAACTGATTTGCCCGTCACTGGCGAGATGTTACAAGTAAACAGATATTTTTGTTCAGAAAAGTCTGTGTCAGTGTGTGGTGTTTCAGGGCACTGGGACCTGTTGCAATTGGCAGCTGGGAAACAGTCCTGAAGATGGGACAAACCCTGGCCTCCAGCCTGAAAGTATGTGCCCCGCATCACAAGTACCAGCAACCCTTTCCCTGTGCTACAGGGGTGGACGCGGCGCAGAGAACTGTTCCAGGGCTGCACTGCAGCAAACCGTCAGTATCTGTCACGACTACCACCTCACCCCGCTGCCCATCTAACACACACAATACATACTGAGTGTTTATAAGTGTACTTGGTGGGTGTACATGTATGCGTGTATGGCACCCCAGTCGTTCGGTTGCCACAGTAACATTGACCTCCCCACAGGGAGTGATGCTATGCCTGGAAGCAAGAATGCTAGGTGACCAGCACTCAACACTTCCTACTCCAGACCAGAAAGGGGAGCTCGAGAACCCGGTTTGAGGGGATCTTCTCTATACATTCTGGCCTGGAGGAGGAGTTAGGAACACCCTGACTCAGGAAAGTGAAACTAAACTAGGTAGAAGAGTGGAAACAGTCCCTGAGAAGGATGCTGTAGCTGAGCTCTCTCAGGATCAAGCGCAGAGAACAGGGCACCGGAGCCCTAGGCCGCGTGGGTACTAAAGTCCCATCAGCAGAATCCGGAGGGTAGAAGATTGAAAGTCTCCTGACCCACCCAGTGGCTGGGGCACAGCCGCATAGTAGAGCCAGGAGCCGTGACCAAAGAGCGGCACCAGTAAAGTACTCGCGTTGCCTGCCATACGGGTCAGAATCACTACCAACATGAGAAGAAGGGACCACAGTGTAGCTCCAAGCCATTGGGACCTGCACACTACAGCGCTAGAGTGAAGGCCTCCAACCCACCTGGCTAGGTGGATCCACTCAATTGCATCCAGGCTGACCGGACCTCTGTTACCTACTGGACCAGTCTCATGGGCTTGTATACTCTACCATCAAGTAAAAGGTAAAAGGAAACTGCAGCCCTTGTGATGTCCAGTTATTACCGGCGGCCTCAGTCCTGCACCCCAACGTTAAGTCCCTCTATCCAGTATCAAGACTACTACTCCCAACATCCCTTGGGCCCAGCTCTACCTGTGGAGAGCTACACCATCCAAGCTGTGCAACCATCTGCCCTAGCGGTTCCCATTCTGCAGCATTGGCTATCTCTGGTCGAGTACCTCAGGTGGCGTCACAAATAATTCCCAGCATCCCCATCATTTCCTATTTAACGACACTGCCGGGGTCATTGAACCGGGCCTTGCCACCGCAGCATCCCAGAAGCAGAACCACAGCCCGGTAATGAGTGCCCTAAGGCCCCGGTGGGTGCATCACAATCTTAGTTTACCGTATTTTTCGGACTATAAGACGCACTTTTTTCCCCTCAAATGTTGGGTGAAAGTGGGGGGTGCGTCTCATAGTCTGAATGTGGCTGAGGGGAATGAGGGTGCTGCGGTGGAGCTGGTCATCAGGGGTATGAGCAGGCTGTAGCAGCCTGCCGTGACCACGTGGGCCCGCTCATTTCATATGCATGCCCATCCTCCCGTCCACCATCCCTCAGCACTGAAGCCAGCGCTGACAGGTGGGCTGGATGATAGGCGGGGGGTGCGCGCATAGTAAAGAGCTGGCCCGCATGATCACCCCTGGCAACTACAGCCTGGAGTCATCATGTGCAGCTATATTCACTGCTCCCTGCGCATCATCATCAGCGCGGGGGGGCAGTGAATCAGTATACTCACCCGTCACCGTTTCCCTGCAGCATCACAACCTCCTCCTGTCTGCCGGCCAGCTGATCTGTGTAGAAGCGGTGAGCACAGCGATGACGTCATCCCTGTGCGCACCGCTAGTCTCCACACAGGTCAGCTGACAGGCAGACGAGCGATGCTGCAGGGGAACGGGGATGGCTCCACACTCCAGCGGCACTGCTGCCGGCACAGACAAGAGGAGGAGCGATGCTGTGTGGAGCGATAAAAGGTGAGTATAAACGTTTATTTTTTTTGTGTGCCACATGTAGTGGGTCAGATAGCAGGATGGGGGTATATAGCAGGATGGGGGTATATAGTAGGATGGATGAGGGTATATAGCAGGATGGATGGGGCTATATAGCAGGATGGATGGGGGTGTATAGCAGGATGTATGGGGGTATATAGCAGGATGAGGGTATATAGCAGGATGGATGGGAGTATATAGCAGGATGGATGGGGTATATAGCAGGATGGATGGGGGTGTATAGCAGGATGGATGGGGGTGTATAGCAGGATGGATGGGGGTATATAGCAGGATAGCAGGATGGGGGTGTATAGCAGGATGGATGGGAGTATATAGCAGGATGGATGGGGGTATATAGCAGGATCGATGGGGGTATATAGCAGGATGGATGGGGGTATATTCCAGGATGGCAGTATATAGCAGGATGGGGGTATATAGCATGATGAGGGCATATAGTAGGATGGGGGTATATAGCAGGATGGCGGTATATAGCAGGATGGCAGTATATAGAAGGATAAGGGCATATACCAGAATGGCGCTATGTAGCAGGATGGGGGCTATACCATGATGGCGGTATATAGCAGGATGGGAATATATACCAGGATGGGGTACATATATACAAGGATGGGGATCATATACAAGACAGGAGGATCATTATCAGGATGGGATACCTTAGTAGAGAATTTGGGGTCATTACTCCCATAATAGTGTCAGCAGCAGATCCTCGCCCCATAAGTGTGTCATGACCACATTTTTTGCTTAAAATTTTATTTTCCTATTTTCCGCCTCTACAATCAGGGTGCGTCTTATGGTCCGGTGCGTCTTATAGTCCAAAAAATACGGTATATTGTAAAAGCAGTCTTGCACAACAATGTATTGGTATTGGCACTCACCTTGCACAAGAATATACACCCACTCCCACCAAGACAAAGGAGAGGTGTATAAACCCAGCCACCCGATCATACTTTCCCATCATCCCCACCATCACCATATTTGTTTATTTTACATGGTAAGCACTGCAGAAAGTCCTGCTTCCCCAATCAGAGCTCATTCATTACACTAGCAGCATGGTTGGCACTGGAAAATCATTGCAATGTATATATGTGTGGGAAGAGTGTTCTGGGGATGTGAGATTGATTGCATATCTAGACAAACACTCCTAACCCCTTACAGCACAATGACTTAGAGCAGCACAAGCAGTGTATACGCTGTGCCAAGTGCCAACCACACCGCTAGCATAATTAATGAGCTTTGATTGGGGAAGCAGGACTCAGTGTCCTGCTGCTTTGCACACCAACCAAGGGAGCGCTGCACCAAATCTTTTTGCTCAACTTTAAAAGTTAAGTAACTTCTTGCTGGAAACTGTTAGCTATATAGTTTTTAACCTAGATTACCGAGAAAGTGTAATAACTATGACTAATGGCTATAAATAGCGGCTTAAAGTGAACCTGTCAACAAAAATGCTATTAACCTGCAGTTATGGGGTTAATCTAAAGGTAAATAGTGTTCTGGAGCTGCCCAGCACCCGCATTGAGAGCTCTCTACTAGGCGGCAGCTGTAACAGCACCTTCTCCTGGCAGTGACTGACAGTCAGCTCACCACTGCATCAGTCCAGAACCAGCTGTCAGTCAGTGCCGGGAGTGCAGTTACAGCTGCCACTCACTATGCACGGACCAGTGACTGAAGCAGCACCAGCTGCACCTCTATGGCAGAAAGCCAAGGTTGCTGGGAGGAATAAAGTTCCTGACGGCAGGGCTCTCAGTGTGGGCATCAAGCCACTTCAGAATGCTATTAACCCCATATCTGCATGTTAATAGTGTTTTTTTTACATGATAGGTTACCATTAATAGAAATGAACAACATTCACAAGGCTCTGGCCTGATAGTAGACCCGGACTGGCCATAGGGCAATTGTCATGCCACCGGTCCTTGTAGTGGGCCAGTGCCTGTAGTGGGCAGCTCAATCTGCAGTCACCGCCGCTCTCCTCAGCAGTGTGCAGGCCGGGCAGCATTATTTGCCTTACGCACGCTAGCTGAAAAGGAGTCAGCGCGCTGCACTGTGCTGTGCCTGCTGTTTGAGCATGTGCCCGACATGTACACACTGCTAAGGAGTGCGGCAGTGAGTGCGGTGACTGGAGCTCCCTCCTTCCTAATCAAATGTATTTACATCTCTCTGACATAAATACATTTGAACAGTGTAACACCGAGACTGGGCCCCGCCCACAATGTGCAGCAACATGATGAGATCAGCACCTTGCTGACATCCTCACACTGCTGCAGGAGCCACAGAGGTACATCAGGCAGCGATAAGCGCTCCATGCAGGAGCCGATGATGAAAGGTTTAATTAATGGGGATGAGTGGGTAGGGACTGAGGGCCATAATGGGGGAACATTTGTGAAAGGAACACAGCTTTGCAACAGGCAGAGGGGTAGTACTGTATTCCGAGGGGGGGGGGGGGTTCGGTGTGTGTGGTGATGGGGGAGTGCATTGCAGAGTGTGTGTGTGTGTGTGTGGTAGGGGTGTGTAGGGAGTGATGGGAAGTACATTGTATTGTGTGTGGGGAGGGGGTGATGGGGGGTGCGGGTGATGGAGTGGTGCATTGTATTGTGTGTGTGTGTGGGAGTGGGTGATGGGGGGTGCATTGTATTGTGTGTGTGGGAGGGGATGATGGGGGTGCATTGTATTGTGTGTGGGGAGGGGGTAATGGGGGGTGCATTGTATTGTGTATATGTGTGTGTGTGTGGGGGGGGTCTGATGGGGTGGTGCATTGTATTGTGTGTGTGTGTGTGTGTGTGTGTGGGGGAGGGGGTGATGGGGGGTGTATTGTATTGTGTGTGGGAAGGGGGTAATGGGGGGTGCATTGTAGTGTGTGTGTGTTTGTGTATGTGTGTGTGTGGGAAGGGTTAATGGGGGTGCACTATATTGTGTGTGTGTGTGTGCGTGTGTGGGGAGGGGTTGATGGGGGTTGCATTGTATTGTGTGTGAGGAGGGAGTGATGGGGTGCATTGTATTGTGTGTGTGTGTGTGTGTGTGTGTTGTGTGTGTGTGTATGTGGGGAGGGGGTTACAAAAGAACAGTTTGGGGGAATATTTTGGAGAGGGGCAATATGGGGAGATATTATGGAGAGAGGCAGTGTGGGGGTAGATTATCAGAAGAGTAGTGTGGAGGAGACATTATGGAGAGAAGCTGTGTATGAGGACATTATGGAAAAAGGCAGCATGGGGGTATATTAAGGAGAGAGACAGTGTGGGAGGTATTTTGGATAAGGGCAGTGTGGGGGGATATTTTGTGAAGGAAGCACAGCAATTATTTATTTAGGGGCACAGCATGAGAGATATTTATATTTATGGAGCAGTATAATGATACTTTTATTTTTAAAGGTGCTGTGTGGGGAAGTGCTGCTGAAGAATAATCAGGGAGGTCTTCAGAGATGAGCTGTGGGCATGAAACCTCATCATGGCGTCTGGACTGCGTGGAGACAAAAGGCATGGGAACGACTCAGAAGATGTCATCTATAAGGTACCTGGATGTAAATGATTATTTGTGATTCTGCCTTCGTCTTATCAGTACTGTGGTTCCTATATGGTCCGCAGTTTGATAATTAATGATAACAACAACTCCCAGCATCTCCTTACCATTGTTAAGGACAAGCTGGGAGTTGTAGATTCCGGGCATCTTCCGAGCCTTCACATTGATCTGCATTGTAAAGTACAGAACGTTTTCCGAGTGGAAAACACTAGAAGAATGGACCGGTCACTTCTTTTAATCAGTTGGTGGTTTTAGAAACCCGAACTTGGTAAAAGATGCTCAAAAGCCAGACCCTGTGCACAGCGAGTAGATTTTTAGATTTAGATTTTTAGTAGAGTATTTTTCATAGTGGTTTCCATGGTGGAATCTTCCCCTAAAAACTGTCATTGCATATTCCCTAAGTGGTATGTGTCCAAAATTATCACCAGTGACAACAGCTTCCCTGATCCCCTATCTGTAGAATAGGTTATCAGTATTAGTTCAGGGGGATCTGATTTTGTATCCCGGCCCATCAGCTATGTGACCACAGCATTGTGTGGAGCGCAGCATCCTCTTCATTATCTGTGAGACCCGGCTCTGTAGGGAAAATAGTGGCTTTGCCAGGTCCTGCAACTAAGAGCAATAAATAGGCCTGAGCTGTAATACTGGACGCAGCTGTGACTACATGTTATATGGTCGTGTTACACAATCTACAAGTGCACAGAGATATTACATTCATCACTCGAAAAGTGGGCCTGTGCACCCCCAAATGCCAGGGCTGAATTTTAGTCCCAGTCCAGTCCTGTCTGATAGCCACGAGCTCCTGAAGTGGCTGTTGGAGAAGGGGACTGAGAATTTTATTGCTCAACGCTATTAACTTTTCTCAAAATGTAAATGTCAAATCTGCTTAGTTATGCAGCTACAAATCCCCTACTTTTTATCACTGCATAGCTAGACAGATTTGCTGTTAGGATAAAGGAAGTAAGCATGTACCATAATTACTAATGTCATGCAGAGCTATGTCAAACTGTGCAGGTGGGATAACAGTAAGCTAGTTTCACAACATACACTGTATCAAAATGATACATTTCACATGACATGTGCAAAAAGCCATTACTATGACATGACCACATTTAGCTTTCAAAATATTATCCCAATAAAATGTGTGCATGTGTGTGTGTGTGTATATATATATATATATATACTATATATTTGAGATATTTCAGCTACTCTATATCTGTATATATCTCTAACATCATATTTAGGGGGGCAAGCGGGCACCCTAGGGCTGCCTGATGCAGCGGTACGAAGTGTCTCGGTGGCTGCGTTTTGACCCCCCCCCCCCCCGTAGTGGGAGTCAGCCGTTCTTAGCCAGCTGTGAAGGTGAAAGCCAGCTCAGAGAAGCTGTAGCGCGCCGACTCCCAGCGATCAATTTTTCTCATGTCTTTCAGATGTGAGTTCAATTAAAGCCCTGACCGCCGGCACTTCCGGGGCAGGGCGATGTTAGCAGCGTAACCAGGTGTCATGGTGTGTTATGGCCTGGTGTGACCTTGGGGGATCTGGGATCAGAAGGTCACAGTGTTTAGTTGATCGCAGATCCTCTTTAGTACCTGCTCGTTGCTTACTCTGAGTTGGAGCTTATTTATTTACGTCCGATGCTGAATAGGTTAAGGTTCCTTTCTATCCTGCTGTGATTAAACAAGTAGTTGTAAACTCTACTCCCTTCTGCTATAAATATCCACTACTCACTCCTCCCTATGCCAGCTATAGTTCATTCTATGGTGACCTATGAAGGAGCTGTCTTTTGAGAAAGCAGTGGTGATCTTTCCAGCATATGCGGTGGAATTTCTCTCTGGGCAAGAATTGGAGTTCTAGGTGAGTTCAGGTGGTGACCCCTCTACCTCCTCTCCTCCTCTCCCTATCATCAGGGCCTTCTGTTACATCCTCCTTGGTGTACCCCTTCTCTTGTGCCACATGCCAAGCGGTCCTCGTGCCAGCATGACATCAAGTCAGCTGATTAAACTGCTGATGTCACTTCTTGACGCCACATAGGCAGCTGAAGTTTGGTATGGTAGATGCACCAATGGAGCTGAAGACACCAAAGAGTTATTGTAATTATGGCAGGAGAGAAGAAATTTAAGTACATTTAATTTAATTTTTAATTTATTATCTATTAAATTATCTATTTAATTTAAGCAGGGCGTATGTATACAGACACATTATGGGGAGCCGGGGGGGATATGAGGACACTGTATGTGGAGCGTGGGGGCAGGATGGGTGCAGAAACAGTATGGCGAGAGAGGGGGGAATGTATGCAGGCACAGTATGAGGAGTGAGGGGGGATTAGTGTGGAGGTAGTGAGGGGACAGTATGTGATCATAAAATGTAAGGGGGCACAGAATACAGACAGGGTAGTGTGGTGGATGTGGTATGGAGAATGGGTAGCATGAGGGGAGAGTGTGAGGCCATATCAAGGAATAGACAGTATGCTGGAGTGGGGGAATATGATGAGGGGGCACAGAATAGAGACTGGGCAGTATTGTAGGGAAACAGTGTGGCAGTGTGAAGAGGGAAATCAGTATGGAAAGGAGAGGACAGTGTGGGGGGCACATACCATAAGAGGGACAGTGTGTGCATCATATTTTGTGCAGGGAATACAGCAAGGAGCAATTATATATTCAGGTGCATAGCATAAAGCAGATATTTTTTATTCAGGAGCATCATAATGACACTGCTATTTTTAATGGTATCGTGCCAGGATGTGCTTAAGAAGACCGGAGAAGATGGAAGTCTGCAGAGATGAGCTGTAAATGTGAAAAGTCATCATAGCATCTGGCAAGATGAAGAAAAGAAAGAGAATGTCAACAATCAGAGACAACATCATCTATAAGGTACCTGGATGTATTATTATTAAATGATTATTTGTGATACTGACTAATTTTCATCAGTTCTGTGGTTCCTGTATGGTCCGCAGTCTGATGATAACTGATAGCAACAACTTCCAGTATCTCCTTACCATTTTTAAGAATGTACTGGAAGTTGTAAGCTCATGCAGTACAAACATATATGGGTTTGACCTGATATTACAATTGATGCACTATGTACTGATGGTGTTTCTTGTGATGTATTTTTGTACTGATGATGGTTTTAATGCTGTGCTTCTGTACTGAAAGCGGTTATATGCACATATTTCTGTACTGATGGTGGTTCTTATGATGAATTTCTGTACTGCTGGTGGTTTTAATTATGTATTTCTTTACTGATTAGGGTTGTTATGCTGTGTTTCCGTACTGCTGTTTTTTCTCGTGATCTATTTTTATGCTGTTTTTGGTTCTGATCCTGTACACATGTAACAATCTGTAACATGTAAGATTATGTTATACATGGCTATGTTAATATTTTGTTGTGCCATCTGACAAGTTAAGGGTTACTATATTTTTATTTATGTGGGTAGCATTAAAGGGGTTGTCCAAGTTTGTGATGAAAATGCAGTCACTATATGTGACTGCAGACTTCTGAATTCTCACAGAGTGTGCACTGCTCACTGTCAGAATTCTTTGGCGCTAGTGGGGAGAGTGGAAGGTCTTGAAACCGCAAGTATGCAATTTACATATGTGGTGCTCCTGAGGCTTTGGTCGCCACAGGGTACTGCACTCCAATTGGGGTGTAGTAATGATCATGGATTCAGGGAAGGTCGGTGCCGGTTTCACCATTCACCATCACATACACACAAGGGTTACCCCTTCGCCACTGGGGACTGGGCTAGGGTCGGGTACTAAAGGGGTTGCCTACAGTGTGGCATTTACAGGATACCATCACACCAGGGGCCCCAATCTACCAGCTTAGTACTTGAGTAGAGGGAGGGGCGACTACCAGGGGGAGTAGGAGCCACACACAGCAATAGTTTAGGAGTTCTGCAGCAGGAGAGGTAGCGAGCAGACGTCTTTCCCGGTAGCTCCTGTGGGACATAGGAGTTTAATGGTCGCTGTGGAGATACTGTGTCAGTTCTCCCGGGGCCAGCGCAGTTCAGGGTGCAGCACCCTAGGGTGGTGGAATTCCACATTGCATCATCAGATTCTGCCGGACGGAGGGGTTCCATGCCCCTCTGACCACACAAGTTTCCAGAGCTAAGTGGCATGTAGGATCTCGGGGCGTAGATCACGGTCAGACTCAAGGGAATCCACGCTACTAGCATAGGGAATGGTACTCTACCTAGTACGGAAGGGACTCTAAGTGCTTCAAGCCAAAGGGACCCGCACTACAAAGTGCAGTAAGGAAGCGCTCACAGACTACCGCACCGGTTCTGACCTTCTGTGGATCCGGGATCGACCAGAGCCCATCACGGCAATGACCGGTACTACTTGGCTGGAGACTGAAGTTGTGAGTAAACGGCACCTTGAACCCACAGAGACTATATTGGCATTTTTACTTACCGGCGTCGCCGCCTAGCACTTCGGCGCCGATGACCTCAACTTCTCCCTCCTTCATCCACCCGGGGCCTGCTCCTCCTGTTTGGGGCAACACCATCCAGGCTACTGTAACACCTGCCACAGCGAGGAATTCTGCAGCGGCGGCTACTCCCTGGTTGCGTACTACAGGTTGTGTCACGACAAACTTTCCCCATCACCCCACCTCCCCCTCCATTTACTGCACGCCTCGGGGCAAGGCCACCTGTAACACCGCCTGACCTGAACCACAATGGCACAGCAACGAGAAGGTTAACCACCTGCCCCAAGGGGCGCTGCACATACATGCAGTCACAAGCCGACTAGACATGTGGCCTTGCTCAATGAAAATGAATTGAGCGAGGCCGGACTCATTTAGTTGGAATGTGGCCAAAAATATACAAATTGCATACTTGTGCTCAAATGAACATCCACTCTTGCCACTGGCAAGAGAGAATCCTAAGTTGGGAGTGTTTAGAAGCCTGCAGTCACGTAGAGTGACTGCAGACTTTCATCATAAACCTGAACAAGCTCTTTAATTATAAAATTAAGCACTGTAGCTTACCAATCCTAACAGCGTGTAATATACTCACTGTCAGTGTTCAGCTCTGCTTGCTGGTTCCAACAGTTATCACATAGCCGCTCCATTCATATGTAATTTTTATACTTACGGTCATGTGACAGCCAGCTTTTCTTCCTGCTTTCCGCACTTTGTCACTGAACATTAAGCGAATTAGGAAAAGCAGAAAAGCAGCTAGTCGGCACGTGACTGGAAGTAAGCAAATCGCATATGAATGAGCAGTCACAAGATGGCTACTCAAACAGTTTGGGGGGAAGCGCCAAACTGAATTCTTGCCCTATGTTCCGTAAATCCTAGCTACATTTCTGATATCTCCATCTACCAAGTTATTTTCAAATTCCTCTTGTGAACAGACATGCATCAGTTTATCTGTACTTAACTGTAAGACATGACCTAATCAGATCACTCTGAGCTCAGCGAATTCATGGACAGGCATCTCTTCCATTTTTACTAGAGATTGATAATAACATTACAATATTTTGGATATACTATTTTCCTGAGCATGGGTAACATTGCTATAGACCTGTTTATGCACAGGGCATTGCTCCTTCCTCAAACTTTAGCCACAGAGTTCATATGATGAAATTCTCTAGAATATTGGGACCAGGCAGACCTGTTAGCCACAATTAGAAACACATACCTATGGGTGAGTTACAGTAATTATGCCCATAAACACATTTAGGCTATTTTCACACGTTGCGTTTTTCCTCCTTTTTTTATGCAGCGTTTATATCATGAGTTTTATGCAAATTAAAAGCTGATTTTTACAGTACCTGCAAAAGCTATATGATTTCAGAAATCTCATGCACGATTGCTTTTTTTCCTGACTGAAATGGAAAACTACTGTTTTTTTTAAAAAAGTAGCATATCAATTATTTCAGCGTTTTTAACTGTTTTTTCACCATTGAAAGCAGAGAGTGAGTGCAAAAATGCCACCATTGCTTTTTTGCTGCTTTTGTGGTGAACTAAACTAACTTTATTAAACGTACTGTAGACAAATGGCACACTAAAAATGTAGCTATCAAAACCTGCTTTTTTGGAAGCAGCCTTTTTACTGATAAGAGAACAGGTTTTGGCTGCAGAAAAACGCGAGTAAACAGAGTAAACATAGCCTTACCTTGTATTTTTGGTGAGCAGACAATTTCTTAGAACGTCTCTTTACTAGAAAAAGTAAGGCTACATTCACATACTCGTGTTACCATCTGAGAGAAACAAACTGATTTTTTTTTCTCAAGTATCATCCTAGTGTAATCCTAGTTGCTTCATATTTGCATTAGTTTTTTACTTAGCCCTTTTTTCCACTGAAGCGCAAACTGTCTGAACCATTTTTATCCGTTGACTTTTACAAGTAGTCATGAACGGACCTGTGAAAGTTCGAGTCCACCGGATTCGGCCACACTTTAAATAAAAGTTCAGTTCGAGCCCGGAACTTGACCCCGGACACCGAACCCCATATACTGTAATTCATTGCAGACCTGAACTTCTGTGCTTTAAAATGGTCGTAGTAAGGGTTCAGGGGTTGCAAAAGGAAGCAAAACGAGGCAATTTCCCTGCACACAAATGAGGATAGGGAATAAACCTATTGTTTTTACCACAGCAGGTAAAGCAGCAGCTGTGGGCTGCGAGCCTCAGCTTCAGCTTTACCTTGGCTGGTTATCAAAAATAGAGGGATCTCATGCCTGATTTTTGATAACCAGCCAAGGTAAAGCAGACAACTGGGGGCTGGTATTATCAGGGTTGGAAGGGCTATGGTACTTCTGCCTCTCATCAAAGTTTACTAGCTCTAGGCCCTGGGGATTGCAATAGTCTATTTATACAACCAATAATCCCCAATATTGTGAAAATTCTTATTTTTATTCAAGTAGAAAAATTACACATCACACCATTTGTGCATCATCACACAGATTACAAAGATCAATTGTCTTACGCCAACGGTTGGCAACCCCTAATCTTGAATATCAAGACCAGGGTTTACAATGAAATAATAAAGACAAATTGATACAATTTAAAAGCATATATCCAATGACTGGTTCACACAAGGACACAAATTGTATCCAGTAACTGGTTCACATAAGGACACAGATTGTAAGATCCAAACTTAACTTGGTGACTCCCCAAATGACTGTATTGGCACTTTGGTGCTGACACTGCGGTCACAATCATGCATGTTCATCCAGGGGTATCCACAGGGGGTATTGGAAGTAGGTCCTTTAATCAAAATCGTGAGCCATCAGACATTTCCTATCATTAAGACGTCTCCACCTCGACGCGTTTCCCCACACGGACATGTGGTTCATCAGGAGGCTGGAAGGTAAGTATAGTCTTATCAGCTTCTCATAGAGCATATAAGGCCAACAAATATAACAATACAGCAGGTGTGCAAAATTCATCAAGACAATAACAAAATACAAAGATAACTCACTTGTCAGATAGTAAAATAGGGGATATGCAGGTCCATGGCGCCACACGAACAGATCAGCAGCACTTCAGTCAATACTGTTTAGATATCATGCTCCCGTCCTCCAGGCGTCATGGAACTGCATAATCCCTGCTGCCCTAAATAGCCCGTGCTTGATGAGACAGCTGGGGAGAAATCCCGTCCTCCCCCAGACAGCGTCATCGTAATAGCCACTGCGCATGCGCCGTCAGATACGATCAGTGCGCATGCCCCATCTACGTAATGTAAAGGGAAACCCTTCACAGTGCTAAGCAACGCCCTCCTTGTCGTGAGCTCACGTAGTCACATGAACAAGGATAGGCGTGTATATAGAGATAGAAAATGTAACCGCACTGTTCAATCCGGGATGTCCGCAGCCTGTAGATTAAGACAAAGCATCTATACTGCGGCCGTAATCAAAATCACAGATAATCCACAGCATTTAAGATAATACAAGGGCTTTCAGGAGGCATATATAAACACCGATATTAGAGATAGGAGATCTCGGCTGCATAAATGCTTGTGCAATCATACCAAAATCCAAAGGTTGTTTTAACGTTCATAGCAACATAGGGGCTATAGACCCAACATTACAGGATCCCATACACCAAAAGGTAAAGGGGAGCCTACCAAATATAGCATATATATAGAGCTGTTATAAGCGGACATACACAGAAGTGGTCATCCCAGATATAGCACAAATACATCACCCCGATATATACCATGAATACACAGCAAATATGCATACAGGGATCACATGCATACACATACAGATATACAAATTTTATACATATATATACACAGGATCCCCTGTACATTAAAAGCACCCGAACCATAAATCAATGGTCACCAGACCTGATACGGATCCTTCACATACAATTAGCAGGTACAGCACTAGCAAAATCCTCATATCTCAAACCAGGCGTCATTCTAGGATCTCTCCATCAATTCATTGACCCAGAAAATTCATCTCCGTAATTAACTCCAACAAGTGAGAATGATACTTCAAATAACTCCCTATAATAAGGGTAGTCCCCCAATCAAGGGGATTTATTCTCCCTAAACACGAAAAATTCCCAACACTATGTGAACCTATCAAGTACTAAGTGGGAAGGAAGCAATTAAAAGAGAGCTGCTCATTGAGCCCCCCCGGGGCTAGTGATCCCATCCTAAATATCCAAGATGATTCTCTCTGTAACAGAACCCTGTCAAAATCACCACCTCTCGGACTGCGTCTGACAAGCTCCAGCGCTGAAAAACGTATGAAGTTAGGGTCACCTTGGTGTGTCCCATTCATATGTCGGGCTATGGGGGTGTCGCGCTTATTTCATTGTCCCAGAATGTCGGTATTTATTTAGATAGAGTACTTAGGCCATTTGTAACATCCTTACCCTCGTATGTACGGGATACTCCACATCTCCTCCAGATCCTGGAAGACATCAATGTAGGCCCAGATACAATCCTGGCCTCCATTGATGTCGAGGCGTTGTACAGTTCAATCCCCCACGATCTAGGGATTCAGGCAGTTAATTTTTTTCTGAAAACAAGAGCCATTGAGTGTATGAGGCATAATGCTCTTATTATAGAGCTTTTGTCATTTACCCTCCATCATAATTATTTTTTGTTTAACACCAAGTACTTCCACCAGCTCAGGGGTACTGCAATGGGGAGCCCATGTGCCCCCAGTTATGCAAATTTATTCCTGGGCTGGTGGGAGGAAACGGTGGTTTTTGGAGGGGAGGATGGGGAATCTCATCAATGTATCGGACTATGGGTCCGATACATTGATGACATCCTCATCCTCTGGAATGGTTCTGTTTATGATTTTGAATTATTTGTGGGGTCTCTCAATAACAATGCTTTGGGATTGAGATTCACCTATGCTTGTGATCAGAAAAGTATTACCTTCCTTGACCTGATTATATCAAAGGATGAAAATGGCAAAATACAGACAGCTACCTACAGGAAGCCTACGGCAACAAATTCTCTGTTAAAATGGGAGAGTCACCATCCCCTTCCCCTTAGGAAAGGGATTCCTAAAGGGCAGTTTCTACGAATACGTAGGAATTGCTCAAGGGAATCAGATTTTAGGGTTCAGGCGTCAGATATGTTTGGGAGGTTTCTGGATAGAGGCTATCCCAAGCATGTCTTACAGCAATCCTATGCCTTTGCGAGGGATACCAATAGACACTCTTTGATGATGTCAAAAAAGAGGAAAGAGGATGAAAATATCTTGCGGATTATTGGCACCTTCGACCTTCAGTCTGAACGTGTCTTTGGTATAATTAAAAAAAAAAAAAAAAAAAACACTGGAATATCCTAAGGGCGGATCCGGGTCTGGCCAAGTTTATCTCGAAAGCCCCCTGTATTACATACAGGAGGGGTAGGTCTATAGGGGATAAACTTGTACACAGCATGTACCAGGGACCACGTCCAGAGGGTACATGGCTGGACAGACAAGTGGTGGGTATGTTTCGGTGCGGTAGCTGCAGTTTTTGCGATTCAATGGATCAGTGTAAAATGGTGAGAAATTCAGCGAATGGGAATAAATTCTTCTTGCGGGACTTTTTTAACTGTAAGTCAATGGGGGTGATATACAGGGCTACATGCACGTGTCCCCGCGACTACGTGGGTAAAACCCTGCGTGAGTTGCGGAGACGCGTGGGTGAGCACCTGTCGGATATTTGAAATAAGCGCGACACCCCCATAGCCCGACATATGAATGGGACACACCAAGGCGACCCTAACTTCATACGTTTTTCAGCGCTGGAGCTTGTCAGACGCAGTCCGAGAGGTGGTGATTTTGACAGGGTTCTGTTACAGAGAGAATCATCTTGGATATTTAGGATGGGATCACTAGCCCCGGGGGGGCTCAATGAGCAGCTCTCTTTTAATTGCTTCCTTCCCACTTAGTACTTGATAGGTTCACATAGTGTTGGGAATTTTTCGTGTTTAGGGAGAATAAATCCCCTTGATTGGGGGACTACCCTTATTATAGGGAGTTATTTGAAGTATCATTCTCACTTGTTGGAGTTAATTACGGAGATGAATTTTCTGGGTCAATGAATTGATGGAGAGATCCTAGAATGACGCCTGGTTTGAGATATGAGGATTTTGCTAGTGCTGTACCTAATTGTATGTGAAGGATCCGTATCAGGTCTGGTGACCATTGATTTATGGTTCGGGTGCTTTTAATGTACAGGGGATCCTGTGTATATATATGTATAAAATTTGTATATCTGTATGTGTATGCATGTGATCCCTGTATGCATATTTGCTGTGTATTCATGCTATATATGGGGGTGATGTATTTGTGCTATATCTGGGATGACCACTTCTGTGTATGGGCGCTTATAACAGCTCTATATATATGCTATATTTGGTAGGCTCCCCTTTACCTTTTGGTGTATGGGATCCTGTAATGTTGGGTCTATATATAGCCCCTATGTTGCTATGAACGTTAAAACAACCTTTGGATTTTGGTATGATTGCACAAGCATTTATGCAGCCGAGATCTCCTATCTCTAATATCGGTGTTTATATATGCCTCCTGAAAGCCCTTGTATTATCTTAAATGCTGTGGATTATCTGTGATTTTGAGCACGGCCGCAGTATAGATGCTTTGTCTTAATCTACAGGCTGCGGACATCCCGGATTGAACAGTGCGGTTACATTTTCTATCTCTATATACACGCCCATCCTTGTTCATGTGACTACGTGAGCTCACGACAAGGAGGGCGTTGCTTAGCACTGTGAAGGGTTTCCCTTCACATTACGTAGATGGGGCATGCGCACTGATCGTATCTGACGGCGCATGCGCAGTGGCTATTACGATGACGCTGTCTGGGGGAGGACGGGATTTCTCCCCAGCTGTCTCATCAAGCACGGGCTATTTAGGGCAGCAGGGATTATGCAGTTCCATGAAGCCTGGAGGACGGGAGCATGATATCTAAACAGTATTGACTGAAGTGCTGCTGATCTGTTCGTGTGGCGCCATGGACCTGCATATCCCCTATTTTACTATCTGACAAGTGAGTTATCTTTGTATTTTGTTATTGTCTTGATGAATTTTGCACACCTGCTGTATTGTTATATTTGTTGGCCTTATATGCTCTATGAGAAGCTGATAAGACTATACTTACCTTCCAGCCTCCTGATGAACCACATGTCCGTGTGGGGAAACGCGTCGAGGTGGAGACGTCTTAATGATAGGAAATGTCTGATGGTTCACGATTTTGATTAAAGGACCTACTTCCAATACCCCCTGTGGATACCCCTGGATGAACATGCATGATTGTGACCGCAGTGTCAGCACCAAAGTGCCAATACAGTCATTTGGGGAGTCACCAAGTTAAGTTTGGATCTTACAATCTGTGTCCTTATGTGAACCAGTTACTGGATACAATTTGTGTCCTTGTGTGAACCAGTCATTGGATATATGCTTTTAAATTGTATCAATTTGTCTTTATTATTTCATTGTAAACCCTGGTCTTGATATTCAAGATTAGGGGTTGCCAACCGTTGGCGTAAGACAATTGATCTTTGTAATCTGTGTGATGATGCACAAATGGTGTGATGTGTAATTTTTCTACTTGAATAAAAATAAGAATTTTCACAATATTGGGGATTATTGGTTGTATAAATATACTTCTGCCTCTCCCAACCTAAAAATAGCAGCCCGCAGCCACCCCAGAAAAGACACATCAGGACATTACTCTTAGGATTATGTCAGAACTTCCAGGATATATATATATATATTTTTTTTTTAATCTTCTTTTTATTAGATTTTAATAACAAAAACATATAATCAATAATCATATAATACATACATTATGATTATGTTAAACTACCAAATTACAGATAATGTATCTCCTCGAATCCCAACCCCCCTCCCGACCTCCCCCCACCCCACCTCTGCATGTCAGGATATATTTTTCATTAATAAATTGGTGAACAAGGGAGTGTTTATTCCGCAGTTGAATTACATCAGAACTTTGAAGATTATTTTTATCATTAAATTGGTGAATGAGGGTGTGTGGGAGTGTTTATTCAAATAAACTTTTTTCCCTGTGTCTGTGTTTTTTAACTCTATATTTGTTGGGTTAGTAATGGGGATATCTGACAGTCATGTATCCAATACTAACCCCATGGCTTCATTTCTTTTATCAATTCACAATTGACATCAACCTCAAAAGTATTACTCCAATTGCCACCGCACCAGGGCAATAGGGAAGAGATGGGTGAAACACCGTAATTGGCGCATCCAATCAAATGCATCATTTGCAGGGCAGCTGCGTGCTGCTATTTTAAGGATGGGAGAGGCCAAATAACCATGGCCCTTCATACCCTGATAATACTAGCCCTCAGGTGTCTGCTTTATCTTAGCTGGTTATGAAAAATAGTAGGGACTCCACACTACTTTAAAACTACTGATTTAAAGAATTAAAAAAAAAACAGTGTGGGATCCCCTCTATTTTTGAAAACTAGCCAAGGTAAAGCTGACAGCTGAGAGTTGGAGCCCACAGTTGCCTGTTTTACCTGCATTGGTTATCAACAATAGGCTGGAGTCCACGTCATATCTGTTTTTTAATCTAATATGTTCACAACAGAAACCAAACAACTTCTGCATGCAATAAAGCTTGTTTATTGCCTGCGCTGCAGCCTTTGAACAAACTTTATTAACATACTAACAATACCCGAACACCGAACTTTGACATAGACCTTTTTTTTAAAAGTTTATGTTCGGGTCCAAGCCCCGGATACCCGGTGTCCAATACGAACCCTGATCTTTACCATTCAGGTTCGCTCATTCCTATTAACAAGGTATCAATTAAGAACTTATCATCCCATGACGGGTATAGCATGTCATGAGGTGTCAGTTTCCGCATCATAAAAGCACACAGTGACAGCCAGGGGCGTTGTATTAGGGAAGTGTTGGTACATAGTATATATATCATTTTTATTTTAGCCTCAGCCAGAATTATTCCATGGCGCTTTACAAGTGAAAAAGGTATACATAAAAAACAAGTACAATAAGCATGAACAATACACAACAGACTGAACAGGAGAGAGAGGACCGTGCCCGCAAGGGCTCCCAGTCTACAGGGGATGGGTGAGAATACAGTAGGTGAGGACAGAGCTGGTTGCACAGTGGTATAGTAGACTGAGGGTTATTGCAGATTGTAGGCTTGTCGGAAGAGATGGGTCTCAGGTTCCTTTTGAACGTTTCCACAATAGGTGAGAGTCTGATATGTTGTGGGAGAGCATTCCACAGTATGGGGGAGGCACACGCTAAATCTTGTATGCAATTTTGGGACGAGGAGATAAGAAGCGAGTAGAGAACGAGATCTTGTGAAGATCGTACATTGCATGCAGATAGGTAGTGGGAGACTAGGTTACAGATGTATGGAGGAGATAGGTTGTGGATGAAATTGTATGTCATGGTTAGTGTTTTGAACTAGAGTCTTTGGGCAATAGAAAGCCAGTGAAGAGATAGGCAGAGTGGCGAGGTGAGGGAATAGCAAAAGTAAACAACTGAACGAACATCCTCCCATCCAGGTGATTCCATAATTTCTGCCAGGGGTTGTATATATATATATATATATATATATATATATATATATATATATATACAGTACAGACCAAAAGTTTGGACACACCTTCTCATTCAAAGAGTTTTCTTTATTTCCATGACTGAAAGTTGTAGATTCACATTGAAGGCATCAAAACTATGAATTAACACATGTGGAATGAAATACTTAACAAACAATTGTGAAATAACTGAAAATATGTCTTATATTCTAGGTTCTTCAAAGTAGCCACCATTTGCTTTGATTACTGCTTTGCACACTTTTGGCATTCTCTTGATGAGCTTCAAAAGGTAGTCAACGCCGCACAATCAGCTCTACCCTCACCTACTGTATCCTCACCTATCCCTTGTAGACTGTGAGCCCTCGCGGGCAGGGACCTCTCTCCTCCTGTACCTGTCTGTGTCTTGTACTGTTTATGATTATTGTACTTGTCCCTATTATGTACACCCCTTTCACATGTAAAGCGCCATGGAATTGATGGCGCTATAATAATAAATAATAATAGTCATTGGAAATGGTTATCACTTCACAGGCGTCCCTGTCAGGTTTAATAATTAGGATTTCTTGCCTTATAAATAGGGTTGGGACCATCAGTTGTGTTGTGCAGAAGTCTGGTGCCTACACAGCTGATAGTCCTACTGAATAGACTGTTAGAATTTGTATAATGGCAAGAAAAAACGCAGCTAGGTAAAGAAAAATGAATGGCCATCATTACTTTAAGAAATAAAGGTCAGTCAGTCCGAAAAATTGGGAAAACTTTAAAAGCGTCCCCAAGTCCAGTGGCAAAAACCTGCAAACGCTACAAAGAAACTGGCTCACGAGGACTGCCCCAGGAAAGGAAGACCAAGAGTCACCTCTGCTGCGGAGGATACGTTTTTCCGAGTCACCAGCCTCAGAAATCGCAGGTTAACAGCAGCTCAGATTAGAGACCAGGTCAATGCCACACAGAGTTCTAGCAGCAGACACATCTCTAGAACAACTGTTAATAGGAGACTTTGTGCAGCAGGCTTTCATGGTAAAATAGCTGCTAGGAAACCACTGCTAAGGACAGGCAACAAGCAGAAGAGACTTGTTTGGGCTAAAGAACACAAGGAATGGACATTAGACCAGTGGATATCTGTGCTTTGGTCTGATGAGTCCAAATTTGAGATCTTTGGATCCAACCACCGTATCTTTGTGCGACGCAGAAAAGGTGAACGGATGGACTCTGCATGCCTGGTTCCCACCGTGAAGCATGGAGGAGGAGGTGTGATGGTGTGGGGGTGCTTTGCTTGTGACACTGTTGGGGATTTATTAAAAATTGAAGGCATACTGAACCAGCATGGCTACCACAGCATCTTGCAGTGGCATGCTATTCCATCCGGTTTGCGTTTAGTTGGACCATTATTTATTTTTCAACTGGACAATGACCCCAAACATACCTACAGGCTGTGTAAGGGCTATTTGACTAAGAAGGAGAGTGATGGGGTGCTACACCATATCACCTGGCCTCCACAGTCACCAGACCTGAACCCAATCGAGATGGTTTGGGGTGAGCTGGACCATAGAGTGAAGGCAAAAGGGCCAACAAGTGCTAAGCATCTCTGGGAACTCCTTCAAGACTGTTGGAAGACCATTTCCAGTGACTACCTCTTGAAGCTCATCAAGAGAATGCCAAGAGTGCGCAAAGCAAAAGGTGGCTGCTTTGAAGAACCTAGAATATAAAACATATTTTCAGTTGTTTCACACTTTTTTGTTATGTATTTCATTCCACATGTGTTAATTCATAGTTTTGATGCCTTCAATGTGAATCTACAATTTTCAGAGTCATGAAAATAAAGAAAACTCTTTGAATGAGAAGGTGTGTCCAAACTTTTGGTCTGTACTGTATATATATCCTTCTCTCTTGTGGTGGAAGGGGGTGGGAATGTAGTGTTAGAATTTATATTTTAGCCTTAGCCAAGATGGGAGGAGACTTCTCCAACATCTGACAATGCACACGCCCCCATGACATCACAGTTTTCAGCCAATGATGAGGGAAAATAAACTTATTCACAGGACCCTCTATGAACCGACCACATTTCCTTTCTTCCCTTTTAACTCTTTACTCTTGCATCTCTTGCCTCTTTGTTCTTGAACCAACATGAAGGATGACTAACATGGCTGAGAACCAAAACCCCCCTCTGTAGTTTACCTGTAATGGTATGAGTGTTTTAGGCGACAATGGTGGTATATGATTTGGTAATTGTGGGTTTAATGGTGTATTAGTGAAGGTTCTATTTACTGGGGTTTTAATGTATTGTAATTGTGTATAATTTAGTATATACATTCATATTGATTCATATATGTGTGTCGCCCAGGGTTATGGGGTGTCGGTCCCGGGCGGTTTATAACTAGGGAATGTCACTTTGGTGGCCGTTGCCCAGTCCCATGCCCTGGGTGCTTTTTGAAAAGGGGATATATTTACAGGGTATTAGATTAGTGTTCTGTGCTGACAACGTGTCCAAGGTATTGAACTCTAGGTTTCAACAGGTGGCACTTTGATGGTTTCAACTTCATTTCATACCTGGACAACGCCTCGAATACCTCAGCCAGATGTTCCAGATGCTCCTCGTAGGTTTTTGAGTATACGATCACATCATGCTTGTAGAGCAGTACTGTCTCGAAGTTGCGGTGTCCCAGACAACATTCCATCAACCTTTAAAACGTTCCAGGTGCATTGCAGATTCCAAAGGGCATGCTTTTAAACTCACACAATCCCATCGGGGTGGCAAATGCAGTTTTCTCCCGGTCCTGTTCTGTGACAGAGACTTGCCAATAGCCACTGATGAGATCTAAGGTGGAAAAGTAGTTAGCAGCCTTCAATGCAGCCAGGGATTCTTCTATACGGGGTAGTGGATAGGCATCTTTGTGTGTTATCTGGTTGATATGTCTATAGTCCATGCACATCCTCATGGTGAAAGCCATCCTTCTTCTTGACTAGAACAAATGGAGCTGCACAGGGGCTACAACTGTCTCTGATAACTCCAGCCTATTTCATGTTACTCAACATCTCTTTGGCACACTGGTAATGCTTAGGTCTATACCTTTCCTTAATGGGAGGGTGATTCCCTGTGGGTATGTGATGGTGTACCCCTTTGATTCTCCCAAAGTCTAGTGGGTGCTTACTGAAGACCTGCTCGTATTCCTGTACCACCCTGTAAACCCCATGTTTCTGGTGTGTAGGGGTGGAATCAGTACCTACATGCAATTCCTGACACCAATCCTCTAACTGCTTTTGGGGGTTGTCAACCTCTGCTTGTTCTGATGAAGTCAGGGATTCCACTGCCTGGATGGAGTCATCTGTTACAGTGAACAATTTGGCAGTGGTGGCATACCTGGGCAATTTAGTTTCCTCCTCCCCACAATTTAACACTCACACGGGTACTCTTCCCCGGCGAACATCAACCACTTCCCTGGCTGTCAGTACAGTGGACCAATTTTCTAAAAAGATGGGCTCCACTATTGCCTGGTAGTCCTGCCCTCTTAAGCCTATGGCCGCCCGACACCAGATCATCATTTCACTTCTGGGAGGTATCACGATGGGACCGAGTCTATTACCCATACATTACCAATTTCTCCACCAGACAGATTTACCTGTTTTTTCTGCAGGAGGGCTCGAATTTCTCTCTGCAGGACCCTCTGCTGTCTAGCACCTGCAGTTTCAGCAATCTGTTGGAGTAAATTCAAATCTTCCCCTGAACAGTTTTCAATCACATTGGTACCCAGAATCAGCTGTGGGTTTCTGTCATTTATATCAGTTTCGTCTACAATTCAGCCCTTGTCTCTTAACTCTACCCTCCCCACTTTTATGGTTGCTTCCTTAAACCCAACTTGAGTTACTGGTAGTCAATTCACAGTATAAATAGTGATACAATAGGATAAAGAGTTGCACACAAATCACAATGTATATGGGAATGATGAAAAGCAAAATTGCTATGGGAATACTAGACTAAAAAATACAATGAACTATCTGAAAAAGTGAAAAACATGAAAATGGAATATGCATAACTGCTATGAATAACAGGAATATAAAAGATGTTTAGCCATTGTATTGATCAATGCAAAGGAGCCCCAAACCAACGCCAAGGTAATCTCTATTTGTGGAGTCCCTAGCCTATATGCAACCTCACCTGCAGTTAAAAAAAACTTGCTCTGTATGGGAAGCAAAGGACCAAGCTATATATGTGAAGTGAAACAAATGGCTGTGGGTGGGGCAGGGTTCTCAGGCAAAAAGTGCATACTAACTAAAGAATGTATGTCTGGAACACCAATGGTGTGAACATGGTGCAAGAATCAAAAACATATAACTATACAATAGGATAAAGAGTTGCACACAAGTCACAATGTATATGGGAATGATGAAAGCAAAATTGCTATGGAAATACTAGACTGAAATTACAATGTACTATCTGAAAAAGTGAAAAACATGAAAATGGAATATGCATAACTGCTCTGAATAATAGGAATATAAAAGATGTTTAGCCATTGTATTGATCAATGCAAAAAAAAAAAAACAATGCCAAGGTAATCTTTATTTTTGGGGTCCCTAGCCTATATGTACCCTCACCTGCAGTTACATATAGTAATACTATATATAGTAATACTAATACATATAGGCTAGGGACCCCAAAAATAGAGATTACCTTGACGTTCGTTTTAGGGCTCTTTTGCATTGATCAATACAATGGCTAAACATCTCTTATATTCCTATTATTCATAGCAGTTATGCATATTCCATTTTCATGTTTTTCACTTTTTCAGATAGTTCATTTTTCAGTCTAGTATTCCCATAGCAATTTTGCTTTTAATCATTCCCATATACATTGTGACTTGTGTGCAACTCTTTATCCTATTGTATAGTTATATGTTTTTGAGTCTTGCACCATGTTCACACCATTGGTGTTCCAGACATACATTCTTTAGTTAGTATGCACTTTTTGTCTGAGAACCCTGCCCGACCTACAGCCATTTGTTTCACTTCACATATATAGCTTGGTACCTTTGCTTCCCATACAGAGGAGGTTTTTTTAACTGCAGGTGAGGTTACATGTAGGCTAGGGACCCCAAAAATAGAGATTACCTTGGCGTTGGTTTTGGGGCTCTTTTGCATTGATCAATACAATGGCTAAACATCTTATATTCCTATTATTCATAGCAGTTATGCATATTCCATTTTCATGTTTTTCACTTTTTCAGATAGTTCACGATATTTTTCAGTCTAGTATTCCCATAACAATTTTGCTGTCATCATTCCCATATACATTGTGACTTGTGTGCAACTCTTTATCCTATTGTATAGTTATATGTTTTTGAGTCTTGCACCATGTTCACACCATTGGTGTTCCAGACATACATTCTTTACTTAGTATAAATAGTGAGGCCCGGGTAAGTTCAGCATCTGACCAAATCCTTTTGTAAAGTACATATGGTATGGTGGTTACCTGGGAGGCGGTGTCCAACAAGGCTGAAGTGAGTATTCCGTCCAGGGTGATGGACAGAATCGGTTGTCCTCCTACATAACGGTCTCGCCAGTCAACTGGGCTTTGTCTCTTTAATCCTGGGGGTTGGCCCTCGGCCCCAAGGTTTGCCGGTTTAAAGAACACCTGCGTGCAAAATGGCCAGCCTTGTTGCAACGATGGCAAATGGGTTGTCCAGATGAGTTATAGCGGTCGCTGCTCCTCCCTCTGGATGATGGGATTCTCCTACCTCGCATCCATGGGACGTCCTAAGGGCAGTCAGCTAGCTGGATCTTCTCCAACGGCTTGGATTCTGCCTTGATCTGCATCACTTTCAGGATCATAGCAACATCTTTGCTCAGCTGCTGTACCTGGGAACATAAGTCAGTTGCAGCACCAGGGGGCGCAGCCTGCTCATTAGTTGCTGCCACAGTTGAGGAAGGGGGCTCCATCCTCACAGGCGAGGTGCTGGCTTGCCAGGACTGGGAAACAGAGTCTGTGGTTGCAGGGGATTGCAGAGCTTTTATGGCTTGGTCTTTTAAAACATCAAAGTTTGGGTGTTCCAGGACCCACAGGCGCAGTTGTTTACAGTCCTCCACGGATAAACCCCTGCAGGAATTGTTCAACCATCATTTTGTTTCCTGCCAGATCACCAATGGGATCTATGTGTTTCAAGGTCCATAGTGCTGCTTGCAATCTTAACGCATAGTGGTGCTTTACACGCTGTGACATCGCTAGCGATTGCTAGCGATGTCGCGAGCGATAACACCCGCCCCCGTCATTGGTGCGATATGTGGTGATCGCTGCTGTAGCGAACATTATCGCTACGGCAGCGTCAAACGGACTTACCTTCACTGCGGTATCGCTGTTACCGGCGAACCGCCTCCTTTCTAAGGGGGCGGTTCGTGCAGCGTCACAGCGACATCACACTGCAGCCGTCCAATAGCAGAGGAGGGGCGGAGATGAGCGGCTGGAACATGCCACCCACCTCCTTCCGTCCTCATTGCCGGTGGAAGGAGGTAAGGAGATCGCTCCTGCGGTGTCACACATAGCGATGTGTGATGCTGCAGGAACGACGAACAACATCGCTACTGACCAGACAACGATTTTTGGTGTTTGGACGACCTCTCCAACACCAACGATTTTGACCACTTTTGCGATCGTTGAAGGTTGCTTGTACATGTCCCACGCTGCGATGTCGCTAACGATGCCGGATGTGCGTCACAAACACCGTGACCCTGACGATAAATCGTTAGCGATATTGCAGCGTTGAAAGCACCCCATAGTCTCTGATGCTATCCTGGTGTCTCTGCCTGCAGTTATAAAATTCCATCCTCAGCTCTGCTTCTGTACGAGTTACAAAAGCAGTCTTTAACTTTTCAAAGATAGTGGGCACAGATTCTCAATCCACTTCTGACCAGGTCTCCACTTCAAGCTCTGCTGCACCCGTTAACTGTCCCAGAACAACAGACGTTCGTTGCTTGCCAGTCATTGCATACATATTCAACACAGTGCATATTTTCTTTTTAAACCCGGGTAAAGCATCCGGCTTGCCATCATATTGGGGCAGCCACGCCGCTCCGGGGACATACGGCAGGGTGATCGACATTATCGGTACTACCGTTTCGGCTCCGGGCGCTGCCGCTTGCTCTACCAGAGCAGGCCCCGCTGCATTTCCGCTATTATGCGCTTGCATCTTTCCGTTCCCCCTTGGTGTTTCTCACCATTCTCGTGGAACTCGAGCATATCGGGAGCTTCCGGGTCAGGTTACTTCTCCCTTCCACCCGCGTTTACAGGAGTCGTGGGCGGGGTTTCTTTTCGCGCCTTTCTCACTGTTATGGCGCAGTTACTTTGTCCACCAAAATGGCGGCGGTTTTTGAAGCAATAAAACACAGTCCATAAATCACAGTTCTTTAAGGCACATGTCACCCGGTTTGACCAGGTCCAGTTCAATCCTGTTCGTGACGCCAGGAAAAAGCTGTGTCGCCCAGGGTTATGGGGTACCCGGTCCCTGGCGGTGTATAAGAGGGGAATGTCACTTTGGTGGCCGTTGCCCGGTCCCGTGCCCTGGGTGTGTGACGCCCTGGGCAAGCCAGGGGTCACAGGTCATAACACCACCACACCCTACACCCCAGATAGGTACACCAAAGCTACACAAAAATCCTTGTTGCCTTCCTCCAGGGGCTGATGTCCACACCAGGGGGTGGGCCAGGTGGTTGGCTCCGCCAACCGAGGAGTTCACAGCCCTGGAGGTGGGAAAACCAGACTGATAGAGTTAAGCTAGGGAAGTGAAAGGAGTTAGAAGTGAGAGTAGTGACAGTAGAAGTGACAGTTGAGAAAGCTTGAAGCTGGTCCGGGTGTGTGCCCCGGACTGAGACAGCAAGGTTAGCAGACGGCGGAGACTGTCTGCAGGAGAGGCTGCTTGGAGGTTGCCGGAAGGACCGTGGACGGGCGGTACCGGAGCGGTATACGAAGCGCAGTCAGCACCATCAGCAGGGGCCTTTCGGATCCCGGCAAGGCTAGGACTCGCCGTGAATTTGCCAAATCCGTCAGTGAAGGGGACCTCTGGGTCTCCCAGCAACCAAGTCCCGATTGAAGGCAACAGTCCAACCGTTAGAGAGAGACACCGCCACCACCAGGGCACCAGTTTCTCAGGGCCAGCGCCTGCGGGCAAAGTAGGGCTCCTCCGGCCCATAACCAAGTCGGGGAGCGGGTTACCGGTGGGAACCCATCGCTACCATCATCATCTTAGGTGCAGGAAAAGGGACCGTCACCGTCAACTACTGGGGAAAAGCAACTGCAGCCGTCCGTGGGAACCGTCTTTCCAGCCGTGTGTTTTACCGAGAACTGTGTCCCCGTCTCAGGCTGAGTGAGTACCACAGTGCCGTGAGGCACAGCGCTGCCCCCGCGTCCCTGCACCCCACCAAGCCCTGCACCGGCCCCGCCATCCCTCATCACCCACCTCATCACTGGGCCCCGGGACAACTACCCCCTACCCACGGAGGGGAGAACCAACAACTTTGCTGCTCCCTGTCATCGCTCCCGGGATCCCCATACAGAGCAGCGGTGGTGTCCACATAATCACCACAACCGTGGGTGGCGTCACGGACAATAAACAATCCCAAAAACCAATCCCTTTTCACTCACGGGCGAGGAACGCCGCTCGAGTCCCCGGGATCCGGCCCATCGCTCGAGCCACCGAGCAGCAGCAGGCCGCAGCAGCAGCGGCAGCCGGACCCGAGCAGTGGGAGAGAGTGGCGTCCCCTCCTCCGCCCGCGACAACTTGGCGTCACGAACAGGATCTTACCGCTCTGCCGTTGGGTAGAGGTGCGCCTTGTGACCGCCGGAGGTGTCCGGCCGGAAAATTTCAGAAGTCGCCATCTTTGGCGCGAAGAGTTCCCGCTCGAGCGTCTTCTCGAGTAGCGGAGGCGCGATGGCCAAAACCCCGCCCCGATAGAGGAGGGGCCAGAAAGAGGCTAAGGGGGACGCGGATGGAGAAATGGCGGCGTCCTCGAATTGGAGCGCGGGGATACCCGCTACCGGGGCATCCAAGCTCTGGGGAAAAAGAGGAGGAGTAGCCTTTGAAGACTGCGGCCCGGGTGAGCTCCCCGCCGGGACCGCTGAGTGGCTGGAGCGTGAATTGGGTCGGTTCTGCGTGAAGGTGAGGGCGCAGAGCCTGCAGCAGTTGATGGATTGGAAGACGGAGATGCGCAGAATGGTTGCCGTAGTGGGGGCCCGTGAGCAAGGGGCCGCTGCAGCCGTGCCGCGTCGCGATCAGTCCACCCAAACCCCAGAACCAGCCCTGATTGAGTGGGAGACGGACATCGGCGCCGCGGCCGGGGGTCCGGAAAGGATGCCGTTGATGGAAGAAGAGGTCCCCAGTATGCTGCCTCCGCCGCCGTTCCTAACGGCTGTCAGTGGTTCGGGGTTGAACTGCCGATGGAAGGAGAACCCCATGTACCGTTCGGTCCCTGAGTGGGCCGACCCTTTGCGGTGGTAGCCGCTTCAAGGGCAGCGGAATGCCGCTGCACCGTCCCCGTTGGGACCGAAAGAAAGTATGTGTGTTTTGAGTTTGAAAAAGTTCTGAAGAAAATGAGAATAATTACCGAAGATTGACCTGATTAGCCATGTGATTGAAACCGGTCATTGCCGGCATTGTTGTCCCCGTAGGGACCCTTCAAAAGTTGCATAAGGGAACTCTCTATGGACAAGCCCGTGAACTTGCAGGGCAACCACAAACGGTAGTGGCTTGTAAATAAAATCTGTTGTTGCAGCTAACCGTTACCGCCTCCGGAGAGGCAGGTTGGAGGGAGGGCCCGCAGTGGAGCAGGCTGGGGCCCAGCCACCACAGGAACCGGTGGCTACCCTCTGGAGGGGAAGGAAAGATCCCGCTCGGGTGACTTGGTTCAGGACTGGGGTCAAGGGGTGCTGCCTGGGTTTTAGGGGCAGCATCAGGGCCAGGTTACTTGGGTGGGAGAGAGCGGCAGCCGCAACCGTTGAAATGTTATGTAACGTTTAAGAAATGAACCTCCCGATGTGGGATGAAGTTATTTTATTTGTATGTCATGTTTTTATATCTTTTCAGAAAATAAAACCGGTGTTGGACGGGCAGCCCGCGGACGGTCTGCATTTTGCTAAGGGGGAATGTGACGCCCTAGGCAAGCCAGGGGTCACAGGTCATAACACCACCACACCCTACACCCCAGATAGGTACACCAAAGCTACACAAAAATCCTTGTTGCCTTCCTCCAGGGGCTGATGTCCACACCAGGGGGTGGGCCAGGTGGTTGGCTCCGCCCACCGAGGAGTTCACAGCCCTGGAGGCGGGAAAACCAGGCAGATAGAGTTAAGCTAGGGAAGTGAAAGGAGTTAGAAGTGAGAGTAGTGACAGTAGAAGTGACAGTTGAGAAAGCTTGAAGTTGGTCCGGGTGTGTGCCCCGGACTGAGACAGCAAGGTTAGCAGACGGCGGAGACTGTCTGCAGGAGAGGCTGCTTGGAGGTTGCCGGAAGGACCGTGGACGGGTGGTGGCCCGGCGGTACCGGAGCGGTATACGAAGAGCAGTCAGCACCATCGGCAGGGGCCTTTTGGATCCCGGCAAGGCTAGGAGTCGCCGTGAATTTGCCAAATCCGTCAGTGAAAGGGACCTCTGGGTCTCCCAGCAACCAAGTCCCGATTGAAGGCAACAGTCCAACCGTTAGAGAGAGACACCGCCACCGTCAGGGCACCAGTTTCTCAGGGCCAGCGCCTGCGGGCAAAGTAGGGCTCCTCCGGCCCATAACCAAGTCGGGGAGCGGGTTACTGGTGGGAACCCATCGCTACCATCATCATCTTAGGTGCAGGAAAAGGGACCGTCACCGTCAACTACTGGGGAAAAGCAACTGCAGCCGTCCGTGGGAACCGTCTTTCCAGCCGTGTGTTTTACCGAGAACTGTGTCCCCGTCTCAGGCTGAGTGAGTACCACAGTGCCGTGAGGCACAGCGCTGCCCCCGCGTCCCTGCACCCCACCAAGCCCTGCACCGGCCCCGCCATCCCTCATCACCCACCTCATCACTGGGCCCCGGGACAACTACCCCCTACCCACGGAGGGGAGAACCAACAACTTTGCTGCTCCCTGTCATCGCTCCCGGGATCCCCATACAGAGCAGCGGTGGTGTCCACATAATCACCACAACCGTGGGTGGCGTCACGGACAATAAACAATCCCAAAAACCAATCCCTTTTCACTCACGGGCGAGGAACGCCGCTCGAGTCCCCGGGATCCGGCCCATCGCTCGAGCCACCGAGCAGCAGCAGGCCGCAGCAGCAGCGGCAGCCGGACCCGAGCAGTGGGAGAGAGTGGCGTCCCCTCCTCCACCCGCGACAACTTGGCGTCACGAACAGGATCTTACCGCTCTGCCGTTGGGTAGAGGTGCGCCTTGTGACCGCCGGAGGTGTCCGGCCGGAATATTTCAGAAGTCGCCATCTTTGGCGCGAAGAGTTCCCGCTCGAGCGTCTTCTCGAGTAGCGGAGGCGCGATGGCCAAAACCCCGCCCCGATAGAGGAGGGGCCGGAAAGAGGCTAAGGGGGACGCGGATGGAGAAATGGCGGCGTCCTCGAATTGGAGCGCGGGGATACCCGCTACCGGGGCATCCAAGCTCTGGGGAAAAAGAGGAGGAGTAGCCTTTGAAGACTGCGGCCCGGGTGAGCTCCCCGCCGGGACCGCTGAGTGGCTGGAGCGTGAATTGGGTCGGTTCTGCGTGAAGGTGAGGGCGCAGAGCCTGCAGCAGTTGATGGATTGGAAGACGGAGATGCGCAGAATGGTTGCCGTAGTGGGGGCCCGTGAGCAAGGGGCCGCTGCAGCCGTGCCGCGTCGCGATCAGTCCACCCAAACCCCAGAACCAGCCCTGATTGAGTGGGAGACGGACATCGGCGCCGCGGCCGGGGGTCCGGAAAGGATGCCGTTGATGGAAGAAGAGGTCCCCAGTATGCTGCCTCCGCCGCCGTTCCTAACGGCTGTCAGTGGTTCGGGGTTGAACTGCCGATGGAAGGAGAACCCCATGTACCGTTCGGTCCCTGAGTGGGCCGACCCTTTGCGGTGGTAGCCGCTTCAAGGGCAGCGGAATGCCGCTGCACCGTCCCCGTTGGGACCGAAAGAAAGTATGTGTGTTTTGAGTTTGAAAAAGTTCTGAAGAAAATGAGAATAATTACCGAAGATTGACCTGATTAGCCATGTGATTGAAACCGGTCATTGCCGGCATTGTTGTCCCCGTAGGGACCCTTCAAAAGTTGCATAAGGGAACTCTCTATGGACAAGCCCGTGAACTTGCAGGGCAACCACAAACGGTAGTGGCTTGTAAATAAAATCTGTTGTTGCAGCTAACCGTTACCGCCTCCGGAGAGGCAGGTTGGAGGGAGGGCCCGCAGTGGAGCAGGCTGGGGCCCAGCCACCACAGGAACCGGTGGCTACCCTCTGGAGGGGAAGGAAAGATCCCGCTCGGGTGACTTGGTTCAGGACTGGGGTCAAGGGGTGCTGCCTGGGTTTTAGGGGCAGCATCAGGGCCAGGTTACTTGGGTGGGAGAGAGCGGCAGCCGCAACCGTTGAAATGTTATGTAACGTTTAAGAAATGAACCTCCCGATGTGGGATGAAGTTATTTTATTTGTATGTCATGTTTTTATATCTTTTCAGAAAATAAAACCGGTGTTGGACGGGCAGCCCGCGGACGGTCTGCATTTTGCTAAGGGGGAATGTGACGCCCTAGGCAAGCCAGGGGTCACAGGTCATAACACCACCACACCCTACACCCCAGATAGGTACACCAAAGCTACACAAAAATCCTTGTTGCCTTCCTCCAGGGGCTGATGTCCACACCAGGGGGTGGGCCAGGTGGTTGGCTCCGCCCACCGAGGAGTTCACAGCCCTGGAGGCGGGAAAACCAGGCAGATAGAGTTAAGCTAGGGAAGTGAAAGGAGTTAGAAGTGAGAGTAGTGACAGTAGAAGTGACAGTTGAGAAAGCTTGAAGTTGGTCCGGGTGTGTGCCCCGGACTGAGACAGCAAGGTTAGCAGACGGCGGAGACTGTCTGCAGGAGAGGCTGCTTGGAGGTTGCCGGAAGGACCGTGGACGGGTGGTGGCCCGGCGGTACCGGAGCGGTATACGAAGAGCAGTCAGCACCATCGGCAGGGGCCTTTTGGATCCCGGCAAGGCTAGGAGTCGCCGTGAATTTGCCAAATCCGTCAGTGAAAGGGACCTCTGGGTCTCCCAGCAACCAAGTCCCGATTGAAGGCAACAGTCCAACCGTTAGAGAGAGACACCGCCACCGTCAGGGCACCAGTTTCTCAGGGCCAGCGCCTGCGGGCAAAGTAGGGCTCCTCCGGCCCATAACCAAGTCGGGGAGCGGGTTACCGGTGGGAACCCATCGCTACCATCATCATCTTAGGTGCAGGAAAAGGGACCGTCACCGTCAACTACTGGGGAAAAGCAACTGCAGCCGTCCGTGGGAACCGTCTTTCCAGCCGTGTGTTTTACCGAGAACTGTGTCCCCGTCTCAGGCTGAGTGAGTACCACAGTGCCGTGAGGCACAGCGCTGCCCCCGCGTCCCTGCACCCCACCAAGCCCTGCACCGGCCCCGCCATCCCTCATCACCCACCTCATCACTGGGCCCCGGGACAACTACCCCCTACCCACGGAGGGGAGAACCAACAACTTTGCTGCTCCCTGTCATCGCTCCCGGGATCCCCATACAGAGCAGCGGTGGTGTCCACATAATCACCACAACCGTGGGTGGCGTCACGGACAATAAACAATCCCAAAAACCAATCCCTTTTCACTCACGGGCGAGGAACGCCGCTCGAGTCCCCGGGATCCGGCCCATCGCTCGAGCCACCGAGCAGCAGCAGGCCGCAGCAGCAGCGGCAGCCGGACCTGAGCAGTGGGAGAGCGCGGCGTCCCCTCCTCCGCCTGCGACAGGTGCTTTTTGAAAAGGGGAATATTTACAGGGGATTAGAATAATGTTCGCACGTGACGCCACTTGTGGTGTTTCAGCTATGTAGATGGAGCCGCTGCTGCACAATGTTCACTACTGGGGCTTGTGTTAATGGCAGCCTGGATGTTAGGCCCTTCGCAAGCAGGGCCGGGCCCCAGAGGGTAGGTTATATGACGGGTGTCAGAAGAAAGTAGGCCACACAAGGGTTTCAGAGCAACTGGTTCTTTACTCTCTTTCTGGTAGTAACTGGTCACCAAAGGCCGGCTGGTTTCACCTTCAGGTCCCCTTAGTCCCAGTGCCGGTTTAGCAACCTGGTGGCTTCTTCCCCTGCCCCTGTCTTTTGGTTGGTGGGTCCCTGTGGCGTAGAGCAGCTGGGGGTCCCCTCCTGGTGGTCTTCTACTGCAGTCCGTATGATGGTAGCGTGAACCCTGTGGGGTTGGAGTCTCTGGTCCTGTCCCCGATTCTCCCTTTGCTACTAAGTCCCAAACTTCAAGGTCAGTGAGGTCCTTGATGGTCCCCTCACTGTGCAGATGTTATCAGGTTGGCTTGGAGCTTTTGCCTGATCTATGGTCCAGTACCCCATTGGTGCGTAGTTCCGCAAGTACTCCACCGTATTCCACCAGCAACTAACCGCCTGGGCCCTCAGGTCACTGTTCACTCCTGTCAGCACATCTGCTCACTTTCACATTCACTGCTAGACTGTCTGACTCTCCACTGTCTGCCCCTCCCACCTGGTTGTCTAGTGGACTCGAGTGGCTCCACTTCTAGGTGGCCATCCATTGGTCCAACCCTAGCCTTGTACCATTCTATGGGGGATTGTTGGGGAAAACTGGGATTTTCTGGAGTGTTTGTGTGTTCCTGCACTGGTCTTCTGGGTCCCTAGGGGGTAAGCCCTGCATCCTGGTGGGGATGCAGTACCTTGTAGCTCCCTGATGGCTTCAGGGGCGCTACATATGTATTGACATATGCTAGTATTATACTGTGAATTAAGTGTAGACATGAGCAAACACGTGGAAGTTCGGGTTCAGCCGGACTTTAGATAAAGTTCAGATTGAGACACCAATTGAAGTCACTAATTGAGCAGTTCAGGTCTCTGCCCACATGCAGTCAGCCATACGCAGAACACTTCCATTTTTGTATGGCGCACACTACATCTTATCAAGCACTGCAAGCAGCTCCCACTGGGCTAAGAACCGAGCGCACTAAAGCACATCGATGGTTTGCATATGTAAAGCACCAAACTCCAAACTCAGACTCTGTTTTTTGGAAAACTCTGTGTTAGGTACCGAACACTGAACCTTGGCTTTGCTCATCTCTAATTAAGTGTAGCCTTGTTAGTGAATAATTTTGTTATATTTTATTATTATAACAAATTGTTGTGAGTCTGCGTATGTTTGGATACACAAGATAGATATGTCAAAGTTCTAAACATAGGGAAATATACTCTTGGGAATGTATCCTTGTGTGGGAGGAATATATCCTTCTTTGGAGGGAATAATTATATAGAATAAAGGCCACTTTACAGTTTACACACAGTGACATCACTATCGATGTCGCTGGTGAAAGCACCCGCCCCCGTCGGTTGTGCGTCACGGGCAAATCGCTGCCCGTGGCGCACAACATCGTTAGTCCCCGTCACACATACTTACCTGCCTAGCAATGTCGCTGTGGCCGGCAAACCACCTCCTTTCTAAGGGATAGGTTCGTTCGGCATCACAGATGCATCACTATGCGGCCGCCCAATAGAAGCGGAGGGGCGGAGATGAGCGGCCGGAACATCCCGCCCACCTCCTTCATTCCTCATTGCCGGCGGCCGCAGGTACCATGTTGTTCCTCGTTACTGCGGTGTCACACATAGCGATGTGCGCTGCCGCAGGAACGACGAACAACCTGCGTCCTGCAACAGCAACGATATTTTAGATTAGAACGACGTGTCAACGATCAACGATATGGTGAGTAATTTTGATCGTTAGCGGTCGTTCGTGCGTTTCACACGCAACAATGTCGCTAGCTAGGCCGGATGTGCGTCACGAATTCCGTTACCTCAACGACATCTCGTTAGCGATGTCGTTGCGTGTAAAGCCCCATTTAGGCCTAGGTTCCACTTGCGATTTTCATGGACAAGTGTGATCCAATAAAACATCAGATTGCACTCGCACCAGTGTTAATCAATCAGGTAGTGTCCTACTGCGATTTTTTTCCTCCGCTCTAATCGTGCTGAGGATCAAATCACAGCATGCTGCATAGATCGCATCAGACTTGCTAATGCAAGACTATGGATGCAAAAAAAAATATCGCACAGCATTACATACGCATGTCAAACAGATGGCATACACATGTTATACAGATGGCATACACATGTTATACAGATGGCATACACATGTCATACAGATGGCATACGCATGTCATACAGATGGCATACACATGTCATACAGATGGCATACGCATGTCATACAGATGGCATACACATGTCATACAGATGGCATCCACATGTCATATAGATGGCATACACATGTCATACAGATCGCATACAGATGGCATACGTATGTCATACAGATGGCATACATATGTCATACAGATGGCATACGCATGTCATTCAGATGGCATACGCATGTCACACAGATGCTAGGTGAGAAAAACCTACACACTTGCATAGCACTTGCACATCACTCGCATGGCACTCGCATGTCACACGTATGCTAGGCGAGAAAAAAACACACACTCACATGACATACGCAAGGCCATACGCATGATACTCGGCCCACTTTTCAGGACGCGTATTGGAGCGATTATTTGTACGTAAGTGGAACAGAGGCCTTACAGACACAACTGGCAGAGAATGATCTAAATAATATTGATAGAGAGAAGCAGATTTACATGCTTGAATCACAACTGCTGGAGATGAAAACTCATATTTTTTATTGAGGAACAGCTGACTCAGTTTAGTGCTGAGATCAAAGATAAAAATGTGACAATTAACAAGTTGAATGTCGTACTTGCTACTGCTTCTAAACTGGTAGGTTATGTGCGCACGTTGTGCTTTTTCCTCTGTTTTTTGGCTGTGTTTAAAACTGCACTGTGTCATTATCAGAATGCATGTGTTTTGCTTGACCAGCAAAGTCTATGAGAAGTCAGCAAATTCCATGCGCACATTGCTTTTTTTAGGCACCATTTTGGATGCCAAATATTTGACAAAATTGATCACTAAAAAAAACAGCATGTCTCTGTACCGCCCTGAGAGGGGCTCGGCCGCTCCGCTGCTCGGGCCAAGCCGCTCGAGGTCCGGGCTCGGGTTGTCGGTGGCACGAGCGCCTCCGGACCGGGGGCCACATCGCTCTGTTAAGGGGAGGCAGTGGGGTGGTGGTGTGGGACGAGGTTGGCAGCCGGAGGCCGCGTTGTCGTCGTACGGGTCGTGACACCACCCCCGGGTCGTGGTGAAGGGATGCACCACCGCTGCGGCTGAAGTGACGGGGGCTCCCGGGATCGGTGTTGAAGGCACATCCTGGATGTCAGCCCCTCCATGGGTAGGGGCGGTGTGTCCCGGGGCCCGGCGGGACGGGCGGTGATGATGTCGGGTTGCAGGGTGCCGTACTGCAGTGCGGTGTTGTGCCCGGATGGCACTGGTGTACTCACTATTAATTCACACTCAGAGTCACTGGTAAACCAAAGTTCGGGCATGGTCGGGTCCCGCAGCCGGCTGCTTGTGTCCCTTGTGAGGCTGATGGTGGCCCCTTTCCCTTGCACCTCTTGTTGTGGTTTTCGGCTCCCCTGCCTGGACAGTGGTAGCCCGCTCCCCGGCGTTTAGCTGCCAGAGGAGCCCTCGGTTGCCCGCAGGCGCTGGCCCGTCGGATGTTTGGCCCTTGGCGGTGGCTCTCACCCGGTTTCGGTGGGCTTTTGCCTTCTTTCGGGACTTTGGGTGTGGATGAACTCGTGAGGTCCAGACTGCAATCAGTTAATTTGCCTACACTCATTGGCTTCTAAGCTAGGATGGGGTCTGAGCACCCGGTTTCTGGTGCTCCGGTAAATGGTTGACTCCCCGGTTTAGGGCCGGCGGGCTCCAACCCTGGCCCGGTCTCTACGGTTCCGCCGGTTGCTGTACCGGTACTCCTGCATGCGGCCACCACCGTCTGCCTGGCTGACGTTACAGGGATCCCAGGCTCCAACCCGGGTCCCTGACAGCTCTGCTCCTCTACCACCTCCTGTCACTGTCACTCTACAACTTAAACTGTTTGTCTTTCCTGCCTCAGGACAGTAGTCTCCTCGGTGGGCGTGCCTTTCCGCCTGACTCCGCCCACCTGGTATGCCCTACAGGCCCTGAGGAAGGCAACAGGTCTCCCTTTCGGGTGACTGGTGTGTCCTCACAAGGGATGGGGGTATGTGTTATGATCCGGACCCATGGAAGACCACCACAAATCATTGGTAAAAGGTGACAAGAGCATTGGCAACTAATCTGGCCGCCATCCCCTCACTAACCATCAACACTAGAAGTAGCCGAGGGGTGAACTAACATCCTGTGCACCGCAAACCCAGCCGGAGAACTAACTATCCTAAAGGAAGGAAAGATGAATAACTCTCTGCCTCAGAAAATAGACAAGAATAGCAAGCCCCCCACATTCAAAGACTGCGGTGATATAGGAACAACACAATACACAGATAGATGACAGTATTAGCAAAAGGTGAGGCCCCCACTGACTAAAATAGGAAAGGACAGGAAAGGGGCTGATGGTGGCCAGAGAAAAACCCTGCAAAATCCCAAATTCCTGATAGTACAAAAAGGCCCTCAGATCGCACGATCTGAACTCCGTCCTATACCAGGTGCTCTTGTCATACCAATGAACAGAAAACAAGAATCACAACAAATTCAACAAGCCACAAACACATGGACCCAAAGGAGCTATACTCCAAACAGAACTGCAGGGAGTTCCCCAGCCAAGCAACTGAGGGGGAAAATCCCTGCATGCAAATAAACTGAAAACAACCACAGCAAATGACAAACCCAGACAAGAGCTAAAGAACCAAACAATAAATAAAGAGCAAGCACTTATCTGGGGTAGATGTGGTGTGGAGCAGAATGAAGCAGGCTGGTAATACAAACAACAACTGACATCCGGCATAGCCTGCAATCAGACCAGGATTTAAATAAGCAGAGAGTTAGCAAAGGAAACGCCCATTGCACAACACACCTGGTCCAAGTCCAAACCATTCCTGGCCACCAGAGGGAGCCTCCAAGCAGCCAAAACATAACTAACATTCACAACAGGTATGTGTGTAATGTGGTAGATGTTGTTACCTGTGACCCCTGGGGTCCAGGGTGTCACATTCCCCTTTGGTTTAATGCAGACTGTCCGCGGGCTGCCCGACCAACTCCGGTTTATTTTTATTTTTATTTTAACTGTAAAAACGGGAAACATTTACAATTATAATAACATTTTTACAAAATATAATATTTCTGTAGGTCTTCCCATAACGGGAGGCATTTTACTTTAACGTTGCATAACTTTATTAACGGAACGGGTTCATATCCTTCCGCCTTTCCCACCCAAACAACCTAGCCTTGATGCTGCCCCTAAGAAATGGGCAGCACCCCTTTTCCCCAGTCCGGAAACAGGAACATGGCCAGATCACCCAGGCGGGAACGGGTACGGTGCGGCGCACCCGGCAGTTGCTCAAGTGCTCCCCGGAGGATGGTCACCGGTCCCGGTGGTGACCGGACCCCAGCCTGCTCTGCTGCGGGTCCTTCCCCCAATCTGCCTCTCCGTAGGCTAACGTTATGGGAAGGCATGTTAAAAGGGGCAGATAGGGCAATATTTACAAGCCCAAAAGTTTTTGGGTGGCCAGCAAGTCCACGGCCTTGTCCATGAGCAGTCACTCACGCAACAGGGGTTAAACTGGGGTTTCACACAAGTCCCAACAGGGTCGGGTCCTTTTATAACCTAATCAGGTGAGTGTCTCGTCAATTAGTTATTTGTTCATTCAGCTTACATACACAATCAAGTATCGCACCCCTAAATGGCAGTCTCCCTGTACCTAAGCGGGGGTCTGCCTAGGTTGGGGCGGGTGGATCATCTCAGTACTGGAGTCTCAGTGGAAGGTAACGGGGGAGCGGGGACAACCACCATGAACCTGGAGTAGTGGTCCATGATGGTTAAGGCGTAGGTGTACCCGTTTCTGCTGGGCGCAAGCTTGACATGGTCCAAGGCAACCAATTCCAGCGGCTGGTGGGTAACAATTGGCTGCAGCGGGGCCCTTTGGCTAGCTTCATCCCGTCTTCTCAGCGTACAAGGGCCGCACTCTCGGCACCATGCCTCCACGGAATCTCGCATCCCACTTCAGTAGAACCGCTCTCGTAACAGCATCTCCAGCTTCTTCCAACCAAAGTGCCCAGCTCTGTCATGATAAGCTCGAAGGACCTTGGGTACACAATCCTGAGGCACCACCAACTGGCGAATCTTCTCGTGGGTCTTCGGGTCGATCAACCCCCGGTACAACTTCTGCTGGTACAGGCACAGGCGGTCCCTTTCTTTCCACAGTCGCGGGGCTTCGGAGGGGGCCGCTGGGTCCATCCGCCGCACGCCTTGGGCTAGCAGGGTCTTAACCAGTCGGACCGCAGGCGCCTGGTCTTGGGCTTCTCGACACTCCTGACTGGGCAGCGGATCGAGGTCCATCTGCTGCTGGGCCACGCAGGGCTTCTCCTCTTGTGGCCGGTGGAACGCGGGCAGCTCTATCTCCTCCAGACGGTCCTCTTTCGCCCCCTCGTCAGATAGATGCGGCATCCTGGACAGGGCGTCTGCGTTGGTGTTCTTGCGCCCGGCCCGGTACTTGACGGTGAAGTCGTAGTTAGACAGCCGAGCCATCCACATTTGCTGGAGAGCGCCTAGTTTGGCCGTGTCCAGGTGCGTTAACGGGTTGTTGTCCGTGTAGGCGGTGAACTTTGCTGCAGCCAGGTAGTGCTTGAACCTTTTGGTTATTGCCCACACCAGGGCCTGGAACTCCAGTTTGAAGGAGCTGTAGTTCTCGGGGTTCCGCTCAGTGGGTCGAAGCTTTCGGCTAGCATAGGCGATCACCTTCTCCTTTCCGTCCTGGATCTGGGACAGTACAGCACCTAGGCCCACATTGCTGGCGTCCATGTACAACACGAAGGGAAGGCCATAGTCGGGGTAGGCTAGGATCTCCTCTCCTGTCAATGCCGACTTCAGCTGCCGAAAGGACTCTTCCTGCTGTTCACCCCACACAAACGGGGCCCCGGATGGTCTACCAACCTTGATCTTGCATCGGGGAGGCTATTTTCGTGTACCCCTTGATGAAGCGGTGGTAGTAGCCCACCAGGCCCAAGAACTGTCGTACTTCTCTCACTGTGGTCGGGCGGGGCCATTCCTGGACGGCTGTGATCTTCTCCAAGTCCGGGGCTACACCCTCAGCACTCACCACATGCCCGAGATACTGCACTTTGGGCTTCAGCAGGTGGCATTTGGACGGCTCCAGCTTCATCCCGTATTTAGCGAGGGCCGCAAACACTTCCGCCAAGTGCTCCAGATGGGATTCATACGTCCTGGAGTATACGATCACATCATCCAGATACAGTAGAACTGTTTTGAAGTTAAGATGACCAAGACAACACTCCATCAACCTCTGGAAGGTCCCCGGAGCATTACACAGCCCGAACGGCATGCTGTTGAATTCGCGGTAGTAGGTAGTCGGGGTAGTGAACGCGGTTTTCTCACGGTCACAGTCCTCCGGCGCAACTGCCACCTGCCAGTAGCCACTGGTGAGATCAAGAGTGGAGAAATAGTTAGCGGTTTTCAACGCGGCCAGAGACTCTTCGATGCGGGGGAGAGGGTAGGCATCCTTATGTGTGATCTGGTTGATTTTGTGGTAGTCCACGCAAATCCTCATGGTGCCATCCTTCTTCTTCACTAGCACCAGTGGGGCTGCCCAGGGACTACAACTATCCCAAATGACCCCCGCCTCCTTCCTGTTGTGCAACATATCTTTAGTGCACTGATAATGTGCTGGGGGAATTGGCCTATACCTCTCCTTAATGGGTGGGTGTGTGCCTGTAGGGATATGGTGTTCGACCCCCTTAATCCTCCCAAAGTCTAGTGCATGTTTGCTAAAAACTTGCCCGTACTCCTGAACCACCTGGTATACCCCCTCTTTGTGATGTGCCGGGGTAGATTCGGTGTCGACATGTAGCTCCCGGCACCAGGCCTCTGGCTGTAAGGGTGGCGTATTGTGGCCAGTGTCGGGTGTAGGGACAGTGGGAGCGGTCTCGTAGATGGTGTGGATGTCTATGGTGAACAGCTTAGCTATCGTGGCGTAGCGGGGGAGCCTAACTTCTTCTTCTCCACAGTTCAGCACTCTCACCGGCACCCTCCCCTTCTTGACGTCAATCACCCCTCTGGCGGCCATTACAGTGGGTCAGTGTTCCGAAGGCGAGGGCTCCACCACCGCCGGGTAATCCCGTCCCTGGGGGCCGACTACTGCTCTGCACCAGATCATCATTTCGCTTCTGGGCGGCACCACCGGGGGTGCCACATTCATCACCCGCGCACCACCAATCTCTCCACCTGTCAGGTTCACTTGCTGCCGCTGCAGGAGGGCCCAGATCTCGCGCTGGAGTGCCCTCTGCCGACCCCCTCCTGCCGTGGCGGACAACTCCTGCATCAAGCTCAACACCTCACCCATGCAGTGCTCCATCACATTTGTCCCTAACACTATCTTCGGGTTACGGTCACTAGACTCATGCAGTACTACAATCATTCCCTGGCGCTTCAGTTCTGTCCTTCCCACAGTCAGGGTTACTTCCTTAAGCCCCACTTGAGTAATAGGGAGTCCGTTAGCTGCAACAACAGTCATGCTACCATCGGGAGGGCTAAGTTCACTGTCATCCCAATACCGCTGGTACAACGTATGGGGCATGGTTGTTAACTGCGATCCAGTGTCCAGTAAGGCTGTGGTCGGGACCCCATCCACTGCCACCGAGATGATAGGACGGCCTCCAACATACCGATCCCGCCAGTCTGCCGGTCCATGGGGGTCTACTCCTGAGGATTGGCCCTTGGCCCCAGGGGTTGCTCATTTAACGGACAGCGACGAGCATAATGGCCAGGCTGGTTATACCGGTAGCACACCGGCGGCCCATACCGGGGGTCATTGGCCCTCCTCCGCTGCATCCACGGGACATCCTCAGGGTGGTCGGTGAGCTGGATGGTCTCCAGGGGCTTGACTCTCAACGGAAGCTTCAGTGCGGCGATGACACGGGCTAGATCCTCATTCATGCGTTACACGTTATCAGCCAGCTCGTCCCTCGCCCCAGCGGGTGCAGCCGGGGGCGGTAGGGACAACAGTGGGGGTAGTACAGCGACAGGAGCGGTGGCGGCCGGCCAGGGGGCCTCGTACGGGGGGTTAACCTCCAGGGGCTGCAAGGCCTTGATTGCCCGCTCTTTCACTACTGCAAAGTCCAGATCAGGGTGCTTGAGGGTCCACAACCGCAACTGCTTGCGGTCTTCGGCAGACCCCAGGCCCCGTAGGAACTGCTCCACCAACATCTTGTTGCTATCGGCCTCACTGATGGTATCTACCCACTTCAGGGTTCGGAGAGCCGTCTGAAGACGTAAGGCGTAGTCCCTGATGCTGGCTGCTGACCGCTGCCGGCAGTGGTAAAACTGCATCCGGAGTTCGGCTGCGGTGCGAGTCTCGAAGGCGGACTGGAGCTTTTCAAAGATAGTAGTCACAGAGGCCCGGTCCGCGTCAGCCCAGGTCTCCGTCTCCTGCTCAGCCGCCCCAGTCAGCTGCCCTAAGACTACCACCGCACGCTGCTTGCCAGTCATGGCATACAGGTCGAGAACCGAGCATATCCTTTTCCGGAAAGCCTGCAACGTATCAGGCTTCCCGTCGTACTGGGGTAGCCAGGCTGCACCGGGCACATAGGGCAGGGAGATCGGCATTACCTGGGCGACCACCGGACCCGTGGCCTCCTCCGCTCGTGCGACCGGAGCAGGGACGACCGCATCCCCGCCGTCGAGCGCCGCCGCTCCGGCGGCCTGCGCCATCCCATCGTCTCCGCTGGGTGCCGACATGTTCTCGCCACTTCCCCCTTGGTTTTCCTTCAGTACTTCTCCTTCGGGGCCGGGGCTTCACCTTTGCGCCTTCACTGCTCGGGGAAGACGACTCGAGCGGGAAACTTTCGCGCCAAGATGGCGGAACTTCAACTTTTTCGGCAGGACGCCGCTGACGGATACTTCTAAGGCGCACTTCCACAGGTAAGTGGATTGTCCGAATCCTGTTTGTGACTCCAGAAGAGTCGATGTGTACCACCCTGAGAGGGGCTCGGCCGCTCCGCTGCTCGGGCCAAGCCGCTCGAGGTCCGGGCTCGGGTTGTCGGTGGCACGAGCGCCTCCGGACCGGGGGCCACGTCGTTCTGTTAAGCGGAGGCACTGGAGTGGTGGTGTGGGACGAGGTTCGCAGCCGGGGGCCACGTTGTCGTCATACGGGTCGTGACGCCAACCACGGGTCGTGGTGAAGGGATGCACCACCGCTGCGGCTTGAGTGAAGGGGGATCGGTGTTGAAGGCGCAGCCTGGATGTCAGCCCCTCCGTTGGTAGGGGCGGTGTGTCCCGGGGCCCGGCGGGACGGGCGGTGATGATGTCGGGGTGCCGTACTGCGGTGCGGTGTTGTGCCCGGATGGCACTGGTGTACTCACTATTAATTCACACTCAGAGTCACTGGTAAACCAAAGTTCGGGTATGGTCGGGTCCCGCAGCCGGCTTCTTGTGTCCCTTGTGAGGCTAATGGTGGCCCCTTTCCCTTGCACCTCTTGTTGTGCTTTTCGGCTCCCCTGCCTGGACAGTGGTAGCCCACTCCCCGGCGTTTAGCTGCCGGAGGAGCCCTCGGTTGCCCTCAGGCGCTGGCCCGTCGGATGTTTGGCTTTTGGCGGTGGCTCTCACCCGGTATCAGTGGGCTTTTGCCTTCTTTCGGGACTTTGGGTGAGGATGAACCCGTGAGGTCCAGACTGCAATCAGTTAATTTGCCTACACTCAGTGGCTAGGACGGGGTCTGAGTACCCGGTTTCTTGTGCTCCAGTAAACAGTTAAGTCCCCGGTTCAGGGCCGGCGGGCTCCAACCCTGGCCCAGTCCTTACGGTTCCGCCAGTTGCTGCACCGGTACTCCTGCAGGCGGCCACCACCGTCTGCCTGGCTGACGTTACGGGGATCCCAGGCTCCAACCCGGGTCCCTGACAGCTCTGCTCCTCTACACCTCCTGTCACTGTCACTCTACAACTTAAACTGTTTGTCTTTCCTGCCTCAGGACAGTAGTCTCCTCGGTGGGCGTGCCTTTCTGCCTGACTCCGTCCACCTTGTGTGCCCTACTGGCCCTGAGGAAGGCATCAGGTCTCCCTTTCGGGTGACTGGTGTGTCCTCACAAGGGATGGGGGTGTATGTGTAATGTGGTAGATGTTGTTACCTGTGACCCCTGGGGTCCAGGGCGTCACATCTCTTCTTCAGTGCGTTTTTTAAAATGCCGGCTGCTCATTAGGCCATCTCGTATTCACTGCTTCCCCTGCTCACCGGCGCCTATGATTGGTTGCATTCAGACGAGCCCCCAAGCTGGGTGACAGCTGTCTCACTGCAACCAATCACAGCCGCCGGTGGGCGGGTCTATATCATGCAGTAAAATAAATAAATAATTTAAAAAAACGACGTGCGGTCCCGCCCCAAAATGATACCCAGCCAAGATGAAGTCACACAGCTGGGGGCAGGTATTCTCAGACTGGGAAGACCTATTGTTTTAGGTTGCCCCCCAGCCTAAAAATATCAGCCAGCAGCTGCCCGGAATTGCCTCATCTATTAGCTGTGACAGTCCCGCAATGGGGGGCATATAGCTCTAGATGAGGGCAGTGACTCTGAGGTGGGGGGACAAACAGCTGTGAGGTGGGGGGTGACATGCAGCTCTGGGGGTATACAGCTCTGGGGTGGGAGGGGACATACAGCTCTGGGGGGTATACAGCACTGGGGTGGGGGGACATACAGCTCTGAGGGGGTATACAGCACCTGGATGGAGGGAACATACAGCTCTGAGGGGGTATACAGCACCTGGGTGGAGGGGACATACAACTCTGGGGGTATAGTAGTATGCAGCCCCCATATTGTGTTATGAAGCCCCCATTGTTCTCCATATAGTATTATGAAGCCCCCATATGCACTATGCAGCCCCCATAGAACATTAAGAAGCCCCCATATAGCACAATGCAGACCCATATAGCATTAGGCACCTTCATGTAGTATACAGCCCGCATATAGCACAATGCAGACCCAGATAGCATTAGGCATCCTCATGTAGTATACAGCCTACATATAGCACAATGCAGACACAATAAGCATTAGGCACCTTCATGTAGTATACAGCCCACATATAGCACAATGCAGACCCAGATAGCAATAGGCACCCTCATATAGTATACAGCCCACATATAGCACAATACAGACCCAGATAGCATTAGCCACCATCATGTAGTATATGTGACGCCCTGGAGACCGGGGTACCCAGCACCGGATCGGGGGTCTATTTCTTGAGGGGATGTCACGGGTGGCTCGACCCGGGCTGTGGTCTCAAGCGATGCACAGTGCAATGGGGGGGTATTTACAGGGGATAAATAAAAATTTATAAGAGTTTTTCGTGACGCCACCCGGAATAAATGTGGCTATTTATGGCCACCACTGCCAGTAGCTGGCCGGGGATGATGTTGTGGGGCAGCTGAGGTGGAAAGCCCTTTCTGGGTAGGGCTGTGGGTCCCAGGCAGGTGAGGTAAAAGTCAATGGTAGTTATAGATGATGGTATTGTGAGGAGACTTTAGGGGAGCAGACACTTACTTGATCAGCAACAGGTTTTCTCAGCTTCGATGGTCCCAATCCTGGATAGATGGCAACTGTCCAAATGAGAGACTGAGGCGCAGGCAACGTTTAACCGGTTTACTTCAACAAAAACTGCATAACAACAAGTCCCATCACCGGAGTCTGTATCAGGAGGACTAAGTTACTCTGCCCTGCCGGGTCTGTGGCCTCCTTCTTTGCGCTGTCTGTGTGTGGCCCTGCTGCTGTGTGTGAACTGGCTGCCGGCCCAAACTGTCCCTCCCGGGTCCTAATTCAACAGGCAACTTGAGTCCTTTTCCCCTGCTTACCCCCTCCGGGAGTACCGCTGAACTCTCTGGATGTTGCTGTGTCTGACCCTGGTGAAGCTTGAATCGCCTTCACTTCTCCTGGTTGCTGTATTGTGTGAAACTAATGCAGCCACGGATCCGGTGTCCGTATTTGCGCCTTTTCAGGAGTAGATATTAATGGCTACCCGGTTCCTAAAATGTTCCTCTTCTCTGTCTCCTCCTCCTCAGACTGATGGCTTGGGCCTGGAAATTGTCAGTCTCTCCTAAGGACCTCAGAGCAATTTCTCTGTGACTGCTCCTCTGAGCGTTCCGGCTCCAACAGAAAAACTAACTGTCAATTTTACCTCAGATCAGAATATATTTAGGGGAGTATCTTGAGCTCCCCCTTCTGGCCAGAGGTGGTAGTGCGGTGTCTGCTCTAGTGCTTGTGTTGAGTAACTAATGATGGTTTTACTGTGGCTAATACCCCTAGGGGTGCCACATTCCCCCTTAGTGAAAAATAGTACTCCGGGACTGTGATACAATAAACAAATGATATAACAATTAATATTTAAGGAGTCGTAAAAATAAAAAGTTACTAAAACCACTCAAAGTGCAAAAATAGAGTTCTGTAAAAAGTCACTTCAAACAGCGTCCATTAATACAGTTCTATTCTTGAAAATATTGAAATAACTAACTATCCGCTAAAAAAGGCACTGCAATTAACGTCCTGGAACTCGGTTCCATTTTTCCAACAGAGTCTAAAAGAAAGTCTAAAAGAAAGTTGAAAAAGATCAAAAAGCAAAAAGCAGTCTTTCGGAGTTTTAGTCTATCGCCTCCAGGCTGATAACTATTTACAAGTAGTTTTACCAAAATCAGTCCTGTGGCATGGTCCATAGTTAATAATGAAGAAAAGTTCAAGAATATGTAAGTAGTTCATACCGGAAAGTCTCTGTAGGTACTGGGCTTAAACGTTGCAAACTAATAACTAATGACCAAACTAAATTTTTCTAAATTCTGTTAGATGTACTATATAACATATACACAATTCACATTTTGACTTATTAACATTTGAAAACCTTCATATTTTGCCGGTAGTTGACCTTGAGTACTACGCTGGGACCTACGTAAGGTTAGTGTACTAGGCGTACTTAGGGTGATGGTATGAGTGGATGTGCACCTACCGGGTGATTCTGGTTCTGCTAAGGATGATTCCACGTTTGTGGGGTTGGCAAGTCCACCGTGACCGGGATCACTATAACTAAGAATCTGTTCTTCCTGTCTTGGGACTTCTTGTGGTACAGGGTCAACTTCTGATTCTGTTTGTCTTGGAGCTTCTGGTTGTATGGGCTCTGGTGTTAGTTCTGGTACTTGGTAAAAGGCCATCATTGGTACTACCACTGCACCATGGTACGTGGGCCAGGTTTTAGGAAAGTCTCCTAAGACTGTATGAATTTTTTCTTCCTCTTCCTTAACTGGTTGAACCTGTACGGGTTGGATTACTTCAGGTTCCGATTGGATAACTTCTGGCTCTTTCAAGGTTTCAGGACATAGTTTCAGATTGTCTCTTGACACTAGTACTGATGTTAGCCCTCCGTTTTTGCTGATAAGGCACATTTTAGGATTGTTCACTCTTGCTGGTAAAACTGTGTACAGGATGGTTTCCCACTGATTATCCAGTTTATTGATGTGATGATTTCTCTTTAGTACTTGGTCACCAGGTTTTAACGGGGTTGCGAGACCATGCTGATTATAAGTTCGTTCTTGTCTTTCTCTAGCTTGCTGGAGACTTCTTTCCACACACTCTTGTACTTGGCGATACTGCTGTTGACGTAGGGTATCCCAATTGGAATCTTGCACTTCTGCATCCGGTTTCAGAATTCCTATTTCTAGATCAATTGGTAACTTACTGGGTCTTGCACGCATAAGATAAGCTGGGGTGCAATTTGTAGAGCTTACTGGGACATTGTTATATAGGTCTACCAAGTCGGGCAATTTCTCCGGCCATTGATTTCTTTCTGACTCCGGCAAGGTCTTCAATAAGTCAATTACAATATGGTTCATCTTTTCGCATAAGCCATTTGTTTGAGGATGATATGCTGTTGTCCGGATCTTCTTGCAACCATGCATATTTCAGAACTCTCTGAAGATCTCTGATTCAAAGGCTGTACCTTGGACTGCAAGTACTTGCTCAGGGTAACCATGGGGTCTGCAAAAGTATGTTTGGAACGCCTTGGCTGCTGTTTTTGCTGTGAGATCTTTCACGGGTACCACCACTAAGAAGCGTGAGTAATGGTCCACGATGGTTAAGGCATAGACATAGCCAGACCGGCTTGGTGTCAACTTTACATTGTCTATGGTGACAAGCTCAAGTGGTTGCTTGGTGACTATGGGCTGGAGTGGTGCTCTTTGGTTTCGTTGATCTTTCCTTCTGAGGTTGCACGGGCCACAGTTTCTGCACCATTCTTCAATTGATCTTCTCATACCAACCCAGTAGAATCTTTCTCTCAAGAGTATTTCTAGTTTCTTCCATCCAAAATGACCGGCACCGTTGTGGTAAGCTTCCAGGACCATCTTTACATCCTGTTTAGGCACTATTATTTGCCAGACTAATTCATGTGTCTTTGGATTAGTGTATCTTCTGCAGAGCTTCCCTTGATACAAGAACATTTTGCCTCTCTCTTTCCAGAGTTGATGCGTCTCTTCCGGGGCATTCTGGTTGGGAAATGCACCTTGTTCCGTCAGCAGTTCCTTTACCAACTTCACAGCCGGATTGCTGTCTTGCGTGTCAGCCCATCTGTGGTGTGCTAATTGGTTGAGATTCGCTTGTTGTTGTTTCTGATAGGCACCTGACTGATACTGTCCTATCTTGGGATGATGGAAGGCCGGTAGTTCAGTTTCTTCAAGCTCCTCCGGTTCCTCTTCCACATTTTCCAAGTGTGGCATCCGGGATAAGGCATCTGCATTTCCATTCTTGCGGCCTGCTCTATACTTGATCACAAAGCTGTAATTAGACAGCCGGGCTATCCATCGTTGTTCCAGCGCACCTAATTTTTCTGTATCCAGGTGGGTCAACGGGTTGTTATCAGTATAGATGGTGAATTCTGCAGCTACCAGATAGTGTTTGAAACGCTCGGTTACAGCCCAGACTACTGCCAATAGTTCTAACTTGAAGGAGCTGTAATTTTCCGGATTTCTTTCAGTAGGCCGGAGCTTTCTACTTGCAAAGGCGATGACTTTCTCCTTGCCTCCCTGCTTTTGTGACAGTACTGCTCCTAGTCCCACATTTCTGGCATCTGTGTAGAGGATGAAGGGTTGATGATAATCTGGGTATGCTAGAACCTCTTCTCCTGTCAGTGCCTTCTTTAGCTTCTCATTAAAGTTATCAAGAGTATTTGGCTTACCTTCATAGTGTGGTAGCCACGGGGCACCCGGAGTATAGGGCATCAGAAATGGCATGATGGGCACTGCTCCTTGCGCCGCTGGGCTGTCAGGAGCTCTATTCATATTTTGTCCTTCTGCTGCGGTCGCATCACCTGGTGCATCAGCGTCTTTGTGTTGTGACATGTTGCGCCCCCTTTTGCTCCCGCTCACCGCGCGCTCTGCAATGGCGGATTCTGAATTTTTTTTTTTTTCTTCAGTCAGAGCTCAGGCTGTGGCACAGATCAAATAACACAGTCTTGTGCCCTGGCAGTTATGAGATGATTACCTCAGAGGATGGCGGCCATTTTGTCCCTATGTCTTTCAATGGGAAAAAGTCAATTTCAATGGTTTTCAATGGGGAAAATACATTTTCTTCAATAAAGTAAATTTTTGATGTTTTTACACAGTTTTTGGCCAATTTTACTGGAAATCACGGCGCACAATACCCAGTTTAGCTGGGCACGGTAGATCCTGTTCGTGACGCCCTGGAGACCGGGGTACCCAGCACCGGATCGGGGGTCTATTTCTTGAGGGGATGTCACGGGTGGCTCGACCCGGGCTGTGGTCTCAAGCGATGCACAGTGCAATGGGGGGGTATTTACAGGGGATAAATAAAAATGTATAAGAGTTTTTCGTGACGCCACCCGGAATAAATGTGGCTATTTATGGCCACCACTGCCAGTAGCTGGCCGGGGATGATGTTGTGGGGCAGCTGAGGTGGAAAGCCCTTTCCGGGTAGGGCTGTGGGTCCCAGGCAGGTGAGGTAAAAGTCAATGGTGGTTATAGATGATGGTATTGTGAGGAGACTTTAGGGGCGCAGACAGCTACTTAATCAGCAACAGGTTTTCTCAGCTTCGATGGTCCCAATCCTGGATAGATGGCAACTGTCCAAATGAGAGACTGAGGCGCAGGCAACGTTTAACCGGTTTACTTCAACAAAAACTGCATAACAACAAGTCCCGTCACCGGAGTCTGTATCAGGAGGACTAAGTTACTCTGCACTGTCGGGTCTGTGGCCTCCTTCTTTGCGCTGTCTGTGTGTGGCCCTGTTGCTGTGTGTGAACTGGCTGCCGGCCCAAACTGTCCCTCCCGGGTCCTAATTCAACAGGCAACTTGAGTCCTTTTCCCCTGCTTACCCCCTCTGGGAGTACCGCTGAACTCTCTGGATGTTGCTGTGTCTGACCCTGGTGAAGCTTGAATCGCCTTCACTTCTCCTGGTTGCTGTATTGTGTGAAACTAATGCAGCCACGGATCCGGTGTCCGTATTTGCGCCTTTTCAGGGGTAGAGATTAATGGCTACCCGGTTCCTAAAATGTTCCTCTTCTCTGTCTCATCCTCCTCAGACCGATGGCTTGGGCCTGGAAATTGTCAGTCTCTCCTAAGGACCTCAGAGCAATTTCTCTGTGACTGCTCCTCTGAGCGTCCCGGCTCCAACTGAAAAACTAATTGTCAATTTTACCTCAGATCAGAATATATCTAGGGGAGTCTCTTGAGCTCCCCATTCTGGCCAGAGGTGGTAGTTCGGTGTCTGCTCTAGTGCTTGTGTTGAGTAACTAATGATGGTTTTACTGTGGTTAATACCCCTAGGGGTGCCACATATACAGCCCCTATATACCACAGTGTAGAGCCAGACAGCATTAGGCACCCTCATGTAGTACACAGCACCTATATAGTACAGTGCAGACCCAGACAGCACAGTGCAGAGCCAGATAGCATTAGGCACCCTCATGTAGTATACAGCTTGTATATAGCACAGCCTGTATATAGCACAGTGCAGAGCCAGATAGCAATAAGCACCCTCATGTAGCATACAGCTTGTATATATCACAGCCTATATATAGCACAGTGCAGAGCCAGATAGCAATAGGCACCCTCATGTAGCATACAGCTTGTATATAGCACAGCCTGTATACAGCACAGTGCAGAGCCAGATAGTAGTAGGCACCCTCATGTAGTATACAGTGATTAATACTCACTTCTCCTCATTCCCCCACTGATCCGGTCTCCTCGGCGCGTCCATTGCTGTCGCTCGCTCTGACCTCTCAGCAGGCGCGCAGTGATGACATCACTGCACTCTGCTGCAGAGCTGTCAGAACGCCGACAGATACAGCGGGGAAAATGATGAGAGGGAGCACGCCGCTCACTCTCTCATCATTGCTCTCAATTGTATTGGCACCTGCGATGCCAATACAATTGAAAGCGCGATCCTCGGCGGGGGGAGGGGGACGGTGACAGCGCGGCCACCGGGCCCCCCTGAGTAGCGGTGCGCCACTCCTGCCATCGCGAGTGGGCCCCCCGGTAGCTCAGGGCCCCGGCATTTGACCAGGTTTGCCGGGTGCTGGCGCCGGCCCTGTTTACAGTTGTCAAAACACTGCAGTTTATTTGTCAAGCTAGAACAGTGTGAGCACATAGCCATAACTAGTATGCAGTATATCATCAATGATTTTTCAAACATGTTGCTGGCCTTCTCATTGTCTCAGAAACCAAGGTCAGACTTCATACCAATTTTGCCCTGTCTGGGACAAAAAAGGGGGAGTGATGGAATAGGTGATGGATCAAATATTTCCAATTTGGATCCCATTCATAAACGTAAAGGAAAGGATGTGTTTTCTAAAATTTAGAAAAAAATACAAAAGAAACCTTGTTAAAAGTACATTTCTACTAATGGAACAATTTAAAGTTCTAAAGAGAATAAATTATGTACTCTTAGATGCCCAAAATCAAGCATGGCATGTGTTAGATGCTATACCTGTAATAGATTAGGTCACATTGCCAGGTACTGCAAACGGTCAAGGAGTAAGATAGAGAGGAAATATGTTTCTGTTAAATGTTTTAAATGTGGTATTTTTGGACATATTGCCAGGAATTGTAAGTCTACTAGTATTGTGAAGGAGAATGGGCATTTACATAGAATAGACATAAAAGTGTTTTCTCTCAGGTTATCCCAACATTTTCAGAAAGGTTAAGATGGCCATGTGACAAACAGGAAGGAAATAGTGAGTTGTTCTCATCTTTGTAAGGCCTTGAATTTCAGGAGGTCTGTACTATTACAGGAACAAGTGAGACATGGGGAGAACACGGTCGCTGAGGGGAGAGCTACGCCATAGTTCAGGACCGAGCGCACAGAACTTGGTGCGGAGCCCTAGGCTGGTGGGCACTGCCCGTCCCGCCAGCAGAATCCACCAGGCAGAGGATTTCAAGTCTTCTGGCCCACAATAAGCGCCCTGGGCACAGCAGCATATAGAGCCAGGAGTCGTGACAACAGAGCGGCACCAGTAACGGACTCGCGCTGCCTGCCATACGGGAAAGGAACGAAGTCCACTCAAGGACTCGGGTCCCCACGTGGCTTCAGGCCTCAGGGACTCACACAAGACAGCGCAGGGAGGAAGGACTCACAGAAAGAAACACCGGTTCTGACCTCCGAACTATCAGGGATCGGCTAGAGCCCATCACAGCAGAGTCCAGCAGTCCAAAGGCGGTGACATCTCAGTGAGTAAAGAACTTTAACTTCAACCGCTGTGTCGTCCAATCCTTCCCGCGCCCCGCACTCCTTTATTAGAGTGGACTACTACTCCCAACCTCCCTGTGGGCCTGAGCTCTGCCTGTGGAGAGCTGTACCAACCTAGCTGCACAACCACAGGCCCTCAGAGGAAACCCCTTGCAGCAGTGGCTCCCATATTATAGCCGCACACCACAGGTGGCATCACGAATAACTACTGTCCCCATCATCATCCCCCCATTTATTGATACTGCCGGGGTCACAGAACCGGGCCTATCCGCTGTTACATCCCAACCCCCGCACCGACCCAGTGACAAGTACCGTAAGCCCTTGGACCCCGTGGACCCGTCACATGTGTTTCTTTCCCTCAGCCAGCAAAGTCTATGAGATTTCTATTTTGCTGTCTGCACAGTGCATCTTTTGTTGGCTGCGTTTTTTAAGATACAACCAAGATGATCCCTGGCATCTGGCCAGATGTTGGTCCCCATATAAAGTCTATGGGGACCAGAATCCGGCTCAAAGGGGTACGAGCAACAACTTCGTACTTACCAAGTCATTAGCGCAGCTGTCACACTGCTCCTGTGGCCAACCATTCACTTCCCGGGTTGCTGATTAATTGAATATGCACTGCTTCCCCTACTCACCGGCGCCTGTGATTTGTTGCAGTCAGATGCGCAGCCATGCTGAGTGACAGCTGACTGACGCTTCCAATCACAGACGCCGGTGGGAATGTCTATATTGTACAGTAAAATAAATAAGTAAAAAAAAATTGGCATAGAGTACCCTTATGTTATGATACCCAGCAAAAATAAAGCCCGACAGCTCGGGACTGGTATTCTCAGGCTGGGGATACCCATGTTATATATAAAGAAAAACTCCTAAAATTTCAAATTTCTTAACATTATTAAAATTGAGAATTTAAACACACAATAATCACAATGAAAGCAAAATAATGTGAAAAAAAACACAATTTTTAAGGGGGAGCTGGCCCTGATCAGCCCTACTCTCACTCCTACCTTGCCGTGGAAGTCGGCACCCTAATCCTTTGCAAATGGCACCCCCACGCACAAACGGCTGTCCCTCCCGGCCCTATACAGATGACCCAAGCATGCTCATTGGATTGGGGGCTGTGACGTTGTGAAGCCCCACAGGTGTTGTGTCGGTGCATTACCTTCAGGGACTCCACTCGGCTGGATCTTGTCACTGGTAGGAAATCTTCTATTTGTCGTGACGCCACTCTCAGAATTGCGGTCAGTGGGGACCGCCACTGCAGGTTGAGGGACGCCTGGGGCTGATGGTGAGTGCAGTTAGTTGGAATAGCCTCCTGAGAGTGAGGCAAGCCCCCGGGCCCTGTGTAGGTGCGTAGTACCACAAGGCGCAGAATAACTTCACACACGCAGAATGTCTTTCAGGGGTTTTACTCACTTCAGATGGCAGGGTGAGTAACCCGGGCGTAGCTGGGATGAACCAGGCTGGAACCAGGTATCCTTCAGGCTGACTTCTGATGGTGACTACCAACTCGCCTTCCTTAGCCCTTAGTGGTTTGGGGTAACCCCGACTTTTAGTCCCTATGGGGGTCACCCAGGGAAGTTGCTGAAGCCTCTCTCCCCTTCGATTGCCGTTTGCTTGTTGCCTGGGCCAGATCACTCCAGCTGCTTGCCTCCTGTGAACTGTGGGCCCTAACTGTGGCTACGTGGCTGCGGCTTTTGGGTGTTGTGGTGTGGGCTTTGAGGGCCCCACACCGGCAGGTTTAGCAAGGAAAGGTGGATCTATCCCCGCTCCGGGATCTGCCGCCCGTTTGGGCCTGGTTCTCCCTAGCAGTCTCCTTACTTCCCACTCTGTGCTCTCTCTCTAGCTGGAGATGGGTTTCGGGTAGCACTCCTAGGTGACCGTTCTCCCCCGTCGGTAGCCACTGCGCGGACGCTGTCAGACTGCAACAGCCCCAGGGGTAGGGGTCTGCTCTCCTCGGAGCTCCCTGGACTCTGCACTGAACCGGCTCACTGCTCCTCCTCTCCTGTTCTTGCCTACGCCACCTAGCAACCAGACTCTCTTACCACACCCCTTGAGAGGAGATGGAGGCTTTTGGCCCCCTCCACTATTCCAGTGGAGGTGAAGGCTTTTCCCCCTCCTGGGATCCCCAGGGGTCCTCTCATAGGTACATGTGTGAGACCTGATCACTATGCGCCTGTGTAGTCACACCTCGGTCAGCCTTCTGGATTACCTGTATTGTACTGTCCCCAGCATGGGTGCAGTACTCAGTGGTGCCTGACCAGGTCAGGGGCGCCACAACGTGATCTACGCGCACTTCCGATGTGGGCGCACACTGATGCGGTTACATGGCATGCATTTCTAGCTGGGAACCAGGATGGGATAATTACTTTATTAAACTTAAGTGATTGCTATTAGTTTTTGTATTTATATGCCTGATTTCTCAGGTGTGGCTGCATATGGGCCATTTACTTTCATCTGAAAACAAACCCTTGGACCACTGAGTTCAGTTCTTTTTCTCCTTGGCCCCGGTAAGATGCTCCTGGCATTGTTTATTGGTCATGACTCATGAGTGGCTTGACACAAGAAATACGACAGTTGTATCCCATGTCCTGTATATGTCTGTGTGTGGTGACTCTTGAAGCACTGATTCCAGCAGCTGTCCACTCTTTGCGAATCTCCCCCAAATTTTTGAATGGCCTTTTCTTAACAATCCTATCAAGGCTGAGGTTATCCCGGTTGCTTGCTTGTACACCTTTTTCTACCACACTTTTTCCTTCCACTCAACTTTCCATTAATATACTTGGATACAGCACTCTGTGAACAGCCAGCTTATTTAGCAATAAACGTTTGTGATTTTTCCTCCTTGTGGAGTGTGTCAATGACTGCCTGCTGGACATCTGACAAGTCTGCAGTCTTCCCCAAGATTGTGTAGCCTACTGAACAAGACTAAGGGACCATTTTAAATGCTTAGGAAGCCTTTACAGGTGTTTTGTGGTAATTATTCCATTTTTCTGAGATAGTGACTTTTGAGTTTTCATTGGCTGTAAGCCATAATCATCAACATTAACAGAAATAAACACTTGAAATAGATCACTCTGTGTGTAATGACTCTATATAATATATGTGATTCAATTTTTTTATTGAATTACTGAAATAAATTAACTTTTTGATGATATTCCAATTTATTGAGATGCACTTGTACATGCACATACAGTGATGGCTAAAAGTGTTAGCACCGTTGAAGTTGTTCCAGAAAATGAAGTATTTCTCTCAGAATATTAATAATGCACCCTCTACACCGCCCCTCTCCATAACACACCTTCTACACCACCTCTCTCCATAATAAACCACCTCTACACCTAGCTGCACTACCACCGGCCCTCAGAGGAAACCCTTTCCAGCAGCGGCTCCCATATTATAGCCGCTCACCAAAGATGGCGACACGCATAACTACTATCCCCATCATCATCCCCCCATTTATTGCCACCACCGGGGTCACGGAATCGGGCCTAGCTGCTGTTACATCCCAACGAGTAAGCCCTGGGACCCCGTGGGTGCGTCAACCTGGCGTCATGAACAGGATATCGTGCCCGCAACCGTGGGTACTGCGCGCCTACAAATTGTATCTTGTAAACCATAGCACACTGGCGGCCATTAAAGAACAACAGGAACAATGCCACAGCTCAAATCACAGAATCACCTGGTTTAAAAGCACATTGGCATTAAATACTGGGAAGGGGTTTTGGAGGCAGCAGGATTATTGCCTAAGGTGCCAGCATACACAGCTTGCCGGTGGAAGGAGAGCTTCTTTTTTTAACCCCTGCACCATGCTGTCTTCTGCTTACATTGAAAAATCCTGGTGACAGATTCTCTTTAAGGGTATCGTCACACTTTAGCGATGCTCCAGCGATCCCACCAGTGATTTGACCTGGTCAGGATCGCTGGTGCGTCGCTACATGGTCGCTGGTGAGCTGTCAATCAGGCAGATCTCACCAGTGACCAGCCCCCAGCCACCAGCGACGCTGCGCTTGGTAACTAAGATAAATATCGGGTAACCAGGCAAAGCACTTCGCTTGGTTACCCGATATTTACCTTGGTTACCAGCACACACCGCTTAGCGCTGGCACTCTGCACTCCTAGCCAGAGTACACATCGGATTAATAAGTAAACCGCTTTGCTTATTTACCCGATGTGTACTCCGGCTACGTGTGCAGGGAGCAGGGAGCCGGCACTAGCAGCCTGAGAGCGGCGGACACTGGTAACCAAGGAAAATATCGGGTAACCAAGCAAAGGGCTTCGCTTGGTTACCCGATATTTAAATGGTTACAGCTTACCGCAGGCTGCCAGACACCGGCTCCCTGCACATTCAGATCGTTGCTCTCTCGCTGTCAAACACACCAAAAAAACAAAACAACAAAAAAAATTAACCAGCACTGTGTGTAATGTAACGAGCAGCGATTTCACAGCAGGGGCTAGATTGCTGCTCAGTGTCACACACAGCGAGATCGCTAATGAGGTCACTGGTGCGTCACAAAAACCGTGACTCAGCAGCGATCTCGCTAGCGATCTCGCTATGTGAGAAGTACCCCTTAAGGCCCCGTCACACTAAGCAACATCGCTAGCAACATCGCTGCTAAGGAACAACTTTTGTGACATAGCAGCGATGTTGCTAGCGATGTTGCTGTGTGTGACATCCAGCAACAACCTGGCCCCTGCTGTGAGGTTGTTGGTTGTTGCTGAATGTCCTGGGCCATTTTTTAGTTGTTGCTCTCCTGCTGTAAAGTACACATCGCTGTGTGTGACAGCGACAGAGCAACAACTAAATGTGCAGGCATCAGGAGCCGGCTTCTGCTTGACGCTGGTAACCACGGTAAACATCGGGTAACCAAGAAGCCCTTACCTTGGTTACCCGATATTTACCTTCGTTACCAGCGTCCGCCGCTCTCAGCTGTCAGCTGAGTAACCCGATGTGTACTGTGGCTAGGAGTGCAGGGAACAGGGAGCCGGCACTGGCAGTGTGAGAGCAGCGGACGCTGGTAACGAAGGTAAATATCGGGTAACCAATGTAAGGGCTTCTTGGTTACCCGATGTTTACCGTGGTTACCAGCGTCCGCAGAAGCCGGCTCCTGCTGCCTGCACACGTAGCAGAGTACACATCGGGTAATTAACCCGATGTGTACTGTGGCTAGGTGTGCAGGGAGCCAGCGGTAAGCGGTGTGCGCTGGTAACCAAGGTAAATATCGGGTTGGTTACCCGATATTTAGCTTAGTTACCAAGCGCAGCATCGCTTCCACGCGGCGCTGGGGGCCGGTCACTGGTTGCTGGTGAGATCTGCCTGTGTGACAGCTCACCAGCAACCCGTGTAGCGACGCTCCAGCGATCCCTGCCAGGTCAGGTTGCTGGTGGGATCGCTGGAGCGTCGCTTAGTGTGACATCTCGCCAGCGACCTCCTAGCAACTTACCAGCGATCCCTATCAGGTTGTATCATTGTTGGGATCGCTGCTAAGTTGTTTAGTGTGACTGGGCCTTTAGTCCAACTTGGAGAACCACTTAGCTCCCACAATCTCGTTGAATAGATCTGGAATCAGAGAAATACAATATGGCTCTCAGATGGTAATCTGATTCAATTCCCAAAAATCCAAACTAGGACGGAGACCTCCATTTATTTTCTTAATGAAGAAGAACCCTGCTGCCATAGGCAAAGAGGAGGGTCTGATATGTCCCTTCTCCAGACTCTCAACAATGTAATCTTTCATGGCCTATCTCTGTGGGACAGCAAGATTATACAGTCTGGATTTCAGTAGTTTTGCTCCAGGAAGCAGATTAATGGGACAGTCATATACATGATGAGGAAGAAAATCCTGACATCCACCATCTGCTGACTGATCCCCCTGCTGGAGGCGGCGCAGCTTGAACTCAGCCAAGGAGACTCAGGCAGGATCATCATAGATGAGACCAAAGGCCTTAAATCCATTCACTGACTAGAGGCAACAGAGCTATGTGGCAAAGAAAAATCCCATGAGTGTGGACTCCCCTGCAACATTGAGACCACAATCCCCACCCACTGCTCCTCACTCCTGGAGGAGTAAGACCAAAGCCTTAAGTACAATTTACAGGCCTCTTTGAACACAAAAATTTTGTCTGAACCCTCTGCAAACCTGTTTGTGAGAGCAATCTTGGGCTCAGGCTGGACCTGCCTACCTGCAGAATATCCAAAATGTGACCACTGTTACTGCTAAACAGCTGACTGAAGGTCTGCTACATCCAGAGACAGACCCTGAAGCCGTTCAGCCAGAACAGTGACAGGATCCATAAAAAAAAGACAATAACAACAAAAAACCCAGTGTCAGATTTTGTGTGTGCGGCTGGCGATAATGTCACGATAGGTATGGTGAAGTACCAGATGTACGGTGACAGGGAAATTAAACCCTGTGTTTAGGGAGGGGAGAGATGGTGACCCCTGACCAAACCCCTTGCTTCCCTGACCATCCTAGATAGGTTCAGTACCTATGCGCCGAGTAGGATATCTCACCCTGACTGACCCTAGAACTGGGCCCTAGGTAGGAAATGTATGGGATGTCAACCCTACTAACCTCTAACGTGTAATGTCTGCCCTTGACGACAGACTCAGGATGACTGTCCCAAATAGACTAGGGTTAGTCACCAAGTCGGCAGTATCTCAAGAACCCTGAAACCCTTTAATCCCTGTACAGGGATTTAGAATTACACAAGGTCCAGGAGATTGCTGCCTATGGAAGGATGCAATCCAGGAAAGAGTTGCCGTCAGGCAGGGTCCAAACCAGGAGACACAAAAAGGGACAAAATCAGCAGGCAGGAGCGTAGTAAGGAATTCAGGCAGAGGTCAAAACCAGAGATGGCAGTGAGATACAAAAACGGCAGGCAGGAGAGTAGTCAATCAGCAAGCAGAGGGCAAAACACAGGGATCAATAGTCAGAACAGGAACCAGACACTAGCAGGAATACAAAACTATCTCTGGCAGTGACCAGCAGACAAGAGGGGGAATTAGAAGAGTGTGGTGTCTTCCCATTGGCTGTAGCTGAATGGTGGTAACTTCAGCTGGAAGACACACGTCACCTACAGTCAGCCAGTAGTTCTGCAGATTCCAGGGAAACCCAGCTTAGTGGATGAGCGGAGCCTGCGCCCACCAGAGCCACTGGCACCAACTCCTCTCCTATTACCAATACTGTCCATGGTGGGAATATGGCAGTGCGAGGTGGAGAAAAAGTCGCATTAGCAGACTGAGGTGAGGACGTGATATAAATAAGACACAGAGAACACACGCAGGAGAAAGCATATGAACAACTTATCTCCAGGAAGACTAAGGGGTACTTCACACACAGCGAGATCGCTACTGAGATCGCTGCTGAGTCACGTTTTTTGTGACCTCATTAGCGATCTTGCTGTGTGTGACACTGAGCAGCGATCTGGCCCCTGCTGTGAGATCGCTGCTCGTTACACACAGCCCTGGTTCATTTTTTTATTGTTGCTCTCCCGCTGATAAGCACACATCGCTGTGTGTGACAGTGAGAGAGCAACAATCCTGAATGTGCAGGGAGCAGGAGCCGGCGTCTGACAGCCTGCGGTAAGCTGTAACCAAGGTAAACATCGGGTAACCAAGGTGGTTACCCGATATTTACCTTCGTTACCAGCCTCCGCAGCTCTCACGCTGCCAGTGCCGGCTCCTGCTCCCTTCACACGCTAAGCGAAGCGGTGTGCGCTGGTAACTAAGGTAAACATCGGGTAACCATACCCAATGTTTACCTTAGTTACCAGTGTCCGCAGCTTCCAGACGCCGGCTCCGTGCAAGCGCAGCGTCGCTTGCATGTCACTGCTGGCTGGGGGCTGGTCACTGGTCGCTGGTGAGATCTGCCTGTTTGACAGCTCACCAGCGACCATGTAGCGACGCAGCAGCGATCCTGACCAGGTCAGATCGCTGGTGGGATCGCTGCTGCGTCGCTAAAGTGTGAAGGTACCCTAAGGGAGAGGTACAGCAATGAACAACAATGTTTCTTAAGATGGGCAGAAACTGACTGTAAGAGTAGCAATAAATCCAGCTCACCATTTCTTTATCTGCTCTTTGTACAGAGTCCGGACAAAGACCCTGCCACGGCCTGATAGTTGAACAAGTAAAACAGGAAAGTCCAGCTCAAATGAACAATGTCTTTATTTCTTGAGAATTTCAAGTGCCTGCTTGCATCCAAGGCCGCTATATGTTTTTAGCTCTATCACCAGCAAAGACCAAGGGGGAAAGAGAGTATTTAAGGATACAAAGAGAAGGGCTTATGATTAACAGCTGAAAGGTGAGGAAATCTGCAGGGTCCTATAGGGAAAGGGATTAACCCCAAGCAGGGAAGAGAATGTCAGGGAGCAGAGTGTGTAACCAAACGCTTTAACCTTCTACAGCCTGACACCACAGACAGCACTTGCCAAACTGTAATTGTTTGGGGTCTGTTGATTGCAATTTTTGTTTTTGGGGGGGGTCTGCTTTCTTTTGGGGGTGTCTGTGGTGAATCCTGCTGTATTCTTTAACTTTTTTAGCTGCTTGGACACTTACCTATGGAACTGCAACTAAGGCTTATTTTTGGAGTAGGGTTTATATATTAAGCATACTCAAAAAATTCCCAAAATAGTATTAGGGCTTATTTTTAGGGTGGATCTTATTTTTGGGGAATCAGGGTACTGTACATATATGTATGTAAGAGATTATTTGAAGTAGTGATCAAAAAATGATATATTACACCATTATACACAATCTTGGAAAAGTATATCTTGGTGAACTTTTGGACATGCACAATACTAAGCGTTCCACTGTGGAACGCATGCTATGTTTTCATTGATCTTCTAATACCGTCTCCGGCCATGTCTTATGGCGTGCAGGCACGCTATCCTGCTATGCTGTACACAGCATGTCTGTGTGCATATTGAATGGGGTTATACTCAGGTGCAGCTTATTTGTTACATGCACGCCCCCCGTGACCTCTATTGGAAGTCTCTGATAAGGTAATACAATAGCTATGTATGCAAATTAGATTTCTGACCAATCTGTTGCGCATTATGCAATTGTGTCTTTACCCCTGAGGAACTGTATAGGCTTGAGAAAGAAACTACTAATTAAGCAAATCAGGTGATGTGCATCTCTGTAATGAGGAGGGGTGTGGTGTAGTGACATCAACACCTTATATAAGGTGTGCTTAATTATTAGGCAACTTCCTTTTCTTTGGCAAAATGGGTCAGAAGAGAGATTTGTCGGGCTCTGAAAAGTCCAAAATTGTGAGATGTCTTGCAGAGGGATGCAGCAGTATTGAAATTGTCAAACCTTTGAAGCGTGATCACCGAACAATCAAGCGTTTCATAGCAAATAGCCAACAGGGTCGCAAGAAGCATGTTGGGCAAAAAAGGCGCAAAATAACTGCCCATGAATTGAGGAAAATCAAGCGTGAAGCTGCCAAGATGCCATTTGCCACCACTTTGGCCATATTTCAGAGCTGCAACATTACTGGAGTATCAAAAAGCACAAGGTGTGCCATACTCAGGGACATGGTAAAGGTAAGGAAGGCTAAAAAAAGACCACCTTTGAACAAGAAACATAAGATAAAACGTCAAGACTGGGCCAAGAAATATCTTAAGACTGATTTTTCAAAGATTTTATGAACTGATGAAATGAGAGTGCCACTTTATGGGCCAGATGGATGGGCCAGAGGCTGGATCAGTAAAAGGAAGAGAGCTCCACTCCGACTCAGACGCCAGCAAGGTGGAGGTGGGGTACTGGTATAGGCTGGTATCATCAAAGATGAACTTGTGGGTCCTTTTCAGGTTGAGGATGGAGTGAAGCTCAACTCCCAGACCTACTGCCAGTTTCTGGAAGACAACTTCTTCAAGCAGTGGCACAGGAAGAAGTCGGTATCATTCAAGAAAAACACAGGCATCCAACTACTCCACAGCGTGGCTGGCCAGTAAAGGGCTAAAAGATGAAAATATAATGACATGGCCCCCTTGTTCACCTGATCTGAACCCCATAGAGAACCTGTGGTCCCTCATAAAATGTAAAATCTACAGGGAGGGAAAACAGTACACCTCTCGGAACAGTGTCTGGGAGGCTGTGATGGCTGCTGCACGCAATATTGATTGTAAACCAATCAAGCAACTGACAGAATCTATAGATGGTAGGCTGTTGAGTGTCATCATAAAGAAAGCTGGCTATATTGGTCACTAATTTTTTGGGGTTTTGTTTTGCATGTCAGAAATATTTATTTCTAAATTTTGTGCAGTTATATTGGTTTACCTGCTGAAAATAAACAAGTGGGATGGGAATATATTTGATTTTTATTAAGTTGCCTAATAATTCTGCACAGTAATAGTTACCTGCACAAACAGATATCCTCCTAAGTTAGCCAAATGTAAAAAAAAACACTCCAACTTCCAAAAATATTAAGCTTTGATATTTATCAGTCTTTTGGGTTGATTGAGAACATAATTGTTGATCAATAATAAAAAAAAATCCTCTAAAATACAACTTGCCTAATAAATCTGCACACAGTGTACCTGTGATTATATTCGAGGATCATTTTTGTCTTCCTACTTCATGTATTGTGTATTACGGGTTTATGGGTGTGTGTACATGGATCCCTCCTCTACATTTTTGTATGGAGGTTTTCCCTATATTTTAGTATGTTTTTAAGTGTTTGTATCTATTAATAAATTCTGTGACATATTTGCATGCACCTTGGATACAATTGGACTATTTATTGTATCACTTCTCTCCAGTGCAGTTCCAGCACGGTTTTCCTGTTTTTTACAAATTGTTTCTAGTCTGTGCATGGAGCAGTAACATCATCCTTAGGCTAGGTTCACACACTGCGTTTTTTTGACGCTGCGTTTTTGTGCGTTTTTTGCAGCAAAAACCGCACAAAAACGCACCCGCGGCAAAAAAACGCATGCGTTTTGCCGCGATTTGGTGCGGTTTTTTGCTGCGTTTTGCTGCGTTTTTGCTCACTGCGTCTTTATGCGTTTTTTATCAGTGAACAAAAAAAAAGGTCTGATGTCATTTCCTTCTTCAATGTGTTCTTCATTCTCCACTATTGTATGCAGAAGACCAGACAGCTGCAGAACTACAAGGCTCAGCATACTCCATCCAATAGTGTATGCAGGAGAGCAGACAGCAGCTGCAGAACTACAAGGCTCAGCATGCTCCATCCAGGACTGTATGCTTGAGGGAGAGTCAGGGGGAGCAGACCTACAAGGCTCAGCATCCTCCATCCAATAGTGTATGCAGGAGAGCAGACAGCAGCTGTCGAACTACAAGGCTCAGCATCCTCCATCCAATAGTGTATGCAGGAGAGCAGACAGCAGCTGTCGAACTACAAGGCTCAGCATCCTCCTTCCAGGACTGTATGCAGGATTTCTTTGCCCCCCCCCCAAACAAAAAAAATGACGTGGGCTTCGCCATATTTTTGTATGCTAGCCGGGTACAGCAGGCAGGTACGGGCTGCCCCCAACCCACAGCTGCCTATTTGTACTCGGCTGGGAACCAAAAATATAAGGAAGCCCTTTTTTTTTTAATTATTTCATGAATTTCATAAAATAATTTAAAAAAAAAAATGACGTGAGCTTCGCCCAATTTTTGAGTCCAGCCGGGTACAACTAGGCAGCTGGGTATTGTAATCCACAGTGCAGGGTGCCCATGCTTTCTGGGCACCCCCGCTGTGAATTGCAGTCCCGCAGCCACCCCAGAAAATGGCGCTTTCATAGAAGCGCCATCTTCTGGCGCTGTATCCAACTCTTCCAGCTGCCCTGATGCCGGGTGGCTCGCTGGGTAATAATGGGGTTAGGGCTAGCTGTATAGCTGGCCCTAAGCCCGAAATTCATGGTGTCACGCCAATATTAGACATGGCCACCATGAATTTCTAGTAAAGATAAAAAAAAAACACAACACACAGAAAAATATTTTTATTAGAAATAAAACACAACACAATTAGTGACTCCATCTTTATTGAAATAAAGAACCCCCCCTCCGCAGTAATCCTGGGTCAAGGGTCCCGCGCCGTCCAATCCGGATCCAATATCATCTGATCGGTTTGCTGGAAGGCAAAGCGATCAGATGATGTGTCTAGGGGCTGAATCACATCACACATCAGCTGATTGTATAAAAGCCGATTATACAATCAGCTGATGCATCGGTGCAAAACAAAAAATACTCACTTATGTGCTGATTACCGGCAGCTCCTGGAGCGATGGGGCGGGAGTCTGATCCTATCCGATCGCTGCAGCAGCTGCCGGTAATCAGGGATGAAGTCTCCTGACGCATCCGCTGATAACCGGCTGGGCGCCGGCGTCAGCCCGAGACTTACGATCAGCTGATGCGTCAGGTGACTGCATCAGGTGATCCATCGCCAGGTCCTGCATACTGCAGGCATACGTACCCGGGGAGACTGCACACACCCGGAGCGGCGGTACCGGTAGGAGGATCTGGGAGCGGGCATGGCACCGGGAGTCTGCAGACAGGTGAGTATAACTTTTTTTTTTTCTACTGTTCACTTTTGTTTTCGCAGCCGCTTCCACCTCCCGCCCAGACATGGCGCCGCACGGCAGCATACCTGCCCAGGACGGGAGGTGGAAGCGGCGGTGACGGTACCGGGAGGATTCACGCTTCTGTGTTTACTGACAGAAGGAATCCTCTTCCTGTACACGTCACTTTACTACCCACCTCCTGCGTTTATAGCTGCGTTTTTGGTCTTAGAAACGCACCAAAACGCAGCTATTTGCATTTCTCATTGCGTCTTTCAACATCCCATTGCACTCAATGGATGAAAAGCGCAGTGAAAAACGCGGGAATAATTGACATGCTGCGTTTTTGTGGCACCACAAAAACGCAGCTGAAAAAAAACGCTGTGTGCAGACAGCAAAAATGAAAACCCATAGACTTTACTGGGGAAGCAAAGTCATGCAGTTTTCTGAGCAAAAACGCACCCGAAAACTGCGCAAAAACGCCGCGAAAAACGCACTGTGTGAACTTACCCTTATACTGTATATCATTTTCAGTAGTGCTCATCTCTCCCCCCTTTATATTATTCTCCTTTGTTTGTAAGGATTTATACTTGCGTTTGGGTGGAAGCACACAATGTATTTATCTATTTATTTATTTGCATTATTTGTATGTTATAATGGCACTTGACTTCGAAGCAAGGGAGGCTTGACCCTTGACTGCAATTAATGATGACTGCCAAACACTTTCTGATCAATTGTTTGGGTTACATAAAAATTACATACAGGTGTGGTAAAACATTAAATGCCTTGAAGAATATGGCAAATATGGGAGGTAGATCAGCACTTTAAGACCACCTGGGAAAAGGGATTGGTGCAATGTTCTCATATACTACTGGATTTGTTGGTTAGTCATGACCAGACTTTATTAATACAAATTAAAGATCAGATTAAAGTAGCCGACCAGAAAATCAATGGTTTTGAGCAAAATTTGGTACAAGCGTTTCTTGTGAAATTAAAGGATAACATAGATAAATATGAGAAGGAGATCATTGCTGGCAAAAGGAAAAAGTTCCTAAGGGATAAGTTGGACTTTGAGTCCAACAGAGCATTTAAATTTACACACCATGTGAATAGAGGAGTAGAGCTCCCACCTATAAGACACAACAATCACCTAACCCTGGAGAGGGTACCTCCAGTGATTTATTATTTTTTTTTTGTCAACAGATACCAGCGACCCAGAAGGAGGACAAGGAGGGGTGGTCGCAAAAGCAAGCAAAAGAAAAATGAGGTTCCGCAATCCAACTTACAGTTAGGTCCAGAAATATTTGGACAGTGACACAATTTTCGCGAGTTGGTCTCTACATGCCACCACATTGGATTTGAAATGAAACCTCTACAACAGAATTCAAGTGCAGATTGTAACGTTTAATTTGAAGGTTTGAACAAAAATATCTAATAGAAATTGTAGGAATTGTACACATTTCTTTACAAACACTCCACATTTTAGGAGGTCAAAAGTAATTGGACAAATAAACCAAACCCAAACAAAATATTTTTATTTTCAATATTTTGTTGCGAATCCTTTGGAGGCAATCACTGCCTTAAGTCTGGAACCCATGGACATCACCAAACGCTGGGTTTCCTCCTTCTTAATGCTTTGCCAGGCCTTTACAGCCGCAGCCTTCAGGTCTTGCTTGTTTGTGGGTCTTTCTGTCTTAAGTCTGGATTTGAGCAAGTGAAATGCATGCTCAATTGGGTTAAGATCTGGTGATTGACTTGGCCATTGCAGAATGTTCCACTTTTTTGCACTCATGAACTCCTGGGTAGCTTTGGCTGTATTCTTGGGGTCATTGTCCATCTGTACTATGAAGCGCCGTCCGATCAACTTTGCGGCATTTGGCTGAATCTGGGCTGAAAGTATATCCCGGTACACTTCAGAATTCATCCGGCTACTCTTGTCTGCTGTTATGTCATCAATAAACACAAGTGACCCAGTGCCATTGAAAGCCATGCATGCCCATGCCATCACGTTGCCTCCACCATGTTTTACAGAGGATGTGGTGTGCCTTGGATCATGTGCCGTTCCCTTTCTTCTCCAAACTTTTTTTGTTCCCATCAATCTGGTACAGGTTGATCTTTGTCTCATCTGTCCATAGAATACTTTTCCAGAACTGAGCTGGCTTGATGAGGTGTTTTTCAGCAAATTTAACTCTGGCCTGTCTATTTTTGGAATTGATGAATGGTTTGCATCTAGATGTGAACCCTTTGTATTTACTTTCATGGAGTCTTCTCTTTACTGTTGACTTAGAGACAGATACACCTACTTCCCTGAGAGTGTTCTGGACTTCAGTTGATGTTGTGAATGGGTTCTTCTTCACCAAAGAAAGTATGCGGCAATCATCCACCACTGTTGTCATCCGAGGACGCCCTGGCCTTTTTGAGTTCTCAAGCTCACCAGTCAATTCCTTTTTTCTCAGAATGTACCCGACTGTTGATTTTGCTACTCCAAGCATGTCTGCTATCTCTCTGATGGATTTTTTCTTTTTTTTCAGCCTCAGGATGTTCTGCTTCACCTCAATTGAGAGTTCCTTAGACCGCATGTTGTCTGGTCACAGCAACAGCTTCCAAATGCAAAACCACACACCTGTAATCAACCCCAGACCTTTTAACTACTTCATTGATTACAGGTTAACGAGGGAGACGCCTTCAGAGTTAATTGCAGCCCTTAGAGTCCCTTGTCCAATTACTTTTGGTCCCTTGAAAAAGAGGAGGCTATGCATTACAGAGCTATGATTCCTAAACCCTTTCTCCGATTTGGATGTGAAAACTCTCATATTGCAGCTGGGAGTGTGCACTTTCAGCCCATATTATATATATAATTGTATTTCTGAACATGTTTTTGTAAACAGCTAAAATAACAAAACTTGTGTCACTGTCCAAATATTTCTGGCCCTGACTGTATATGCAGACAAAAAACAGGAGGAACCATCCAGTGAATCAACAATGATGGGTGAGAATAATTTGCAGATAATCAATCTCTCCGACTATGTTTTAACTACTACAGAAAAAATGGTATTGGGAAAAGGCTCACTCATCAAGGATGTATATCTTTTCTGCAGGAACATGACTTTCAAATTCTTGTATCACAATCCCAATGCTCTTGCTATACTACCTGAAATTCAGCAACAAGCTTTTCATGATCTTTTGGATTTGCTACAGGAGAGTGAGGAGGATACAGGCAGGAGATCATTCAATTTGAAATTGCCATCACAGCATACACCGTCTCTAGAGATTTCCCCAGCAATAAATACTTTCTTTAATACAATGGTACATGACATCCGCACTATGAAAATCTGCAAAAGGGATTCCAAAAATCTCAAGCAAGCTCAGAGGGCGCCTATTCTTTCTTTAAAACACAATCAGTCCTTTGATATCAAAGAGGCAGACAAGGGTGGTAACATAGTCCTGTGGCCCATTGATCTTTACATCAAGGAGGCGAAGAGACAACTATCAAATCGTGCATTTTACATGACTCTTCCCTCGGACCCTACTTCTCTATTCCAGAAAAAAGTCAATAACATGCCTGCGGAAGCATTTTCATGTGGCATCAGCAGTAAGAAGGTGAAGGATTTCCTTATGACTTATGACTTCAAACCCCACTATCCCTACCTTCTACCTTCATTCGAAGGTTCCCAAGTCACTCACAAACCCACCAGGTAGGCCCATACTGGCAGGTATTGGGAACCTTAATGAGAGACCCTGTGAATATGTAGATTTTTATCTCCAACCCATAGTGTCAAATCTTATATCATATGTACAGGACACCCTACATCATTTGAAGATTTTGGAGGAATCTACAGTTCCATCTGGCACCCTGTTGGTCTCTCTCGACGTCGAGTCTCTATATACATAGATTGGACATGATATCGGTCTGAGAGCAGTTTCCACATTCCTTGAGGAACAACATGGAGGTACTATACCACACTGTACTTTCCTTTTATGGTCAGGAAGGAGACTGCAAAAGATCTTGCAAAAATCCTATGAAAAATAATAGAAGATAATGCACAAGAGTAGTTGGAAATTGAGCTGGCTAACAGAGCGATTTGAATCCAAGGATTATCCAAAAAGGGTTGTGAGACGAGCCTTCCAAAGGGCAGATAAAGAGGATAGACGTCTTCTTCTTGGACCAAAAAGGAATGCCAATAACAATGGAAAAGCACGGTTAGTCACAACCTTTAATGGGGTGACATTCACCAATTGCTTAATAAGAACTGGAGTATTCTGCTTTTGGATACTAAATTGATCTTGTTCCCTCCAGACCATTGATAACTGCAAAGAAGAGTCACTTTGTAGGAGTCACTTTGTGCATCCCACAGTGAGATTGGACACAGGGATCAGCCTTAGGGAATCTTTCCTGTGTGGCAATTGATCCATCTGCCAATTTAAGCCAGTAACTACATATTTTATCAATCATTCAGATCAAAAAGGAATTCTCCTTGAACTACTACGTCAACTGTCGGTCTACTAATGTTATCTATGTGATCAAATGCACTTGTAAGAAGAACTACGTGGGACAGACATCTCAAGAATTACGAAAACGCATCCATCAACATTTCTTTAACATTGCCCTGGCAGAGAAGCATTGGAAACAGGGCAAGGTCCTGGCAACTGTAGCGGCACATTTTTTACAACTACATGGGAGCAGGACTTTTAACACCCAAGTAGTTGGATTGCATATTCAATACTATCAGGGTGGTAATATCTCTCTACCCTTCCTACATCTTGAATCACGGTTGATCTATAGATTAAATAGTATAGCACCAAGTGGTTTAAATAAGAACTTACTGTTCTCTGTTTTTTTATAATCAAGCCCATATTCTGAGTGTCCTTCATGCCAGTTAGGGTTATATCTGTCATTTTATATTCATGCCTTATCCTTTTGCACTTTATGGCCTGTTCGGGGTGGTTCTGTGTCTGGACCCAGGCCCCCGTTGCAGTTTTTATATACTGCACTGTGACCTCCGTACATATGCATATTTACCCTGTAGCCCCTGCCTCCCCTCTCATCTTATTAAGATTCTGATTGTTCCTATGCCGCAATTATTTGCATTATTGTTAAGTAATATAGCTTACATTATCAAGCCAATCAGCATCCATGCAGCTTATGGTCCATCTTGTCTGTTCTTATCATGACATGGTTAGGTACATGTGGCCACATGTGGTAGTGAGTGCTTATTTTAGCACCACTGCTATCTAATTGTAGCATTGAGTTGGGTTTTTTTTGTGTTTTTTTTATAAAAGCTGGGGTAAGCTGGGATAAGGAAGTGGATGTGTTTGCTGATGGTGTTTGCGAATGTGCAAAGACAGCTTTAGGGCGGGAGGTGTCCGTGCCTGTGTCGTAGACATGAGATTGACTGACATGTAGAACAGGGGATGAGGCAATGGGGTCACCCACAAACAATGATTGTGGACCCAGGTGTTAGCTCAGCTAGTCAGGTATTTGGATGACATGTTCCCGATCATGCTAGTGGTGGTCAGGCTGATAGTGGTCTAGCCCCTATTGAGCGTGATACAACAAAGGTTGCAAATGACCATTTTCTTGTCTTCTGCACTGTCTGTAAAAAAGTGCTAGACTAGGGAGCACGTAACCCTTGGCCTGGGATCTTGCGGAGTGTTGGTGCTCTGGAAAACAGTTGTCTGCCTTTTTCCTCTAGCCCCCCACTCCTTCTTTCTGCCTATTGCATTGCTGCAGATTCCTCCACCTTTGAGTTGCTGTCCTCACTCTCCATGCCACCTTGCCATGTTGGGTCAGTGAATTAATCGTCCACCACCTCGTCTTCCACTTCTCCATTCTGTTTCTCCTCCTGACTTCTAGACTAGAGATGAGTGAACCTCTTAGGTTTGTCATGGCTCGGAGGAAATTGCCTTTTATTTGTCCACATCTGAGGGACCGACAACTGGCTGCTGTGTGGAGATGGTGGTGAGTAGGGTGTCCCTGCAAAACTGCAGGTCTGTGAGAAAAGTGCAGGCAGAGACATGATGTTGCCTTCATCCAAAGCTGGTGCTCTCGATGTCTGAGAGAGCTGTACACCAGCACTTGTTTCCCCTTCCAAACCAACTGACGACCTACCAAGCAAACTGCCTGTTGCAGTTAAAGTGGTGGAAGGTCTGTATGGAAGAACAGGTCTGACAGCTGTCCCCACAGTCATAGAAGATGAAGAGCACGCGGATGCACTGGATGGAGCAGGCGGTGGTTGGCCCGCTCCGCTAGGCCTCATTGCAGCACAGTGAGCGTCCCACTGGGACTTATGCTTGTTATTCATGTGACGATTCATGGAAGAAGTTGTCAAACTGGTAAGGTTTTGGCCTCTACTTATAGATTGCCGACAAATTTTACAGATCACATGATTTGGGAGATCTTTTACAAGGTCAAAAAAGGACCAGGCTAGGCAAGGCTTAGAAAACATGTGACCTGCAGAGCCACCCCGACTTGTGCTCAGAGGCAGAGTGGTGTCTAGGGATGCACTTGTTGACGTGCTTCCAGTACTCCGACTCTGTCCAGGAAGGCGCAAGGTTACTTCGTCGTCAGTTGCATCCTCTTCCACCGCCTCTGGTAACCTCCTCGAGTGCCCGATTGAGGGTTGACAGAATGTGGGGTCTAGAACTTCATCTTCAAGCGTTGTGTTTGCACTCCCCTCACCCTCAGACCTAACTTCTTCCTGCTCTGACTGAATAATTAAGTTGTCATCCCAATCTGGTATCTGCGTCTCATCGTCATCAGTATGTTCCTCATTGTCTCCACCAAGAAGTGTTACAGTTTGGGAATGAGGGTCTACATTATGCTCAGAAACTTGGTCATCAGGGCCTGAATCTGACTCACAAAGCTTCTGGGCATCCCTGCAGACCATTTCCTGGTCTGTACTCACTGTAGCTTGGGAGCAGACCTCTGATTCCCAGCCTATAGTGTGACTGAACAGCTCTGCAAACTCAGCCATCTCTGTTACACCATACATTGCAGGGCGGGTGGAGACTTGAGAGCTGGGAGAAAGCAAGTGCGATTGGGATGACAACTCAGAGGAATGTTGTTTTTTGGATTTTGAAGTTGAGGTGGAGGAGAGGTCACTTGTTGCAGCACTTGAGATCCATTCAAGCATATGTTTTTTTTTGTGCATCGTCTACCTTTGTTCCAGTTGTTTTATTCCGTAAAAAAGGGAGCACATCGGATTGTGCACGGAAAGTAGTAGACATCTTAAATTTGCTGGAAGATGGCCTATCTTCAGCAGATGTTAATGTACCTTTCCCACCTTCCTCACGGACACAAACTTTTTTTCCTTTTCCAACATGCCTGTTCCCCTTTCCACCAGCATCTGTCCTTTTGCCACTCATTTTGTTAGTGACAAGATTGGACACTTAAAATGTGGTAGCAAAAATTGAGAGGTGGTGTAGATTGCAGAGGTGGTCTAGCTTTATTGACAGCTGAAGAACCAACACTGACTATCCCTGACAATGCAACTATGACCCTAAAACTGGCAGCACTGTTTGCTATAAAAATAGCGTAGCAAAAATGTGCAGGAGGGTAGAAGGCACAGGTGGTGGAACTTGCTTGGCACCAGTGGGACACTAATTTAGTGTAGCAGACACTTTTTGGATGCAACTAAGTTTCAGCACTGTTTGCTATAAAAATAGCGTAGCAAAAATGTGCAGGAGGGTAGAAGGCAGAGGTGCTGGAACTTACTTGGCACCAGTGGGACACTAATTTAATATAGCAGACACTTTTTGGATGCCACTAAGTTTCAGCACTGTTTGCTAGAAAAATAGTGTAGCAAAAATGTGCAGGAGGGTAGAAGGCAGAGGTGGTGGAACTTGCTTGGCACCAGTGGGACACTAATTTAGTATAGCAGACACTTTTTGGATGCCACTAAGTTTCAGCACTGTTTGCTAGAAAAATAGTGTAGCAAAAATGTGCAGGAGGGTAGAAGGCAGAGGTGGTGGAACTTGCTTGGCACCAGTGGGACACTAATTTAGTATAGCAGACACTTTTTGGATGCCACTAAGTTTCAGCACTGTTTGCTATAAAAATAGCGTAGCAAAAATGTGCAGGAGGGTAGAAGGCAGAGGTGGTGGAACTTGCTTGGCCCCAGTGGGACACTAATTTAGTATAGCAGACACTTTTTGGATGCCACTAAGTTTCAGCACTGTTTGCTATAAAAATAGCGAAGCAAAAATGTGCAGGAGGGTAGAAGGCAGAGGTGGTGGAACTTGCTTGGCACCAGTGGGACACTAATTTACTGTATTAGACACTTTTTGGATGCCACTAAGTTTCAGCACTGTTTGCTATAAAAATAGCGTAGCAAAAATGTGCAGGAGGGTAGAAGGCAGAGGTGGTGGAACTTGCTTGGCACCAGTGGGACACTAATTTAGTATAGCAGACACTTTTTGGATGCCACTAAGTTTCAGCACTGTTTGCTATAAAAATAGCATAGCAAATACAGTTAGGTCCAGAAATATTTGGACAGTGACACAATTTTCGCGAGTTGGGCTCTGCATGCAACCACATTGGATTTGGAATGAAACCTCTACAACAGAATTCAAGTGCAGATTGTAACGTTTAATTTGAAGGTTTGAACAAAAATATCTGATAGAAATTGTAGGAATTGTACACATTTCTTTACAAACACTCCACGTTTTAGGAGGTCAAAAGTAATTGGACAAATAAACCAAACCCAAACAAAATATTTTTATTTTCAATATTTTGTTGCGAATCCTTTGGAGGCAATCACTGCCTTAAGTCTGGAACCCATGGACATCACCAAACGCTGGGTTTCCTCCTTCTTAATGCTTTGCCAGGCCTTTACAGCCGCAGCCTTCAGGTCTTGATTGTTTGTGGGTCTTTCCGTCTTAAGTCTGGATTTGAGCAAGTGAAATGCATGCTCAATTGGGTTAAGATCTGGTGATTGACTTGGCCATTGCAGAATGTTCCACTTTTTTGCACTCATGAACTCCTGGGTAGCTTTGGCTGTATGCTTGGGGTCATTGTCCATCTGTACTATGAAGCGCCGTCCGATCAACTTTGCGGCATTTGGCTGAATCTGGGCTGAAAGTATATCCCGGTACACTTCAGAATTCATCCGGCTACTCTTGTCTGCTGTTATGTCATCAATAAACACAAGTGACCCAGTGCCATTGAAAGCCATGCATGCCCATGCCATCACGTTGCCTCCACCATGTTTTACAGAGGATGTGGTGTGCCTTGGATCAGGTGCCGTTCCCTTTCTTCTCCAAACTTTTTTCTTCCCATCATTCTGGTACAGGTTGATCTTTGTCTCATCTGTCCATAGAATACTTTTCCAGAACTGAGCTGGCTTCATGAGGTGTTTTTCAGCAAATTTAACTCTGGCCTGTCTATTTTTGGAATTGATGAATGGTTTGCATCTAGATGTGAACCCTTTGTATTTACTTTCATGGAGTCTTCTGTTTACTGTTGACTTAGAGACAGATACACCTACTTCACTGAGAGTGTTCTGGACTTCAGTTGATGTTGTGAACGGGTTCTTCTTCACCAAAGAAAGTATGCGGCGATCATCCACCACTATTGTCATCCGTGGACGCCCAGGCCTTTTTGAGTTCCCAAGCTCACCAGTCAATTCCTTTTTTCTCAGAATGTACCCGACTGTTGATTTTGCTACTTCAAGCATGTCTGCTATCTCTCTGATGGATTTTTTCTTTTTTTTTAGCCTCAGGATGTTTTGCTTCACCTCAATTGAGAGTTCCTTAGACCGCATGTTGTCTGGTCACAGCAACAGCTTCCAAATGCAAAACCACACACCTGTAATCAACCCCAGATCTTTTAACTACTTCATTGATTACAGGTTAACGAGGGAGACGCCTTCAGAGTTAATTGCAGCCCTTAGAGTCCCTTGTCCAATTACTTTTGGTCCCTTGAAAAAGAGGAGGCTATGCATTACAGAGCTATGATTCCTAAACCCTTTCTCCGATTTGGATGTGAAAACTCTCATATTGCAGCTGGGAGTGTGCACTTGCAGCCCATATTATATATACAATTGTATTTCTGAACATGTTTTTGTAAACAGCTAAAATAACAAAACTTGTGTCACTGTCCAAATATTTCTGGACCTAACTGTATGTGCAGAAGGGTAGAAGACAGAGGTGGTGGAACTTGCTTGGCACCAGTGGGACACTAATTTATTATAGCAGACACTTTTTGGATGCCACTAAGCTTCAGCACTGTTTGCTATAAAAATAGCGTAGCAAAAATGTACAGGAGGGTAGAAGGCAGAGGTGGTGGAACTTGCTTGACACCAGTGAGACACTAATTTAGTATAGCAGACACTTTTTGGATGCCACTAAGTTTCAGCACTGTTTGCTATAAAAACAGCGTAGCAAAAATGTGCAGAAGGGTAGAAGGCAGAGGTGGTGGAACTTGCTTGGCACCAGTGGGACACTAATTTAGTATAGCAGACACTTTTTGGATGCCACTAAGTTTCAGCACTGTTTGCTATAAAAATAGCGTAGCAAAAATGTGCAGGAGGGTAGAAGGTAGAGGTGGTGGAACTTGCTTGGCAATAGTGGGACACTAATTTAGTATGGCAGACACTTTTTGGATGCCATTAAGTTTCAGCACTGTTTGCTATAAAAATAGCGTAGCAAAAATGGGCATGAGGGTAGAATGCACAGGTGGTGGAACTTGCTTGGCACCAGTGGAACACTAATTAAGTATAGCAGACACTTTTTGGATGCCATTAAGTTTCAGCACTGTTTGCTATAAAAATAGCGTAGCAAAAATTTGCAGGAGGGTAGAAGGCAGAGGTTGTGGAACTTGCTTGGCACCAGTGGGACACTAATTTAGTATAGCAGACACTTTTTGGATGCCACTAAGTTTCAGCACTGTTTGCTATAAAAATAGCGTAGCAAAAATGTGCAGGAGGGTAGAAGGCACAGGTGGTGGAACTTGCTTGGCACCAGTGGGACACTAATTTAGTATAGCAGACACTTTTTGGATGCCACTAAGTTTCAGCACTGTTTGCTATAAAAATAGCGTAGCAAAAATGGGCAGGAGGGTAGAACGCAGAGGTGGTGGAACTTGCTTGGCACCAGTGGGACACTAATTTAATATAGCAGACACTTTTTGGATGCCACCAAGTTTCAGCACTGTTTGCTATAAAAATTGGGCAGGTGGGTACAGTGGCCGGGTTCTGTGGGTACCAGGACAGGAAAGGAAGCCTCACTTTCTATCCCTCCTAATGATGAAATGCAGCAAGGAATTCCCTGAGCTTAGATACACAGACGCTGTTGTCTAAAGCTGTATACAGCGTTTGCAGGGACCTGCCTAGCAGCTATAGCTCTGAGCGCCTGGAAATCAGCTCTGAAAAGGGCTGAAATAAACAGCAGTCCCTAATCTCTACAGCGCTGTGTCTATAGCGCACACAGCAGGAGCGGTGGCAGCAGCAGCGTGAGTGGTGACTGTCACCCACACGCAGAAGGCAGATAATGGCGTCGTAAGGGAAAATGGCCGTATTTATAAGGCAAGGCATGTTCTATCAGCTCTGCTCAATTACAGGTTCTTAAAAAGGGTCTGAATTTTGCCCCTACATCCCGGGCCGATTTGTTTCAGACCATTAAGGACATCAACATATTTATCAGAAACCTTACGGTTAAAAAACATTTTCTTTCATCTGAACAGAGCCGTGCTGATACTGCTTCCACCTCCAGTGCCGCCACTGAAGTATCCTCCTTTCCATTACATATGAGTCTCAGGGAACATATCTCCACGAAAATTCTGTCTGAAATGGACAACTCCAATAGTCCAATAGTCCTGAACTTCACATTTCTCCGTTTAAAACAACGAATAAGGATTTTTATCCGGTGGCTTCACGTGTTCCCATCATGGACACATACCAGGATCTAATGGAAACCAAAATAAAAAATATTCTTTCCTCCAGTTCTGCATTGTCCAACAATCTTACCACCCATGAGTGCAAAGCTCTTAAGGATTTGAGTAAAAACCCTTATATCACCATAAGAGCAGCTGATAAGGGTGGCTCAGTGGTCATTCTCGACAGTTCGCTGTATGAGAGAGAAATTATGCACATGTTGGAGGATTCTACCACTTATAAACGGCTTACATCTGATCCTACAGAAGCCTTTTCCAGGAAATTAAATACCATTCTTGACCAAGGATTGTCTTTGGGTATTTTTGATAAACCAACCCATGATTTCCTAATTAATGATGTTCCTGTGTGTCCGATCTTTCAAGGACTTCCCAAAACCCACAAGGGTCTTTTTCCACCACCACTACGACCTATTGTAGCCAGCACTAATTCTCTCACAAATCGGACCTCAGATTGGCTAGATAACATCTTACAGCCTCTTGTTAAAGATTCAGCTGGCTACATCAGGGATTCTAAACATTTGTTACAAATTCTTCCTGCCTTTACCTGGACTGACAACCTTTTCTGGGTCACAAGTGATGTTGCATCATTATATTCATGTATTCCACATAAATCAGATCTTAATTCCTTATCTCATCACTTAAATCGATTGACCAATATGAGTGACATACACAAAGATTATGTCATTTTGATCTGTGAGTTTCTTTTGAAACATAATTTTTTCAGTTTTAACCAACAGTTCTTTTTACAGGTTAATGGATGCCCTATGGGTGCTAGTTTTTCTTGCGTTTTAGCTAATTTATACATGGTTTCCTGGGAAGCCATATATATACACACACCTGACAATCCCTTTTTGGATCAAATTTTCTGGTACGCGAGATACATAGACGATCTCATAATGATCTGGAAACGCAAGAAAAACGCACCCATCACAAACCTATCAGATAATTTTCTTTCTTATTTGAATTCAAAACCAAAAAAGAAAAACCCCTAAAAATACAATTTTAATAGTTTCATTTAAAACAGACAATCCCCACAAATATACAAAACACACACAAGGGACAATAGATCCCCAATGATTGACACTTGGCCACAAAAGGAAGGGTTCTTGTAAGTCCACCATTTAAGTGGCAGCTAAACAAGAAGAAAATGACCTATGTGGCCTAAGTAAGGCGATCAATTGTCTAATTCAAAACCAATTAGCATAAATGCCCATAATCGATATCTGATATAGTTACGTATCACTTGCTTGGCAGTGCAACAAGGGTGTGGCCAAGTATTCACCTAGTCTGGCCCTACCTGGCCGCGGAGGTCGGCACCCTGTAACCAAACGCAATGGCGCCCCCACTCAACGAGGACTCACCCTTCTTTCCCTCCGCTGTTCTCAAGTGCAGCTGAGCTGGGAAAGAGGGAGTGCGGGGAAGTTGCACTGCATAATACTTAGTGACCAACCAGACACGCACAGTACATTTAGGCAGTAAAAATATGTTGGAATGGTGTTATAGATGGACCATGTGACTATACAATATACCTCAAGGGACAGTAACATTCACCATAAATACAATGTCGAGTGCTCCAAATCCAAAGCAAGGTCAAGCTCCAATTATAACCATGAAGTGTTGTATTACCCAAACATGCATATAGGGTGTAAAAGGAACATTATTATGCCAACCAATCCTCCGTGAACACAGCAGGATCCTCCTGTAGAAAACTTAAAGGGGGAGGCCACTAGTTATCCACAATTCTCAGTAACACTCAGAGATATATTTAAACCCTATTGAGCTGTAAGGCAATAAATAAGTCACACTTCACAATCAAAGGATCTGATAGTACAATATGCCCAAATAGTATATAGCATCAAGAGGGTAATAGGGAGAAAAATGCTTAACAGAAGATAATATACAGACACTTCATGGAAGGTAAATCAAATTGGAGCAACCAATGAGGATATACAAAACATGGTCCTAGTAATCACATTAGTTATTAAATGTTCTCATCATTATAGTGATACTTAGCTTCCTTTAGAAGTCTAAGCAGAGGTCCAATGACCCATCGTCCTGATTGACGTCCAACACCAAGGCCCGACGCGTTTCTCCCCGATCAAGAGTCCCACCGGGGTTCATCAGGGGCACCCTTATAGGGCAAGGACCACCGGCCGCAATCTGCCAAGTGATCAACAGCTTGTAGTCACCATACTAACCCCACGCCGGCTTTGCTCTACAGATACTGCCTACTCCCTGGAATTGGAAACCATGAAGAAGCGTCTACAATACAGAGGTTATAAGAATAAGATCCTCTCTCGTGCTGAAAAAACCGCTGGAGAAAGAACCCGCAATGATCTACTCTCTGACAAAGTCAAATCTGATGAAAAAAACTGCCGCATTGTCTTCTCCACTCCTTACAGTGTTGATTTTTCTGAAATAAAAAAAGTTTTTTTACGCTATATTCCCCTTCTCCAACAGGATCCGGAGTTAGCTCAAATATTATCTAATGGTGTCAATGTTGTGGCCAGGAAGGCCAAAACCATAGGCAATATGATATCTCCTAGTCTTTTCATTTCTCAAAATAAAACGGAGACCTGGCTTAGTACAAAAGGCTCCCACAAGTGCGCTTTGCCACGATGCGGACTTTGTAAATTTATGAGAAAAACGCTGTCTTTTCCAGTGGGTGACATTTCTTATAACATTTCCGCTTTCATAAATTGCTCTACAACATATGTTATATATAAAGCCTCTTGTACCATATGCTCGAAGGATTACATAGGCTGCACTTCCAGGCCTCTCAGAAAAAGGATATCCGAGCATACCCACATCCCACTTCCAACTTTTTCTTCGAATCCGCCGAAATATAAAAGATCTATTTCAGGTCTCACCAGACATTTTCTTGACCTTCACAACGGTGATTTTTCCACTATGAACATTGTAGGCATCGAGCAAGTCAAAAAACCTTTAAGAGGAGGCGATTGGTTTCGTGAACTTCTTTACACCGAGGCCAAATGGATATTACAGCTCGATACCCGGCATCCAAAGGGACTTAATTATCGTTCCGATCTACGCTATGTCATATGATTATTATATATATATGAAATATAATTATATTATTTTTATATATATTTTTTTTTTTTTTTCTCTATTCTACCTCACCTCCAATATTAATGGCCATATGAACATTTTGTGTGACAGATATATATTGAGGAAACAGTCAGAAGATATAAATATTTGTCATAAAATTTAATATGAATATACGTATGTACAGAAAAGCATAAAAATATATATGTAAATAAATATGAATAAATATAAAAATATATAAAAAAAGAAAAAAAGAAATAATGAAATACATACATATTATAAAATAACAAACATTACAGTAATACATAAATATAGTGAAATAACGAATGAAATAATCCAATATAGTTAAGAATAAAATAAGATTAACATATACACAAACCAATGATCATATATATAACAACACAAAAAGATAATATGAATTTATTGGAGAATTACTCATATCTCAGAGTAGGATATAAATCTCATTGATAATTCTCATAACTGAGTTCCTGGATATTCTATGTTTTATATGTTTTTTCCATCGTACACCTGTGTACACATTGTACACATGTGTACATAGAGCTTATATAGCTACACATACAAAATATATAAATAAAAATAAAAAAATATATATATTTTTTTTTTTTTCAGCTGTCTATAATATATAAAATCCTATACTGGAAACGATATAATATCTAGTCCACATACATGTATTTCTATTTTCTTCTTTGCCCTGCACCCACAGAGCACATGCATTTACATGCATGTGTACACATACCATCTATATAAGATATATCCATTCACTATAATATCTGTATGAACATCTTTTCACAGACCAATGAAATAATTTTCTTGTTTCCTTAGTAAAATAATTGCTATACGAAATATATGTGTGGGTGGAATGGTGCACATATACACATGTATGCTTGCATTGACCTTATTTTGAGGTCCTTTTGTAATCTATGAACTGTTTTTCATTGAATTCCCCAGTAGATATACATACGCATATGGGGTTAAAAGAATCCAATGATATACCAACCCTCCTACTAATTTGCATGTTTTCAGGTGGACTCCCTTCCTGTTTTCCATCTTGCTCTTGTATTTCATTGCTTCTTAAGGTGCTATATATATCTCTTGCCTCCCATCCTACATGGCTTATGATTAAGGACTGTTTTTAAATTCCCCTTTTTGTGTCCGAAACGCGTCAAGCCGCACGGCAAGTCGCATGGCGATTTTGGATGATTTGTGACCTCTTTCTTTATTTTTAAACTTCTCAAATAAAGCATGAAGATTTTTATTCATCCATATTGGTGCTGAGTCCCACTCATTTTCTATTACCGTTTATAAGGCAAGGACATGTGACATTCACAGCCTATGATACATGCCCGTGCTTGTCTGGCAAAAAGTCCACTTAGCTGTGTGTGTGTCTATGATTAGCTGACATCCTGGCCCGCCCCACTGCACGCGCGCTTAGGAAAAAAAAAAATGGTGAGCGGCATCCTCTCAGCAGCACAGATCTAAACCGCGTCCACCTCGCACACTATACGCTGAAATTTGATAATAGTGTGAATCACAGTGACTCACATTATTACAGTGAAAAGCCAGCTAGTAAATAGCTAGGCTATTTGCTGATCGAACCGTTCTCGAACGTAACTCGAGCTATCGAGCTTTTAGCAAAAAGCTCACGTTCGAGTTCGATCTCGAGCACCCCCCAAAATCACTCGAACATGAAATTGGCGAACCTCATCTGACTTGCTGGCAACTGTGTCTCAACATCATCTACCTCTTGAGACAGTAAAGGCCACTTTACACACAGAGATAAATCTGCGGCAGATCTGTGGCAGATCTGTGGTTGCAGTGAAATTGTGGACAATCAGTGCCAGGTTTGTGGCTGTGCACAACTAGAACAATATGTCCATGATTTTACTGCAACCACAGATCTGCCAAAGATTTATCTCTGCGTGTAAAGTGACCTTTACTGCAGTCCCCAATGTCACCTTATTCTGACAGTGGCTGCTCAAATATTTGGGCAACACTGCACACAATCTCCTTATGAACCTCCTGAAACATGCATATTGAGAGGTCAAAAGAAGCAATAAATGGAAAGGTCAAGTGTGGGGTCACTTGTCTTCTTAGGCTTTATGTGGATGCTGCATCTTTTAGTAGTGAGTGCATCTCGAGTGCATCTTATTAATCTGTGGTCACAGAAACACAGTTTGTAGCCCAAATTACACATGACGTTTTGCCGCATTTTTGCCTTGTTTTTGTTTATGCGGTTTTTATGTGTTTTTTAAAGGAGAAACAAAATATGATAGGATAAGATAATTGACAAATAGCTAGAATACATAGATAGAAAAAATAGATAGAAAGAATAGATATATACTGTAGATAGAACATATAGAATAGATAGAGCTTGGCCAGATGTATTTTGAATTATCTTTTGGTAAAAAAAAATGACGTGGGTCACCCATTTTTCATATCCAGCACAGGAACAGCAGCAGCAAAGGGCTGTAAACTTCAGCTGTCTGCTATACCTTAGCTGGTTATGGAAAAGAGAGGAGATCCCACACTTTTTTTTTTTTTTTTTAAATTGATTTATTTAAAAAAATATGACGTGGGGTCCCCTCCATTTTTCTACAACCAGCCAAGAGACAGCAAACATCTGGGGGCTAATATTATTAAGATGAGAAGGGCCATGGTTATATGGCCCTTTCAAGCCTAACAGTAGCAGTGTCAGGCTGCCAGCAGGGGGAGCTGGAGTCCTGCAGGGAAAGACACTACACGGAGCTAAATGAGCAAGGAGGGGAACTCCCAGTGTGTGCTAATGCAGTGTCTGCTAGCATCAGCCAGACAGCTGAAGCTGTGGAGCATGTGGGGGATGGTCAGACGGGTCCGGGTCATACACAGTACGGGCAGCAGGAAGACCGGAGGAACTAGCAATGGAGGAGTCGAGATCAGGCCGAGGTCGGTACCAGAGGAAACAACCAAATGGGTAGGTAGGAGAGGGGGAAACAACCGGGGTTATTGTGGGAAGGAAGGAGGTGGGATAGAGGAATGGCAGAATGACTAGGGGACAGAACACAGACAGAGGCTAAGGGCACAGAGAGGGAACGAATCAGGATCACACTTACAGGGACCAGCACTCACAGGCACAGCAGCGCTAAGCTTATAGCCAGCGCTGGTTCACTGGAAATGTCAGCTTTTAAGGGATCCAGGCTCAAGAAGTGAGGCCCGGGAGAAGGCTCCATCCCCTAGCCATGTGGACGGGGAGGCGAACCATGACAAGCAGCCTGCAGCCGTCCCAGAAGTGGCGCATCCATTAGATGCGCCAATTTTGGCACTCGACCCGGCTCTTCCAGTTGCCCTGATACGGTGGCAATCGGAGTAATAAGGATTTAATGGCAGCCAACAGCTGTAACCAAGTCCTAGATTAGTAATGGGGGGCATCTATGAGACCCCCCCATCACTAATCTGTAAGTAAAAGTAAATAAACACAAACACCCAAAAAATTCTTTATTTGAAATAAAAGGCAAAAAAGTGTCCTCTTTCAGCACTTTATTAACCCCAAAACACCCTTGCAGGTCTGACGTAATCCACACGAGGTCCCACAACGCTTCCAGCACTGCTACATCGGAAGCTCACAGCAAGCTCCATAAAACATGACCACCCACTGTGCAACCATGTCTGGATTTCCGGGAACTGCACCAGATTACGGTTCATGATCTATATCCCATGCCTCTCATTCCTGAGCTTTTCAACCAAATTGCTGGTGCTAAGTGGTTTTCTAAGCTTGATCTTAGGGGGTCCTATAATCTCATCAGGATCTGTGAGGGAGATGAGTGAAAAATCATGTTTAATACACCAAAGGGTCACTATGAGAATCTGATAATGCCCTTTGGTCTTACCAATGCATCTGCAGTATTTCAACACTTTATTAATGATGTGTTTGCTCATCTGTTGGGAAGGTTTGTGGTCATTTACCTAGATGACATTCTCATTTAATCCAAAGACCGTAGCTCACATGAAAAATACATTAAATAGGTGCTACAGGTATTCAGGGCTTGAGAACTTTGTATTCACCATTCAGGAGTTGCCTTTCTTGGGATTTATCATTTCCATGTCAGGTTTCAGGATGTATTCCTCTAAGGTGCAACCTATTTTAACTTGGACTGCCCTGAAAATCTTAAAGCGCTACAGCAGTTTTTAGGTTTTGCAAACTATTACAGAAAATTTATTAGAAATGTTTCTGCCATAGCCAGACCTGTAACCGACATGACTAAGAAGAGGACTGACTTTTCTGACTGGACGGAGAGCTTTTGAGTGTTTAAAGAATTGTTTTGTGTCAGCTCCTGTACTTATACAGCCCGATGTGACTCTGCTTTTCACTGTGCAGGTGGATGCTTCTGAGGTGGGGGCTGTGTTGTCTCAGGGTCTGTTACGGTTGCTGCGAGCACTGGAGACTATGTCCAGATTTCTTGCTACTGCACATGTGCGAGCGCTGGAGACTAAGTCCAGATTTCTTGCTACTGCACATGTGCGAGCGCTGGAGACTAAGTCCAGATTTCTTGCTACTGCACATGTGCGAGCGCTGGAGACTAAGTCCAGATTTCTTGCTACTGCACATGTGCGAGCGCCGGAGACTAAGTCCAATCTTGGAGCCATTGCACATGTGCGGGTGACATCATCGCTGACACGAGGTCACATGTCTCTGACACCTTCTATGCCGATTGGTCGCTGGTCATGTGCTTGTGACGTCTTGCTCGGTGATAGGCCAGCATGACGTCACTCCTGTCGTTCTGGCAGCGGATTGGCTCTGGTGTCCTCCATCTTGGATGAGGCACAGAGTCTATATAAGACCCTGACACACGCCGCATGGTGCTCAGTCCTCTTGGTTCATGCATATGAGTAGACGCTCTGTGCGCGTTCCTCTAGGCATTCCTCTGTCTATGCTAGGTGAGCGCTACCGGCAGGGTAGCGTTCTTATACCTTACAGCTTCGGCTGCTGTCCGTATCCTTACCTCTTAGGGGAGCGGACATAGGCAGGTGCCTGAGGCACATGGTCTGGCTGGGCCTTGTGATTCTACTCGTAGGTGGACGTTGCCGCTAGGGTAACGTTCCTTATACTGCGTCTGGCAGTTGTTCGTATCCTCGCACACTAGGGGAGCGAACAGAGGTAGGAGCTTTGTGCGGCTTACGCTGCTGTTCGTCTCTTTTGCACCACTAGAAGAGCGGACCTAGGCAGGTGCCATATCTAGTGGTTCGTGTCCTCGCACACTAGTGGAGCGAACGCAGGTAGGAGCTTTGTGCGGCTTATGCTGCTGTTCGTCTCTTTTGCACCACTAGAAGAGCGGACCTAGGTAGGTGCCATTTCGCACACATTGCCTTTGTCTCTGTGATTATTAACAGAGATCATTCCACACACCCTCCAAGTAAGGGAGGAATTGCTTTACTTATTATATTTACTTACTTATTATATCCTTCTGTGAGTTAACAGAGGTATTGCACTCTGCCATAGTCTGCAGCAAAGTCTTTGCACGGTGGACCCTGACTGTCTGATACTCCTTTCGGTTATTATCAGACAGCCCCCCGTAACAGGGTCCGTCATTGGGTAAGCTTCTCTGTGCACTTTCTTTTCCAGGAATTTTTCACCCACAGATTTTAACTATGACATAGGTAACAGGGAGCTACTCTCCATCCAGTTGGCATTTGAGGAATGGCGACACTTCCTGAAAGGTGCCACTCAACCGGTTACCGTCATTACTGATCAGAAAAATCTGTTTTACCTCGAGACTGTTAAGCACCTTTCTCTAAGACAAGTTCTGTAGTTGTTGTTCTTTAACAGGTTCAATTTTTTTCTTACGTACTGCCCTCTATCCAAAAACAGTAAGACGGATGCCTTGCCCAAGTGGTTTCTGGGGGGATAGTCTCAAGAGGAACTGTGCCCACTCTGCAGAAAGGGGTGGTTGTGTCAGCACTCAGCACTGATGTGGAATCAGAGATTGATGAAACCCAGAACAACGCTCCTTCAGGGGTTCAAGCTAACAGGTCATTTGTTCCCCTAATCCTTCACCTTAATGTTTTGGGGGAACATCACGATTCTGTCCTTGCTGGTCATCCTGGGGTGAAAGGTACTTTGGATCTCTTATTGCGCCGGTTTTGGTGGCCCAAGATCCAGAAGGATGTGGTCTCCTACATTATCCATGTGTACCAGGTGTGCACGACCCAAACCATCGCACTAGCGTCCATTGGGGTGTTTGCTAAGTCTGGGTGCACCTAGCAAGCCCTGGAAAGACATACAGTCATATGAAAAAGTTTGGGCACCCCTATTAATGTTAACCTTTTTTCTTTATAACAATTCGGGGTTTTGCAACAGCTATTTCAGTTTCATATATCTAATAACTGATGGACTGAGTAATATTTCTGGATGGAAATGAGGTTTATTGTACTAACAGAAAATGTGCAATCCGCATTTAAACAAAATTTGACCTGCGCAAAAGTATGGGCACCCTTATCAATTTCTTGATTTGAACACTCCTAACTACTTTTGACTGACTTACTAAAGCACTAAATTGGTTTTGTAACCTCATTGAGCTTTGAACTTCATAGGCAGGTGTATCCAATCATGAGGAAAGGTATTTAAGGTGGCCACTTGCAAGTTGTTCTCCTATTTGAATCTCCTATGAAGAGTGGCATCATGGGCTCCTCAAGATAACTCTCAAATGATCTGAAAACAAAGATTATTCAACATAGTTGTTCAGGGGAAGGATGCAAAAAGTTGTCTCAGAGATTTAAACTGTCAGTTTCCACTGTGAGGAACATACTAAGGAAATGGAAGAACACAGGTACAGTTCTTGTTAAGCCCAGAAGTGGCAGGCCAAGAAAAATATCACAAAGGCAGAGAAGAAGAATGGTGAGAACAGTCAAGGACAATCCACAGACCACCTCCAAAGGCCTGCAGCTTCATCTTGCTGCAGATGGTGTCAATGTGCATCGGTCAACAATACAGCACACATTGCACAAGGAGAAGCTGTATGGGAGAGTGATGCGAAAGAAGCCGTTTGTGCAAGAAAGCCACAAACAGAGTCGCTTGAGGTATGCAAAAGCACATTTGGACAAGCCAGTTACATTTTGGAAGAAGGTCCTGTGGACTGATGAAACAAAGATTGAGTTGTTTGGTCATACAAAAAGGCGTTATGCATGGAGGCAAAAAAACATGGCATTCCAAGAAAAGCACTTGCTACCCACAGTAAAATTTGGTGGAGGTTCCATCATGCTTTGGGGCTATGTGGCCAATGCCGGAACCGGGAATCTTGTTAAAGTTGAGGGTCGCATGGATTCAACTCAGTATCAGCAGATTCTTGACAATAATGGGCAAGAATCAGTGACGAAGTTGAAGTTACGCAGGGGATAGATATTTCAGCAAGACAATGATCCGAAACACTGCTCCAAATCTACTCAGGCATTCATGCAGAGGAACAATTACAATGTTCTGGAATGGCCATCCTAGTCCCCAGACTTGAATATCATTGAAAATCTGTGGGATGATTTGAAGCATGCTGTCCATGCTCGGCCACCATCAAACTTAACTGAACTGGAATTGTTTTGTAAACAGGAATGGTGAAATATACCTTCATCCAGGATCCAGGAACTCATTAAAAGCTACAGGAAGCAACTAGAGGCTGTTACTTTTGCAAAAGGAGGATCTACAAAATATTAATGTCACTTTTATGTTAAGGTGCCCATACTTTTGCACCGGTCAAATTTTGTTTAAATGCGGATTGCAGATTTTCTGTTAGTACATAAAAAATGGATTGGTCTCACCCAGTTGTAGGTGCAGGTCAGTAGTTAGAAGGGGGTCATCAGGATAGATAGATCGGGTGGCTGTCCATAGCCGGGTAGGAGCTCTCTCCCTGGCAGGAACTAGCTGAACCCTCAAACCCCATTAGCTCCAGCCCTTACAAGGGCCGTCCCAAACTGACCCTGAATAGATTGGCCCTAAAAATTCATCACCATGGAACCTCCCGACGCGTTTCCTCCGCCAGGATTCATCAGGGGAGATACTGTAGGTGAAGGGCTAAAGATACAAGTGTAGAGACCCCAAAATACAAGTGGTTAGGCTCTAGACCCTAGCAGACTCTAGAGCCTGCTCCTACCCGGCTATGGACAGCCACCCGATCTATCTATCCTGATGACCCCTTCTAACTACTGACCTGCACCTACAACTGGGTGAGACCAATCCATTTTTTATGTACAATTGTATGATGTATTAATGAACCGGATATTATAAGCAAGAGGCAATAATTACACCTATTTGTTTACTGCCGTGACTATACTCTGAATTAAATCCAGGAAACACCACTGTGATCTTGGATGGATTTTTGTTAGGTTACGGTTGGTAATTTTTGGTGTTCCCATGTATCGTCAAAAGCTTATTTCTTGGGGGATTTATTAACCCCACACTGTACATTTCACTGGTGAGTCATCTTGGGAGGTTTGGTTCCCACTGGAATATATCCTCCTATGACCCTAACCTAACTAACAGATAGGATTATAGGTTTATGCCTTGCTTACCCGGCTCATAGCAGTCATCACTTTACAGTGTCTATGAATCTTGGACACTGATTTGGTGATTTTCTGTTAGTACAATAAACCTCATTTCAATCCAGAAATATTACTCAGTCCATCAGTTATTAGATCTATGAAACTGAAATAGCTGTTGCAAAAACCCAAATTTTTTAAAAAAAAGGTTAACATCAATAGGGGCGCCCACATTTTTTCATATGACTGTATCTATGGACTTTATTATGGATCTACTCCCCTCTGCTGGTAACACGGTTATCTTAGTGGTGGTTGACTGATTTTCTAAAATGACTCACTTTGTTGCATTACCGTCTCTATCTAATGCCAAGACTATAGTCCAGGTTTTTATTCACGAGATTGTCAGACTCCATGTTGTCTAGTCTGACAGTGTATCTGATAGCGGTATTCAGTTCATTGCGAACTTCTGGAATGCATTTTGTTTTTGGTTGGGGATCAAATTGATGCACTCGTCGGCCTTCCATCCGCAGTCAAGTGGTCAGACGGATCCAAAACCTGGAGCTGTTTTGTGTCTGATAAGTAGGAGAAATGGTCGGCATTCCTGCCGCTAGCAAAATTCGCAATCAACAGCGTAATGAGTCCTCTGGGGTATCGCCCTTTTTCTGTTTGTATGGGCAGCACTCTCAGTTCTGTACTTTATGCAAGAGTCACTCTTCCGGTCCAGGAGGAGGATCAGGCAGGGTTGCCATTATTAAAAAACAGAAGAAACATGGAGTAATAAATAGTGCAAAATAGTAACAAATTTTATTCAATTATATGAAATAGACAAGACACAAAAAAGGGGGGGCAAAAGGGGATGGCCATATAGACACAATAAAATACACAGAACGGGGGGATGAGAGTAGATGGTGACCCCAGGGGAAGAGGCAGCAGCATGTGTAGAAACAATCACAAAAATGTCAATTTATTAACCTAGCTGGCAGTTATTACAGACAAAACACCAACATGACAGCGTGTAATAAATAAATAATCGTAAAGTGCTAAGTGCATAAGTGGATTCAGTGCAAAGGATAGCAGCATAAGGAGTTATAAAGTGCCAAATGCAAACATGAAATCGTAAAGCTGCTATGAGCACAATACATGTGTGAAATCCACTATATCACCTGCCATCAACATAGTGCAATGTATGACAATGTAAAAAAGGCTGCTTGTAGGATGCTAATTGCAAAAAAGAAGCCAAAATCCCCAGGTAGGGAGACCCCCCATGGAAGAGCGCCCCCTATAACCTCCAACGTACGTTTCGCAGGATAGATATTACCACTGTGGGTACCGCTTCATCAGGGAGGAAAGGCGAGGGTAGTAGAGATAGGAAGCCTCACTCATTTATAATGCCCGCTGTGTATGCGGCTTCCTGGAGTGACGCCCACCGGAATGACGCGCACGGGAGCCGGCGCCACGCCTCCCCACTGAAGGAGCGCCGTCAGACCAGGGACGCGCACGTGGGAGCAGAGACGCGTGACTCACATCCCACACACGCGCCCCCGTCCAATGAGACGGCGATCGCATCAGAGAGAGGGGAGGGGCCGGCGAACCGGCGCGTACTGGAGGGCGGCAGGCCAGGAAGTCAAGGGAAAGTCAGTAATGTGGCAAAGAGGTCCGATCATGTGACCAAGCGGGGCGGGGCCAAATCGAATATACAAACAGTGCAGACATGCAATTCAAAAAGTATCATAGGAGTATCATAGGAGACGCAGCACCAGGTAACATAGATAGCGATCCTCTGCCACAATCAATAATCAGTCCATATAGGTAACCAGGAATGAGAGTCCCATCCAGATGGCTCTGAAGTAGTTGGTATGGGTATAGTTTGACTTCACTTAATGGGTCCCAAATCCAGAAGATTCCCAGGCATCAACAGGGGATAGATACCCAATATATTCACATTGAGCACCACCTATTTAGGGGTGTAGAAAATGCAATAAATAAGGGCAATGAGGCATAGAATTCAAGGAGAAATGGTCGGCATTCCTGCCGCTAGCAAAATTCGCAATCAACAGTGTAATGAGTCCTCTGGGGTATCGCCCTTTTTCTGTTTGTATGGGCAGCACTCTCAGTTCTGTACTTTATGCAAGAGTCACTCTTCCGGTCCAGGAGGAGGATCAGGCAGGGTTGCCATTATTGTCTACTTGGTCTAAGGTTCAGCAACACTTGTGTAACATGGACTCAAGGTATAAATGTGCAGCTGACAGTGGACGTTTGCCTGGTGCAGACCTGTGTGTGGGTGATTGGGTGTGGCTTTCCACAAAGAACATTAAGCTTAAGGTGCCATTCCTGAAGCTAGGACCTCGTTTCATTGGTCCTTTCAAAATTTTTGCAATAATCAACCCACTGGTCTATCGTTTGGACTTACCAGCAGTATACAGAATCCATAATGTATTCCACAAATCTCTTTTAAAATTATTTGTGGGGTCTGGAACTTCACCTGCTGCCCCATCACCCCCAGTCTTGGTTCATGGTGCCCTAGAGTTTGAGGTGTCTAAGGTTAATGACACTAGGGTGGTGCATCGCACACTGTAGTATCTTGTACACTGGCGGGGTTACGGACTGAAAGAGAAGTCATGGGTACCTGCATTGCATATCCATGCGGATCATCTGCTTAGGGCTTTTCATTGCAACCATCCTGACAGATCGAGGGCAGATTGTCCTGAGGTTCGAGAGGTCCCTTGTAGATATGCAATGTTGAAAAAACTGAAAAGCGATAGTGTTGGCCCCCTTAAAAATAGTCTTGGTGAAATGGTGGAAGGGGATGAGGGTAAAGCCAACCTGCTGAATGACTTTTTTTCTACGGTTTTTATACAAGAAAATGCCATGGCAGATGACATGACCAGTGATACCATAAATTCACCTAATGAATATTACCTGCTTAACCCAGCAGGAAGTACGCCGCCGCCTCGAAATCACTAAGGTTGACAAATCTCCGGGCCCGGATGGCATACACCCCAGAGTACTACAGGAATTGAGTTCTGTGATAGATAGACCATTATTTTTAATCTTCTCAGATTCCTTAATAACAGAGTCGGTACCGCAGGACTGGCGCATAGCAAATGTGGTGCCAGTATTCAAAAAGGGGAAAAAAACAGAGCCGGGAAATTATAGGCCGGTAAGTTTAACCTCTACAGTTGGTAAAATCCTTGAGGGTTTCTTGAGAGATGCTATACTGGAGTATCTCAAGAAAAATAACCTTATGACAGAGTATCAACATGGGTTTATGAGGGATCGATCCTGTCAAACTAATTTGATCAGCTTCTATGAAGAGGTAAGTTCAAGTCTGGACCAGGGAAATGCAGTGGATGTTGTGTATATGGACTTTTCAAAAGCTTTTGATACGGTGCCACACAAAAGGTTGGTACATAAAATGAGAATAATGGGGATAGGGGAAAATATGTGTAACTGGGTTAAAAACTGGCTCAGTGATAGGAAACAAAGGGTGGTTATTAATGGTACGTACTCGGACTGGGTCTCAGTTCATAGTGGGGTACCACAGGGGTCAGTATTGGGCCCGCTTCTTTTCAACATATTTATAAATGACCTTGTTGGGGGCATGCGGAGTAGAATTTCAATATTTGCAGATGATACTAAACTCTGCAGGGTAATCAATACAGAGGAGGATAATTTTATATTACAGGGAGATTTATGTAAATTGGAGGATTGGGCTGAGAAGTGGCAATTGAAGTTTAATGTAGATAAATGTAAGGTCATGCACTTGGGTAGAGGAAATAACATTTATGATTATGTACTTAATTGTAGAACACTGGGTAAAACAGACACAGAAAAAGACTTGGGTGTATGGGTGGATGGTAAACTTCACTTTAGTGGACAGTGTCAGGCAGCTGCTGCCAGGGCTAATAAAATAATGGGATGTATTAAAAGAGGTATAAGTGTTCATGAAAAAAATATAGTTCTACCTCTGTACAAGTCACTAGTGCGACCGCACTTAGAATACTGTGTACAATTCTGGTCACCGATATATAAGAAGGACATAGCTGAACTGGAGAGGGTGCAGAGAAGAGCGACCAAGATTATTAGAGGAATGGGTGGGCTGCAATACCAAGACAGGTTATTAAACTTGGGGTTATTTAGTTTGGAAAAACGAAGGCTTAGGGGGGATCTAATCACAATGTATAAATATATGAGGGGACAGTACAGAGACCTTTCCAAAGATCTTTTTACACCTAGGCCTGCGACTGGAACACGGGGGCATCCGCTACGTCTTGAGGAAAGAAGGTTTAATCATAATCACAGACGAGGATTCTTTACTGTACGAGCAGTGAGACTATGGAACTCTCTGCCGCATGATGTTGTAATGAGTGATTCACTACTAACATTTAGGCTGGGGCCACACGGGCACTACTGCGATCCCCTTGCATGAGACTCGGCTCGTGCTGGCAGTACAGCAGAGCCGAGTCTCATGCTTGTGTCCTTGCAACTGAGGTCCGTTCGTGCGAGCAGACCTCAGCTGCGGGGGGCGGGCCGGCACTCAGGAGGGGAGGGAGGGATTTCTCTCCCTCTCTCCTGCGTAGTCAGCTATAGCCATTCTCGCACTGCACTAGCAGTACTGCGAGTGCAGTGCGATTTTTCTCTCGCCCCATTCACTTGAATGGGTGCGAGAGAAAGAGTCTCGGATTACAATCGCAGCATGCTGCGATTGTTTTCTCAGTCCGATTAGGGCTGAGAAAATAATCGCCCATGTGTGCTGACACACAGGCTAGAATTGGTCCGAGTGGAATGCGATGTTTTATCGCACTCCACTCGCACCGATTTTCTCGCCGTGTGGCTTAGCCCTTAAGCAGAGCCTGGACGCCTTTCTTGAAACATTTAATATTACCAGTTATGTATATTAGATTTTATGACAGGGTATTGATCCAGGGAACTAGTCTGATTGCCGGATGTGGAGTCAGGAAGGAAATTTTTTCCCCATTGGAACTTGTTTGCCACATTGGGGTTTTTTTTTGCCTTCCTCTGGATCAACATGTTAGGCTACGGGTTGAACTAGATGGACTTAGAGTCTCCCTTCAACCTTAAAAACTATGATACTATGATACTATGAATGTTCAGCTCTGCACACACCTGCTGGCACCGTGGCATCAGACCCTTTTCACACCACAGAGTCTGACAAACAACCTGAGGCTTCTGGATTGTTTAGCCAGAGCTGGGCGTCATCTGGTTCTGGATCACTGGTCTTCAGCTCTGCAGGAGTTAATTCATGCAGACTGGTGAGCAGAACCTAAATGCTCAGGTTTGCTGATTGCCAAGTACAGCTGTCTCCTCCCTATTTGAAGCACGGCTTCCTTCCTGTTTGTGCCAATGATAGCTTCTGTGATCCCGGTCTTGGTGTTTCTCCTGTTCATGGTAATCCTTGTTGCACTTCTGAGTGGTGTGAGCATCTCCCAGTTGTGCATTACTTCCTTCCTTTTTTTGTTACTCCCCAGTACACATATTGTCTCTCCTGTGTGTGTGTTGAGTGCTGTGTGTACTTATTTCCATTCTCCCTTGTTCGTGTCATTTTCTGGGGTTTCGTCTTTATGTTTCCCGGCCCACCCCGAGGGTTGGGGAGAGGGGGAGTAAGATCAGGGCCCAGACAGGAGAAAAAGGGGGCTTTACACGCAGCGATATCGCTAGTGATATCGCTAGCGAGCGTACCCGCCCCCGTCGTTTGTGCGTCACGAGCAAATCGCTGCCCGTGGTGCACAATATCGTTAGGAGCCGTCACACGGACTTACCTGCTTAGCGACATCACTGTGGCCGGCGAACCGCCTCCTTTCTAAGGGGGCGTTTCGTGTGGCGTCACAGTGGCGTCACTAATCGGCCGCCCAATAGAAGCGGAGGGTCGGAGATGAGCGGCCGTAACATCCCGCCCACCTCCTTCCTTCCTCATTGCCGGTGGCCACAGGTAAGCTGTAGTTCGTCGTTCCGGAGGTGTCACACATAGCGATGTGTGCTGCCTCGGGAACGACGAACAACCTGCGTCCTCAACAATCAACGATTTTTTGAAAATGAACGACGTGTCAACGATGGACGAGTATTTTTCATGGTTAACAACCGCTCGTTGGTGTCACACGCAACAACGTCGCTAACGATGCCCGATGTGCGTCACGGAATCCGTGACCCCGGCGATATATCGTTAGATACGTCGTTGCGTGTAACGGGGCCTTCAGGGTCACGCTAGGGGTTGGACCTGGTTACCATCAAACCTACCTCCGAGATAAGGGACAGCACACAGTTGCAAATATGAGAGCCAGTTTAGGTGCTCCTGTCCTATCTCCATATACCCCATGGCAGGTTCTTTCACTCCATTGCCGAGCATGTGCATAGACCCTCCCTTGCCCTAAACATACCCTGGTTAGTGAGAAGCCGGGCGAGTGCGCTAGTCCCACTACTACAATAAGAGGTGTATCTAAGCTTTCCAGCACCCAGGGCAAGACTTCAGTTTGGCGCTCCCCCCTCAAGCGGTTTGGGTAGTTGTCATGTGACCAATCACTCATATGTGATTTGCATACTTACAGTTACATGATAACAAGCTGCTCTTAATAATTCTCTCAATGTTCAATGAGAAACATAGGAAGAAAAGCTAATTGTCAGATGCATGTATGAAAATCACATTAGCTGAATTCTGACAATGGGTATATTACACGCTGTTAGAACTGAGGCTACTAGACTGCTTAATTTTAAAATTCAAGGGGTTGACCAGGTTTGAGATGAAAGTCTGCAGTGAATCTATTCGTGACTGCAGCCTTCTGAATTCTTACAACGCATGCTCTGCACACTTTTAGGATTCTCCGATGCCAGTGACGAGAGTGGAAAATCATGTGAGCACAAGTATGAGATTTGTATACTTCTGGCCACATTCTGATTTGATGTGTCCAGCCACAGTCAATTCATTTTCATTGAGCGTGGCCATGGATGTCTGTTCAGCACGTGACCACAACTATGTAAATCGCATACTTGCAGCTTTGTAACCTCCCACTCTCACCGCCGGCACCAGAGAATCCTGACAGTGTGTAGTGTGCGCACTGTGAGAATTCAGAAGTCACATGGAGTGACTGCAGGCTAATCACAAACTTGGACAACCCCTTTAATGCTCCTAACAACATAAATAAGAACATAATCACCCTTAACTTGTCAGACGACACAAGACTTTATTAAAGAGATTGTCCACTACTTTAAGGGGCACTTTGCACACTACGACATCACAGGTGTGATGTCAGTGGGGTCAAATCGAAAGTGACGCACTTCCGGCGTCGCTCTCGACATCGTAGTGTGTAAAGCATTTTTTATACGATTAACGAGCACAAAAGCGTCGTAATCGTATCATCGGTGTAGCGTCGGTCATTTCCATGAATTGGGAAAGACCGATGTTACGATGTTGTTCCTCGTTCCTGCGGCAGCACACATCGCTGTGTGTGAAGCCGCAGGAGCGAGGAACATCTCCAACCTGCGTCCTGGCCGGCTATGTGGAAGGAAGGAGGTGGGCGGGATGTTTACATCTCGCTCATCTCCGCCCCTCTGCTTCTATTGGCCGCCTGCCGTGTGACGTCGCTATGACGCCGCACGACCCGCCCCCTTAGGAAGGAGGCGGGTCGCTGGCCAGAGCGACGTCGCAGGGCAGGTGAGTGCATGTGAAGCTGCCGTAGCGATAATGTTCACTACGGCAGCTATCACCATGATATCGCAGCTGCGACGGGGGCGGGGACTATCGCGCTCGGCATCGCAGCATCGGCTTGCGATGTCGTAGTGTGCAAAGTGCCCCTAACACTGAAGGCCTTTCCTTAGGATAAGTCACCAATGTCTGATTGGTCAGGGTCCGGCACCCCTGCCAATCGCCTGTTCTAGATGCCATGCTGGTGGTGGCAGGTGTCCGGAAGTGCTCAGTTCTGGATCTGCTCCGTCCTCTGATAGTGGCAGCAGTTTCCTATTAAAATCAATGAGGCAGATGTGCAGTACCCAGCCGCAGACACTATCAGAAGATGGAGCAGATTCAGAAATAACCGTTTCCAGTCACCTGCACCAAGAACAGCTGATCAGTGTGGGACCCATTGCGCTCACATCAGAAGCAATGTGCAAGTGGGACCGAGGCCTAATGATGAGACATTGTATCACAAATAAACATTTACAAGGTACCTTATAGATGATGTTGTCTCTGAGTCATTTCTTTCTATTATTCATCTTGTCCTGACGCCATGATTACTTTTCACATTCACAGCTCGTCTCTGCAGATTTCCATCTTCTCCAGTTCTCTGCAGCACATCCTGACACGATGCCCCTAAAAATAGCAAAATAATTATACTATTTAAAAATATCTGCCCTACGCTGTTCCCCAGAATAAATAATGGCCCCTCACTGTGTTCTCTGCACAAAATATGACCCACACACTGTCCCTCTTATGGTACATGCCCCACACACTGCCCTCTCCTTTCCATACTGAGCCTACGTTTCACACAGTCCTCTCACACTGTGTCCCCTTATACTGCCCAGTCTTTATACTGAGCCTTCATCACACTCCCCCTCCTTGCTATAACTTCACACTGTCCTCCCATTCTGCCCCCTCTCCATACCACGTCCCTCCACTACCCAGTCTATATTCTGTGCCCCCTCACATTTTTCTCATCCCTTACTGTCTTCCTCACTACCTCCTGTGTGTCCATATACTTTTCGCCCTCACTCCCGATCCTGCCCACTTGCTCCTCATACCATGTCACTCTTTATTGTGTCCTCAAAATTTATTTCCCCTGTTTGCTCCTCATACTACATCCATATTCATTCCCCCTAATTGCTTCACATACTATGTCTGTATACATAACTCCTCACCCTCTCTCCCCATACATCACCTCACTCCCTATACTATGTTTGTATACATCACCCCTCACCCTCTCTACCCATACATCACCCCTCACACCGTACTGTGTCCCAAGATACTTCCCTCTCCCCACCACACTGTGTCTACAGATACATTCCTCTCTCCCACATACTGAGTCTATAGATACTGCCCGCTCCCCACCTCTCTCCCATACTGTGTCTATGAATACTGCACCCTCCCAAACCCACCCTCTGTCCCCCCATGCTGTGTTCACAGATAGTTCCCTCTCCCCACCCTCTTTCCCCCATACTGTGTCCACAGTTCCCTCTCTCCACCATACTGTGTCTATAGATACTGTCAGCTCCCCACCCTCTGTTCCCCCATACTGTGTCCACAGTTCCCTCTCCCCACCATCTCTCCCCCATACTGTGTCTATAGATGTTGCCCCCTCCCCACCCTCTCTCCCCCACAATGTGTCTATAGATACTGCCCCTTCCCCACCATCTCTCCCCCATACTGTGTTCACAGATAGTTCCCGCTCTCCCCCATACTGTGTCTATAGATACTACCCCCTCCCCACCCTCTCTCCCCCACAATATGTCTATAGATACTGCCCCCTCCCCACCCTCTCTCCCCCACACTGTGTTTATAGATACTGCCCCCTCCCCACCCTCTCTCCCCATACTGTGTCTATAGATACTGCCCCCTCCCCACCCTATGTCCCTCCCACACTGTGTTTATAGATACTGCCCCCTCCCCATCTTCTCTCACCCCATAGTGTGTCTATAGATACTGCCCGCTCCCCAGCCTCTCTCCTCCATACTGCATCTATAGATAATGCCCCTTCCCCATCCACTGTCCCCTCATACTATGTCCACTGATAGCTCCCTCTCTCCTTCCTCTGTCGACTCATTCTGTGTCCATAGATACCTCGCCCCTCACCTCATACTGTTCCTCCTCTGTGTCTTCAGCTCAACAATGGAGCACTTATCATCAGTGTTCTCTGTCGCCTCTGTGCTGCGGCCCTGACTTCTGGGTCAGCATTGTGCTCAGCTGACCTGATCACACTACAACCATCGCTCTGACCTGGAAGTCAGCGCTGGGGCTCACCGCTTCAATTCTCTTCGCATCTGAAAGCTATGAGGACAATTGAGCAGTGGGAGCCGGGCGGTGCAGGTTCTATGAGTGCGACTGTCAGCATGACAGCTGGGCTCAGAGAATGACGGCTCCCACTACAGGGCGGCAAACGCAGCCCCTGGGGAGACTTTAATAGCACCGCATCAGCCGGCCATTGCCGGATGACAGTTGCGTCCAGGGAAGATGCCCCGCCAGCCCCCCCTAGATACTCCTCTGACTACAATAATACAACATGAGGAAAGGTACACAGACAGAGGGATATAGAAAAAAAGAAAATACGACAAACTGTTGCAGCCCAACACCAGACAGCAGACGACACAGCTCCAATATCAGAATCTTCAGCCGCCACTAGAGCCTTCCTCTCTCCACGGATGGTCAGAATAGTGTGAATCTATTACTAGCATCAGGTGATGGAATATGTGACTATTTAAAGAGTAGGGCAGTGGTCACAAATCAGCTGCAGCTGAGATTAACTAATTAGGAGCTAGCAGCAAGAAAAAAGACATTAACCCTTGCTGCGCCAACAAGAAGCAAATACGTTTAATATACAGAGCCTCACAAGTATATGTGAAGCTCGGATCACAGAACTTTCACAAATCTCTCAACGGTGAGAGACACCCATGACACTAGGCCTTGATGATAGATGTCCTTGCTTTGCTCCTACAGCAGGCCCAGTTTGCCCTGGCTCATGTTCATGGCCTCTGCATGCACCACCATCAGCAGGATGTCCACTTCCATGTACATTACCACAGGCCTTGCGCATTTTAAATTATATGTGCATTTAAAAGTGGTAATATTAAAGAATAGGAATATATATTTTTAGCTAGCAGTTGCACGGTATGTAAGCCTACAATTCCTGACTTCAGGCTCCTAAAACACGATGCCTACTACAGAATGTCAATTCAGAATTAATTGCAAACTAAGAGCAGTATTATTAGAGAACAGAATTGATTTTTTTTATCTAGCAGTAGCAAGCTGTGTAAGGCTTGGATCCCTGCCTATAGGCCTGCAATACACGATACCTACTCCAGAATCTCAACCGATGCTAATTGCAGAATAAGAGCGGCATTATTAGAGAATAAAATTTATTTTTTTAGCTAGCAACAGCACGTTCTGTAAGGCTAGAAACCCAGCCTACATGAGCGGTATTATTTGAGAATAGATTATATTTTTTAGGCATCAGCAGCAGCATGGTGTTTAAGGCTAGAATCCCTGCCTATAGACCAGTAATACATGTTCCCTACTCCAGAATCTCAACTGACACTAAATGCAGAATAAGACCAGCATTATTAGTGAATAGATAACAAATTTTTAGGTATCAGCAGTAGTAGTGTGTAAGGCTACAATCCCTGCCTATAGGCCTGTAACACACAATCCTTACTCCAGAATCTCAACCGAAATTAATTGAAAACTAAAAGCGATATTATAAGAGAATAAAATTGATTTCTTATTTTTATTTAGCAGCAGCATGTTTTTGTAAAAAGTGCTAGAATCCTTGCCTACATGCTTCTAATACAATATGCCTACTGCAGAAGCTTGCCCTACACCAAATGCAGAATAAGAGCGGTATTATTAGAGAATAGATTAGATTTTTAAGGCACCAGCCGCAGCACAGTGTGTAAAGCTAGAATCCCTGATTATAGGCCTGTAATATACGATCCCTACTCCAGAATCTAAACCGACACTAATTGCAAACTAAAGGTGGTGTCACACACAGCGACAGCGACAACGACGTCGCTGCTACGTCACCATTTTCTGTGTCGCTGTGTGTGACATCCAGCAACGAGCTGGCCCCTGCTGTGAGATCGATGCTCGTTGCTGAATGTCCTGCTTCATTTTTTGCTCGTCGCTCTCCCGCTGTGAAGCACACATCGCTGTGTGTCACAGTGAGAGAGCGACGAACTGAAGTGGGCAGGGAGCAGGAGGCGGCGTCTAGCAGCCTGCGGTAAGCTGTAACCACGGTAAACATCAGGTAACCAAGAAGCCCGTTCCTTGGTTACCCGATATTTATATTAGTTACTAGCACCGCCGCTCTCACGCTGCCAGTGCCGGCTCCCTGCTCCCTGCTATATAAATCACAGAAAAAATACTCCTAAAATTTTTCGTTAAACTTTTATTGAATATCAAAATATTGAAAACGTGAAGTGAGGGGGGTGTTCAGAAAAATATAAAATACCCTAAGGGTCTAAAGTACAATAAAAAATGCAGTCTAGTGGACCAGCCAGCGGTATATCCCGACAAATGGTGGGAAATGCTTATATCGCTCCACCAGTCAACTTTACAAATGATGATACATCAATTATTTAACATTCATTGCAGAAACATTTTTAATACACAATTATTATCATCCAGATCCAATAATTAACCATGCATTGAAAAAGAGACTTATATAAATTGTAAATTTATAGATAGATTTGGCATATATCTCTCAAATACAGAAACTTGGACTATATGTATTATTTGTAGAACAATGTAAAAAAATATATAATTTTAGAGTACTGTAGTAGGATAAAGTAAACATACAGTATTCTTTTCATGTCAAAAAAAGCATAAACAATTTAGCCCCAAGAAATGTTACCCAACGCGTTTCGCCTCCTTGGGTGGAGGTTCATCAGGGGTATAAATATTACATATGTTCCATAGTGTATCACACGTTGTAATATATCGGATTAGATTCTCATTCCTCAAATAAAGATAATTTTACAATGTAATAGAATTCATCAGTGGGACCTCTTCCATCCATAAATATAGCCTCACTCTGATGAAATATTTCACAACAGAGGGCTCTCAGCCCATAACCTATAGAATGAAAAAGAGAAAAATATTTTTTCACATATATAGAAAATTCTCTTAACCCACTTAAAACATTCTCCATAATATATATGAAAACCTCAGTATATAACAAGGAACTGTTACTCACAGGTCAGTGAACCCTTCAATGGTTAATCAGTTGTTTTTATAAGTCCATTCAGGAAATACATTCCTAAAAAAAGGGAAATCATAAGACCCTTTCTAAATGCAACAGTAGAAAAAAGAAAAGGGGTGGAGGGGAGGACCACCCACCATAGAATGCCTCTAATGAGGAGTATAAAAAATACCCAGATATTTCAAGTGAGATTACAACCATTTAACACAATCCACAATCAACTTACTGCATGTTTCATCAGAAGTAAGTCTGCTTCTTATATTGATAAGAAGAGACAAGAGGGGATGGAGGGTTTAAATAACCACAAAAAGTCCCCTGAAAGAAATATAAATAAAATGGACTAGATCAAACTCACAAAAAGATAATACTTTATTGTATAACATTGCAAAGTTGTTCCAGGGATTTAAATTACATACCTTTTGCTGATTATAAGGATGTAAGGCTGTGGATGAAAGTCCTCCTCTCCTGTCAGATATCAGGCACGGTCTGGTGTTTCTACCTTGCATGCAGGCACCTTTTATACCAAAGACTCCTCCCCCTCCTTGTTAAAGGCCCATGCTCCTCCCTAAGTGTCTTAGCAATCTCTCCATATCTATTCCAAGGTTGTGACTCCTTTCTAAATTTAATACCACATTGCATATCTCAACTGTGATGTATGGGCATAGTGGTTTGTGTGATCCGCTGCTAAACACATGCCAGCAGTTCAAACACTCACCTTCTATCATATGAAAAGGAGAGGTAAATGGTGATTGCGTGCGTTACGCCGTGGAACGCACGCTACAGGAAAAAGGGGGGTGGCCAAATTAAAGAGGCAGTAAATGCTGATCGCGTGCGTTCCATTGTGGAACGTACGCTATAGGAAACAGGGAGGTGGCCAAATAAAAGAGGCGGTATGAATAGTAATCGCGTGCGTTACGTGTTTCAATGCGGAGCGCATGCTTCAGTAAAATACAGAGAGGTGACCGTGTGCTAAATAGATAGAAATGTGCATGTGATCCACAATGGAGCGCCCGCCACAAAAATCATTGCGGTCGTGCGCGCGCACGAGAAGAAAAAAAAAAAAGGGTTAGTTCATTCATCCTCTATCCGGTGGTCAGGAGGATAAACCAGAAAAACATCCTAGCCTCAATTTACATTAAAACAACCCCCTTCCAGTAAGGAAACATACTAGAGTACTAGGGGTGCATGAAATACACACCCCCTAAGGTAACGCCGCCTATCAATCTGCCATGCATTAGAGAACCCATAGTTTGAAGGGAGACCTCGAAAAAGGGAGGAAAGAAGAGGGACTGGGAGACAAGGGGAGAGAGATTTGAATATATTCGGAGAATTACACAAGTGGCAGAAAAAGGTTAGAGACTTAGTTAAATATTTTAGCGACTATAATTTTTGGACCTCAAAATTCTAGGGACCAAAAGGGTATAAATCTCTGATATTTCATCCAAAATAAATGGATAAAAATAATTGTCTAGCCTAAATTCTACATCTTAGAAAAATGGGCTTAGTAACGGCAGATTTATTAATTGTCGTAGGTCCACAGGAACAGTGGTGCATCTAAAGGAGGTACTAAAGAAAGTCTTTTCAGACCAGGAAAATGTTTTATATGTATAAAGGTTATTCATTTATCTTTCAATGCAAGACTATAGGGAACAAAATAAATGGTGCCCTCAACTCGCCAAAGGAAGGTTAGAAAAGTAGATAAGCCTATAAAAAACAAGAAAAAGAGATTTGCTCATTGAGCCCTAAGGGACTAACTGTGTTGAGGCGATAGATCCATTTTGCTTCTTTTTGCAAAATTTTTTTGTCCCAATCTCCTCCTCTTATACAGGGGTCAATCACTTCCATGACAGAAAAACGAAAGCAATCCAGATTCCCGGCGTGTGCCTTATGTATGTGCCTGGCAATCGGGGTGTCTCTTTCAGTACGGATATCACCCACATGATCTCCAATCCGTCTCCTAAGTTCTCACTTTGTTTTTCCTATATATTCTAGCCTACAGGTACATTTGAAGATATACACAACGCCGCTAGTCTTGTAGTTAGCAAAATGTCGCATCGTGAAAGTTTTTTTTGTAACTTCACTAAAAACGTTTTGGAAACATTGATATATCGGCAAAAACTACATTTACCACATCGAAAAGTACCCTGTTCTCTCTTATTGAGCCAAGTTCCTAAGGGTCTAGGGATCACATATTCGCTATGCACCAACTGATCTTTAATGCTTCTAGCCCTCTGATATGTGATTTTAGGTTCTGATGGTAAAAGATCCCCAAAGTCCGGGTCTAATTTAAGGACCCTCCAATGTTTTTTGAGAATATTTCATATTGCAAAGGAGTGGCTGTCATAATTGCCAATTATGCGAAATTCTGTACTGTCTTCTTTTCGTTTAGGAACTAGGAGACTGTTCCTTGGAGTTTGGATCACATTATTAAATGCTTGATTTAAAACATGTGGGGGATAGCCTCTATCCAAAAAACGACTTTTAAGTTGTACTGCCTGATGGTAAAAAGTTCGGTCATCTGAACAATTTCGCCTCACTCTTAAATATTGTCCTTTGGTAGCCCTGATTTTTAGCTGTGAGGATGGAAGCTGTCCCAATGTAGGAGATTGTTAGTGGCTGTCAGTTTTCGGAAAGTAGAAGTTACCAGATTGCCCTTACAACCTCTTTTTATGGTCACATCTAAAAAATTAATTTAATTTTTCTGAAATTCTGAAGTGAAACGTAATCCCAGCTCATTGATGTTAATCTCTTTCATGAAACGGTTGAAAAGGCTTTCAATTCCTGCCCACAGAACAAGGACGTCGTCTATGTAGCGCCCCCAAAAAAGTATATGGGGGCTCCACCAAGGTGCGTCCTCCTCATTCTTAAAGATGACCGTGTCCTCCCACCAACCTAGGGTTAAATTTTCATATGTGGGCTGGCCAGAGATGTGAGAACAAGCTAAGAGGAGAGCTCCTGGAACTGCCGATTATCCTGACTTCCACTGGGCCGTGGAGAGGACAAAAATCATCCGTGCAGCAACCAGAGACCACCCTGCACTTATTGCACAGCTTGGACAGAGGTTACATGGCTGGGGGGACGAGCAGGAGGCAGAAGGAGGAGGCGGCAGGAATGGAAGGTACTGCACAAAATGGTGGTGAGACACAGACACCAGCCTCCAAGGTAGGGAGAGCTGCAGCCATGCATGCTACTGAAAAACTATCTGAGTATGCCAGGGGCAAAGAATGCAGGGCTCCCACGGTACACAGAGATGCCGGAGTTAAACTGGGGAGCTCCAGGCAGCACAGCCCTCACAATGCAGTGGAGGAGGGAGGAGAAACTAATGCATACTCATTATTATCACAGCAAGGCTTGCAAAACAAGCTGGAGCTCCCTACATCCATGCATAATAAATGTCCCCCTGAGCCTGCCACAACTCTGCAGGGTGCTGAGCCCACTCTGAAAGACGTGCTTGCAGCTATAGCTCAAAATGGCTCCATGATGACATCCCTCAGCTCCCAGATGGGCCAAATCATGCAGGAGTATTCTGGTGTGAAACAGAGCCTCTGAAAAGTGAATGACCGCATGACGGCGTCAGAGGGGAGAATCAGTGACTTAGAGGACAAAATGTCCCAGGTTACCCGTGACTCCCACAGGCATGATCAGCAACTGGCATTTCTACTTAACAAGACAGATGATTTAGAAAATAGATTGAGGAGAAACAATGTGCAGCTGATAGGGGTTCCAGAAAAAACGGAGGGCACAAATCCGTCAGAATTCTTTGAGAGATGGCTGCAAAAAATATTTGGCGCAGAGGTCCTATCCCCCCTGTATGCTGTAGAGAGAGCCCACAGAGTGCCCACCAGATCCCTGCCTCCGGGAGCTCCTCCAAGACCTGTCCTGGTGAAACTACTACATTATAAAGACCGGGATGCGATCCTAAGAGCGGCTAGAAACAAAGGGTCCATAACGGTGGATGGCCACAAAATATCCTTCTTTCTTGATTATTCAGTTGAAATTTCAAAAAGAAGAGCTCAATTCACAGATGTCAAACGACGCCTGAGAAATGCACAAGTCTCGTGCCCCAGTTTCAATGTTTATGTTGTGGGACAACTGTTAGATGCGGGGGGAGGGAGGGGATGGAGGGGGGGGGATGTTTCTGCAGCTTTAATGATGCTTTTATATTTATGTCTGCTAATGGTTCTCATGTGGTTCAGGAAGGTGGAGGAGGGGTGGAACTCTTTGCCGGGTGTGACTGCTTGCACTACATACGCATACCACCAGGATGGTGGGTAGGATTAAGATTCTTTCTTGGAATGTCCGTGGCTTGGGGGACCCCACAAAAAGGGTAGCAGTAATGGAACAGGTCAAATCCCACTTTCCAGCAATCATCTGCCTACAGGAGACACATTTGGAGGGGGACAAAATAGCATACATGAATCGCTCATGGGTGGGCCATTGTTTCCACTCAAGCTACACAGCTCATTCCAGAGATGTCAGTATCTTAGTCCACAGAGCAATCCCATTATCCTTCTGATAACAGTTTATATACCGCCTCCATATAATAATACTTTTTTGAACAAAATTGCGGAAATGATTAGCAAGACCCCCAATGTACAGGTGGTGTGCACGGGGGATTTCAACAACATCATTCACCCATATTGGGACAAGCACAATGCGGGTACTCACTTAGAACACCATCCTAACTCCAAATTTGGGGACATGGTGGCTGAACTGGCACTTTCAGATCTGTGGCGAATCAGAAACCATGGAGTCAAGCGATTCTCGTGCTATTCCAAAACACACAACACTCTGTCCAGAATAGACCTGATCTTGGGCTCGGAGGGTATACTGCCAATGGTGGAAAACACAGAATACCTTCCTAGAGGTTTATCAGACCATTCCTCACTGTTGACACGACTTAATATTTTACCTGGGCTTGATCGTACCCGTAGCTTGTGGCCCTTTAATCCTTTTTGGCTACAGATTATAGATGTGGGCCCGGTTGAACTAGCCCTTGAATACTATTTTCAGGACAACTGTACTGGGGAGATGTCGCTTAACACTGTTTGGGATGACATGAAGGCCTGTCTGAGGGGGTCACTGATACAGGGGGTCAGTAGATCTAAAATTAAGTCGGCACAATTTGAAATTTTTCTTAAAGAACGGGTCCAGACGACAGAACAGAAATACATTCTGTCAGGGGATACACGGGACTTACTGGAATGGAGGGAGGCACAAGAAGCATATGACTCTCACATTAAGGAGCGGGCCACTAACAAAAGACTTTTTTCACAACAGAGATTCTTTGAAGAGGGCGAAAAAGCGGGTCATTTATTAGCGGTGATTGCTAAAGCACAAAGGGGGAACACATTTGTGGGGGCGCTAAGGGACAAAACCGGGACCATAGTCAATCAACCTGACCAAATTTTGGCTACCTTCTCTAAATTCTACGAACAACTTTACAGTACTAAACTGCAATATGATAGGGAACAGATAGCTTCTTACCTGAAAGACATCCCCTTGCCCTCACTTTCAGATGAGGACAGGGTATACCTAAACAGTCCACTCACACTAAAAGACTTGCATTTAGCGGTATCCTCCATGCCCAATAATAAGTCACCGGGTTCAGATGGGATCCCCACAGAGATTTACAAAAAGTTTGGAGACATCCTGCTCCCCCAGCTGCTGTCGACCTTCCAGCAAGCAGCCAAAAATGGCTCCTTGCCCCAGTCGATGCGAGAAGCAGTAATAGTTGTCATACCTAAACCTGGCAAGGATCCCCTCATCCCTGACTCTTATAGACCTATCTCTCTGTTACCTACAGATATCAAAATAATAGCTAAAGTACTAGCTTCCAGACTCAATAAGGTTATACTTTCACTAATCCATTCGGACCAGTCGGGGTTCATGCCTTCCAGATCAACGGCAGTGGATATACGATGGTTACACCTCAACCTACAATTGCCAGTTGATAACTCAGGGGATAGAGTAATTTGCTGCCTAGACGCCGCTAAGGCTTTCAACTCTATTGAGTGGGAGTTTCTCTGGGCAGTACTTGACAGATTTGGACTAGGGAGGGACTTTATTTCCTGGGTAAGACTTCTATATAATAACCCTACTGCTAGGATTAAAGTTAATGGATGCCTTACTTCACCTTTTCACCTAGGTAGGGGCACCCGCCAGGGATGCCCGCTATCCCCCTTACTATTTGCTCTGGCCGTTGAGCAGACATAACAGGGTTCAGGAGGGGTGGTCAGGAGGAAAAAATAGCGTTGTACGCAGACGACACACTCCTTTTTCTGGCCAATACAACATCATCACTGCCAAGAGCTATGGGGGTTATACAAGAATTTGGGAAATACTCAGGTCTATCAATTAACTGGAAAAAGTCTGTATTACTTCCGGTGGATGGAACCACAAACTCACTTAACTACATACACTCGGGCCTACAGGTTGTTGCCCAGTTTAAATATTTGGGGATAATAGTCACCACTTGTGTTGAGGATTATGAGAATCTCAACCTAACCCCTATTCTGTCGAAATTTAAGGATAAGAAGGAAGTCTGGTCTCGCCTGCCCTTCTCAGCAGTTGGCCGCACTAACTTGATCAAAATGATCTGGATGCCCCAACTATTATACAAGCTACACAACTCTCCACAATGGATCCTGTTATGATCCGGAACCATGGAAGACCACCACAAATCATTGGTAAAAGGTGACAAGAACATTGGCAACTAATCTGGCCGCCATCCCCTTACTAACCATCACAACTAGAAGTAGTCGAGGGGTGAACTAACATCTTGTGCACCGCGAACCCAGCCGGAGAACTAACTATCCTAAAGGAAGGAAAGATGAATAACTCTCTGCCTCAGAAAATAAACAAGAATAGCAAGCCCCCCACATTCAAAGACTGCGGTGATATAGGAAAAACACAATACACAGATAGATGACAGGATTAGCAAAACATGAGGCCCCCACTGACTAAAATAGGAAAGGACAGGATAGGGGCTGATGGTGGCCAGAGAAAAACCCTGCAAAAATCCAAATTCCTGATAGTACAAAAAGCCCATCAGATCGCACGATCTGAACTCCGTCCTATACCAGGTGCTTTTGTCATACCAATGAACAGAAAACAAGAATCATAACAAATTCAACAAGCCACAAACACATGGACCCAAAGGAGCTATACTCCAAACAGAACTGCAGGGAGTTCCCCAGCCAAGCAACTGAGAGGGAAAATCCCTGCATGCAAATAAACTGAAAACAACCACAGCAAATGACAAACCCAGATAAGAGCAAAAGAACCAAACAATAAATAAAGAGCAAGCACTTATCTGGGGTAGATGTGGTGTGGAGCAGAATGAAGCAGGCTGGTGATACAAAGAACAACTGACATCCGGCATAGCCTGCTATCAGACCAGGATTTAAATAAGCAGAGAGTTAGCAAAGGAAACGCCCATTGCACAACACACCTGGTCCAAGTCCAAACCATTCCTGGCCACCAGAGGGAGCCTCCCAGCAGCCAAAACATAACTAACATTCACAACAGGATCCCACACAGATTTTTCCATAAGGTAAATGCATTATTCCGGGAATTGATCTGGAGCGGAAAGATGCCGCGCATTAGGCTCGAGACCCTGCAGAGGGATAAAAGTAGTGGAGGTCTGGCGGTACCCAATCCATGGGTTTACTATCTGGCGGCTCAGCTTCAGCACATTTGGGGATGGGAGGACCCTGGAGGGGGGGAGGCACAGTATATGATTCTACAACAATATTTTCACTCCACTAGTCTATACGAGGTTCTAGAGGCAAGAGGCTTCGGAGCTGCTGCTAATAGTTGCCCAACCCTACTACTAATCCAAAAACTTTGGGATAAAACTAAAAAACTACAAGACATTCAGGGAATTTCACAATACACCTCTATATGGAAAACTCCATGGTTACCTAACTTGCATTGTTTAGAGGGGTTTGGGAGCTGGGCTTTGAGAGGGATAAATAGATTCACACATATTGTGGAGGGAGGCTTCCCTCAGTTGCAAGCAGAGTTTGGGATCCAGAATTTGGAGTTTTATAATACTTGCAACTGAGACATGCCTATCAGGCAGAAACCTCTATTACGGGTAGAGCATTGGAGCAGAACAAAGTCATGCAACGTATAGCAACCTCTAGAGGCTCAGCGGGAGTGATCTCTCGTTTATATTGGGATCTATTATATCTGGTGCACCAGAATTGTCCAGTAAACGCAAAAGAAAAATGGGAACGAGCTATAGGACCTATTGAGGACAACCAATGGGTAGAAATTTTAGAAAGAATTCCTAGTCTATCACTGGGGGAGGCATACAGAATGTCAAACCTGTCCGTTATTCACCAAGTATATCGCACTCCTAGATTCCTGTTTGATATTGGAGTTAGAACTGACCCCTTCTGCCCGCGATGCAAAATATGTTCCGCAGATCTATTACATATGATGTGGTCGTGTCCTGATATTGAACATTACTGGAGAGAGGTGACAGAGATAATCGATAGAGTATATATGATAGAGACGAGCTTAACTCCCTTTGTATGTATTCTGGGATACGTGGAGGATTTACCTTTGGAAGAGGAGGGCAAGGTGGCCGTATCTATATACTGCCAGGAAACTAATCGCTCAACACTGGATCTCGGACCACAGTCCTACAATATCTGAATATGTCAAAAAAGTTAATTGGGTGATAAATGTGGAGAAAAGTATATATCGGAAAAGAAATGGCGTAATCAAATTTGAAAAAATATGGGCACGATGGATAGATGGGTCAGGGTTGGCTTCGACGGAACTGATTAGGTTTAGATTGGGCTTACTCTAAATTGATAACAAGGGGCAAAGGGCGAGAAATTTCTACAGAACTTATCTATAATGATGATGGAGGTTTGGGGAGAAGAGAGTAACATGAGAACAGGTTGGATTCTTCATCAAAAATGATATCTAAATGTGTACAATGCCAAACGAAGCAAAAACTCATAAAGAAAAACAAAAGTCTAATTGGATTAATTGATAAAGGTAATAATGGTACTTAAAAACTTTTGTCTAGGAATGTGTGGAGCTGCAGATTTGACATTATTTGTCCTTTCTACAAGTCTGTTTGTTTAATGTTTGTTGGGGAGGGGAGGGTTGGGAGGGGGGTAGAGGCTGGGTAGCCTCCAATGTTTATTTGGTTGTAACTTGTAAAACTTTAATAAAAACATTTAATTAAAAAAAAAAATTGCATATATGGGGGCTACAGCACTCCCCATAGCGGTACCCCTGAGTTGGTGATAGAACTTCCCCTTATACAGAAAATAATTATGTTTTAGAATGAATTCTAGCAACTGGTTTATGAACTTATTATGTTTCAGACAGTTTATATCACGACTCGCCAGATAAAAATTGACAGCTTCCAGCCCCACAGTGTGTGGGATACTGCTGTAGAGGGCTTCCACGTCTATGGATGCTAAATTTACATCATCCTCTAGCGTGAGCCCATCCAGTTTACACAAGAGATCCATTGTGTCCCTCAGGTATGAAGGTAGGGACACGACGAAATCTCTCAGGACCTTGTCTAAATATATGCTACAGTTTTGAGTCAAGGAGTTGATTCCAGAAACTATGGGACGTCCTTTTAATGGACTAAGTCCCTTGTGAACTTTAGGCAAGCTATAAAATGTAGGTGTAACCGGATATTTAATCTTCATAAAATCCCTTTCATTTTTTGAAATGATGTTACCTAGAAATGCCATGTCCACAATGCCTTCCAATTGTTTTCTATAGTCAAGTAGGGGATCGCTATGGAGAACAGTATAGGTGGTGATATCTCTTAAAATGGTCTCACACATGAGGGTACATAACTCATGATTTAAAATCACTAGGTTCCCCCCCTTGTCTGAGGGTTTAAAAATTAGGTCCTTATTTTAACTCAGATTGTCCAGGGTTTCTTCCATATTCAAATTTTTTGCATGGCTGCCTAGATTATGTCCTAAATTCTTTAAATCCTCTCTTACCAGATTAGTAAAGATATCAATACAGTTTGTGTCCATCGGAGGCGGCATACGTGTGCTGGTTAACCTGAGATCTGTAAAGGGTCCTGTACCTAGGGTTTTCTCATTTTCCTCTAAGAGGTCTGTCAATAGTTTAATACCTGGTAGGTCCTCCTCTAAGATATTTAAATCCTCGCATTGTTTTCTATCCACATTTTTAAAAAACTTTCGCCATTATAATTTACGGGCAAACAACTCAATGTCTTTTACCCATTCAAATTCATTAAATCTATTAGTTGGTATATAGGAAAGACCAAGACAAAGTACTTTTCTTTTCATTGTTGATAATTTGTATGATGTCAAATTAATAATATTATTATCAGCTCTCACGTTTTTAGAATGTTGACCGCAATGGAGTGGGCCTGCCTCCAAAAAAGATGGAGATGAGGAGGATGAAGAGGGAAATGGTCCAAAATTCATTTGTTTTGGGCCACCTTTTTCCCATTTTTGTCTGTTTTTCGACTTTCTCTGGACTCTTGGTTCAAAAAAGGAACGAATGTTCCCTCCTCTATTACTTGGGGGTGGATTTTTCTCCCCGTCTGAGGTTTCTGCCTCGGATGACGAGATGTCCGTGCGTACCTCTCTAGGATCTTTGGAAAAGAAAGGATAGGCGCGTTTCTCCTTGAAATCACTTAGGTCTCTAGTGAATTGTTTTTGTTTCCTGTCTTTTATATCTGAGAGGAATTTTTCAATACTTTATTGTAAAGCTGATTCCCTACGTGCAAAGTCTGGATCAGTTTTCAACTTTAGTGCTACCTCAGTTAATTCCACTAGTTTTTTTGCACTCTGGTCAAATTTTAATTGTTCCTCCTCAAGGAGGATAGTCATGAACCGGATTGAGCTCTCTGTTAGCTCTTTCTCCCACTTTGTGAGTACTGTATTGGATCTAGCTCTTTTGGCCGGGACAATATTCAGTCTAAGTCCTTTGGGGACTATTTTATTCTTAATATAATTCTGTAAAGATTGAACCTCCCACCAAGACCGCAAATTGTCTTTATAACATGTGGTTAGATCCTGAAATAAACCTCCCAGGCTAATTTTTGCACTTGTCTCACAATTAGAATCTGGTTCCGAAAAAACCTCCTGAGCTTCCAAAGCCCACTGTTCCCTATTTACGGGCCCTGATAGAAAACCTGCTATCAAGGTCTAATGGTTAAACAATTCACAGAAAAAACAATCGAAAGGGAGTAACCCGAAAATATAAATCACATAAAAAATACTCCTAAAATTTTTCGTTAAACTTTTATTGAATATTAATATATTGAAAACGTGAAGTGAGGAGGGGGGGGGTGTTCAGAAAAATAAAAAATACCCTAAGGGTCTAAAGTACAATAAAAAATGCAGTCTAGTGGACCAGCCAGCGGTATATCCCGACAAATGGTGGGAAATGCTTATATGATGATACATCAATTATTTAACATTCATTGCAGAAACATTTTTAATACACAATTATTATCATCCAGATCCAATAATTAACCATGCATTGAAAAGAGACTTATATAAATTGTAAATTTATAGATATATTTGGCATATATCTCTCAAATACAGAAACTTGGACTATATGTATTATTTGTAGAACAATGTAAAAAAAATATATAATTATAGAGTACTGTAGTAGGATAAAGTAAACATACAGTATTCTTTTCATGTCAAAAAAGCATAAACTCCCTGCACTCCTAGCTAGGGTACACATCGGGTTAATTACCCGATGTGTACTCCAGCTACGTGAGCAGGGAGCCGGCACTGGCAGCGTGAGAGCACACCGCTTAGCGCTAGCTCCCTGCTCACGTAGCTGGAGTACACATCAGGTAATTAACCCGATGTGTACCCTGGCTAGGAGAGCAGGGAGCCAGCGCTAAGCGTGTGCGCTGGTAACCAAGGTAAATATCGGGTAATGGTTACCCGATATTTACCTTAGTTACCAAGTGCAGCATGGCTTCCACAGCGACGCGTGTTGTTATGATCGCTGCTGCGTCTGCTGTGTTTGACAGCTAAGTAGCGATCATAACAGCGACCTACAAGGTTGCTGTTGCGTCACAGAAAATGGTGACGTAACAGCGACGTCGTTGTCGCTGTCGCTATGTGTGAACCCAGCTTAAGAGTGGTATAATTAGAGAATAGAACTGTTCTTTTGTTTACACTCTCTTACAAGACCTTTGTTGAGGTGGATCAACACAATTGCCCCCTGCAGATTCCTCAGGCAATGGCCACATTTACAAATGAAAGGATGCTAAATGGAGCCATCAGAGTTGTCAGTTTGGACTAAAGGTCCAGTCACACTAAGCAACTTACCAGCGATCCCAACAACGATAGGGATCGCTGGTAAGTTGCTAGGAGGTTGCTGGTGAGCTGTCACACTGCGACGCTCCAGCGATCCCACCAGCAACCTGACCTGGCAGGGATCGCTGGAGCGTGGCTACACGAGTTGCTGGTGAGCTCACCAGCAACCAGTGACCAGCCCCCAGTCTCCTAGTTACAGCACACATCAGGTTAATTAACCCGATGTGTGCTGCAGCTAAATGTGCACAGAGCAGGGAGCAGCGCACACTGCTTAGTGCTGGCTCCTTGCTCTCCTAGTTACAGCACACATCGGGTTAATTGCCCGATGTGTGCTGCAGCTATCTGTGCACAGAGCAGGAGCCGGCAGCACAGGCAGTGAGAGCGGAGGAGGCTGGTATCAAAGGTAAATATCGGGTAACCAAGGACAGGGCTTCTTGGTTACCCGATGTTTACATTGGTTACCAGCCTCAGCAGAAGCTGGCTCCCTGCTGCCTGCACATTTAGTTGTTGCTGTCTTGCTGTCACACACAGCGATCTGTGCTGCACAGCAGGACAGCAACAACTAAAAAATGGCCCAGGACATTCAGCAACAACCAACGACCTCACAGCAGGGGCCAGGTTGTTGCTGGATGTCACACACAGCAACATCGCTAGCAACGTCACAAAAGTTGTTCGTTACCAGCGATGTTGCTAGCGATGTTGCTTAGTGTGACGGGGCCTTAAGGGTCATTTGACATTTGACCCTCTTTCAGGATTTCAGAGGGGAGCTCAAAATTTCTGGGCATTCTAGTGTTAAAGGGATTCCTTTAAATTTTTAAATGCTGATTGTATGAATGTCAAAATGTAGTAAGTTTTACGTATCCTATGTCAGAACTACCATAGCTGTAATCTAAAGCACACTGTACTTTGTGATGTCTATTGTGAGCAGGAGTCCAACATGCATGAATTACGCCATTCGCAGTCTCTATATAGCCCTCATTGGGGTTGAAAACAACGATCTTAGATGTAGGGTGTCAACCCCCTCCCTTGCCTTTCCCCCCCCCCCCGGAAATGCTCAGTTTATGGCTAGCTGTATGTGAGTGGAGAGCAGAATTGCCCAATCAGAAACTTCCATTATACCCGTTACTCGAGCTGAGCCCTTTCAGAGCGTCTAACCTGCTTGGCTCCAGTAACGAACACCCAAGCATTTTAGTGCTTGCCCAACATTGCACATAATTTATGGACATCTATGCTTTGATTTCTTTGTCTATGTGGATTGGATGGGTTGTTACCAACCAGTGGCATACAGTGCCTACAAGTAGTATTCAACCCCCTGCAGATTTAGCAGGTTTGATAAGATGCAAATAAGTTAGAGCCTGCAAACTTCAAACAAGAGCAGGATTTATTAACAGATGCATAAATCTTACAAACCAACAAGTTATGTTGCTCAGTTAAATTTTAATAAATTTTCAACATATAAGTGTGGGTCAATTATTATTCAACCCCTAGGTTTAATATTTTGTGGAATAACCCTTGTTTGCAATTACAGCTAATAATCGTCTTTTATAAGACCTGATCAGGCCGGCACAGGTCTCTGGAGTTATCTTGGCCCACTCCTCTATGCAGATCTTCTCCAAGTTATCTAGGTTCTTTGGGTGTCTCATGTGGACTTTAATCTTGAGCTCCTTCCACAAGTTTTCAATTGGGTTAAGGTCAGGAGACTGACTAGGCCACTGCAACACTTTGATTTTTTTCCCTCTTGAACCAGGCCTTGGTTTTCTTGGCTGTGTGCTTTGGGTCGTTGTCTTGTTGGAAGATGAAATGACGACCCATCTTAAGATCCTTGATGGAGGAGCGGAGGTTCTTGGCCAAAATCTCCAGGTAGGCCGTGCTGTCCATCTTCCCATGGATGCGGACCAGATGGCCAGGCCCCTTGGCTGAGAAACAGCCCCACAGCATGATGCTGCCACCACCATGCTTGACTGTAGGGATGGTATTCTTGGGGTCGTATGCAGTGCCATCCAGTCTCCAAACGTCACGTGTGTGGTTGGCACCAAAGATCTCGAACTTGGTCTCATCAGACCAGAGAACCTTGAACCAGTCTGTCTCAGAGTCCTCCAAGTGATCATGAGCAAACTGTAGACGAGCCTTGACATGACGCTTTGAAAGTAAAGGTACCTTACGGGCTCGTCTGGAACGGAGACCATTGCGGTGGAGTACGTTACTTATGGTATTGACTGAAACCAATGTCCCCACTGCCATGAGATCTTCCCGGACCTCCCTCCTTGTTGTCCTTGGGTTAGCCTTGACTCTTCGGACAAGCCTGGCCTCGGCACGGGTGGAAACTTTCAAAGGCTGTCTAGGCCGTGGAAGGCTAACAGTAGTTCCATAAGCCTTCCACTTCCGGATGATGCTCCCAACAGTGGAGACAGGTAGGCCCAACTCCTTGGAAAGGGTTTTGTACCCCTTGCCAGCCTTGTGACCCTCCACGATCTTGTCTCTGATGGCCTTGGAATGCTCCTTTGTCTTTCCCATGTTGACAAAGTATGAGTGCTGTTCACAAGTTTGTGGAGGGTCTTAATTAGTCAGAAAAGGCTGGAAAAAGAGATAATTAATCCAAACATGTGAAGCTCATTGGTCTTTGTGCCTGAAATACTTCTTAATACTTTAGGGGAACCAAACATAATTCTGGTGGATTGAGGGGTTGAATAATAAATGACCCTCTGAATAAACTTTTCACAATTTAAAAAAAAAAATAAAAAAAGAAATAACATTCTTTTTTGCTGCACTGCATTTCACACTTCCAGGCTGATCTACAGTCCAAATGTCACAATGCCAAGTTAATTCCGAATGTGTAAACCTGCTAAATCTGCAGGGGGTTGAATACTACTTGTAGGCACTGTAACTAGTCTGATGGGCCCTGATGCAGAGTTTGAGCCCGGGACCCCATCCTGGGCCACTTCCTGGTAAATATGTCCCCCATCCTGGTAAATATGTCCACATCATGGCCCCATCCTGGTGTATGACCCCGATCATGGCTATATCCTGGTATATATGATACCATCCAGGTATATATATCCCCATCATGACCCCATCATGGTATATCTCCCCATCATGGACCCATCCTGGTGTATGACCCCCATCATGCCTATATCCTGGTACATATGGTCCCATCCCGGTATATGTCCCCATCCTGTTGTATGACCCCAATCATGGATATAGCCTAGTATATATGGCCCCACCCTGGTATAGATGTCCCCATCATTGCCCATCCTGATATATATGGCCCATCTTGGTATATGTGGCCCCATCATTGTCCCATACTGGTATATAGCACTCCATCCTGGTATATGGCCCCTCAAGCTGGTATTTAGCCTCCATTGTGGTATATAGCCCCCTACCCTGGTATATAGCCCCCTCATCCTGGTATATAGCCACCATCATGCTATATAGCTCACTCATTCTGGTATATAGCCCCTCACCATGCTGCACACAGTAAAAAAAAATAAATGACTGTACTATGTGTTCACTTTCATAATGAGGCATATGGAATTTTGTATAGATAAATAGGATGGATGTATAGATAGATGTACAGACAGACAGATAGGATGGATAGTTAGGATGTACAGTCAGACAGTATACACAGACAGACAGTTTAAACAGACAGAGACAGAAAGTATACACAGACAGACATTCAGACAAACCGTATACACAGTCAGACAGACAGTATACACAGACAGACAGGATAGACAGACAGACAGTATACACAGACAGGCAGAGAGTATACACAGACAGACAGTATACACAGACAGACAGTATACACAGACAGGCAGACAGTATACACAGACAGACAGTATACACAGAGAGTCAGACAGACAGTATACACAGACAGATAGTATACACACACAGACAGACAGAGTATACACAGACAGACAGTATACACAGACAGGCAGGCAGTGTACACAGGCAGACCATATACACAGACAGATAGTATACACAGACAGCTACATATTGCACACTATACAGGACACACATATCTCATACATAACACATACAGACAGCACATAATACATGATTCACATTATACTCACCTCCTTCTTGGCCTCCTGGAGTTCAGAGGGCCTTTAGAAGCAGCTTCTTTGGTCGCAGCACTGCAGGTGCCCCTCCCCCCTCTATCTCTCCGGCTGCAGCAGTGCAGGCGCTCCTCCCCCCTCTTTGTGTGGTGAAGATGGGAGCAGACAGGACACAGAGGAGGGGAGGGCGCCCTGTGCTGGAGCCTGTGCACTGAAGGAGCAGGAAATGACAGTGAACTGCTGCTCACTGCGGCGCCCCATCTGCTGTCTGCAGAAGGGGCCCTGTGCGACTGGTGGCCATGGTACTCACCTACCCTGCGCTCCCCCAGTGTCCTCCTGCAATGCTGGGAACTGACCAATGTGTAAGCGGCGCAGCACATTATATCAGTGTCATACGCAGCCTCTTACAGCAGCGTCAGCTATCAGCGTCCATCTGAATCAGGGGTTGGGGCCAGCGGGCCCCCTGCACCCCCGGGCCCGGTCGCAGTGGCGACTTCTGCAACTGCAGTGGTTACGCCCGTTACTGACATCTGGTGAGAAAATCATGTCAACAGCACCTTTAGAAATGTATTTACTTAGAAAATTGCTGACATGTTCAATACTTCAATTCAGTGAAGTGTGGCCTACAGATCAGAGTTCATGGCTATTTGAGAGGTTTCCTTTTAGTCCCTGCACAGCTGTCATTTCATTCAGAGGTAATGGACAAGGCAACATTATCACTGGCACAGTCCAACTTTGTATTTTTGGAAAACAAAAGAGCTGAGTATTTTTTATGTTAGAGCAACGCTTCCTAAGACATTGTTCTACTGTAACGGCTGCTACATTTTTAATGCTGACAGATATTTTAGCAGCGCTATCCTGATGAGTAATATAATAGAACAGCAGCAATATGACCTTACTTAAGGTGCTAACCCGTAACTCTATATCTACAATTACAGGGAACTCTAGTATGCTGTATGTAAATGATGCCTTCTACAAATTACTCAGCCAGGCTGAAATAGCATTCGGTTGAGATTAAAATAGGAATTAATACAATCTTTGAGTCTTACTGGCAGAATATGGGTTTACATATGTCATAAATAAAATATCAGGCTCCGGGCAGCCACTATTTCAAAATTGTAAGGGTACCTACATTTAAAGGGGTGCTTCGTAATAACTTCCCTTAGGGTGGCTTTACATGATGCGATATCCGGCCCGATATCGCTAGCATGAGACCCGCCCCCATCGTTTGTGCGCAACGGGCATAACGCTGTCCGTCGTGCACAAAATCGCGCACCCCCTTCACACGTACTTGCATGGCCTTCGACGTCGCTGTGACCGGCGAACCGCCTCCTTTCTAAGGGGGTGGTCCTTTTGGCGTCACAGCAACATCACTAAGCGGCCGCCCAATGATAGCGGAGGGGCGGAGATGAGCGGGACGTAACATCCCGCCCATCTCCTTCCTTCCGCATTGTGGCCGGAGGCAGGTAAGGAGATGATCTTCGTTCCTGCGGTGTCACACGTAGCGATGTGTGCTGCCGCAGCGACGAAGATCAACTTCGCCTCAGCGACAGCAGCGATAATTGGGAGTGGACCCCTATGTCAATGAGGAGCGATTTTGGATGTTTTTGTAACGATCCAAAATCGCTCCTAGGAATCACACGCTACGACATCGCTACAGCGGCCGGATGTGCGTCACAAAATCCGTGACCCCAACGAGATCGCTGTAGCGAAATCGTAGCGTGTAAAGCCCACTTAAGAGAGCATATTCAGCCAAAATGATTAGTTATCTGACTCTAAGGCCACGTGCACACATAGAGTATTTAGTGAGTTTTTACCTCAGTATTTGTAAGGCCACGTGCATACGTAGAGTATTTAGTGAGCTTTTTACCTCAGTATTTGTAAAGCCACATGCACACGTAGAGTATTTAGTGAGCTTTCTACCTTACTATTTGGCCGGCTTCACACTTAAGATTAACTTGCATGAGTGCAATGTGAGAAAATCTCGCATTGCACTCGGACCCATGTTAATCAATGAGGCAGCTCCAATCTGCTATTTTTTTCTCAGTCCAAATCAGACTGAGAAAAAAATCGCAGCATGCTGCGTTTTGGTGAGTTTCTCGCACGAGTCTCTTCAATGCAAGTCTATGGGTGCGTGAAAAAAAAAGGATGTCACACGGACGGCACACACACCATCCTAGTGACATACGTTTTTCTCAATACATTTCACGCATGTAGCAGAGAACAATGTAAATGCTCCTGTACATAACAGTACATGAATAGCAGCTGCTGAGGGTAAAAACTGATTGCACACTGACAGCACACTGATGAAAAGTGAACTAAAATCGTCCGACTTTCTAGCATGAAAATCTGACTGATTTTACACTCGTGTGATTCCAGCCTTCGTAAGGCCATGTGCACACGTAGAGTATTTAGTGAGCTTTTTACCTCAGTATTTGTAAGTGGTGCTCATGTTTCTATTAGGGCTCAGTTCATACATCTACATTTAAACAGCTATGTGAAAAAAATGGTACTGTGTCATCAGTGTTTTGGATCAGTGTCATCAGTGTGTGGTCCGTGTGTTCGTTTTTATCACCAGTATTTTTTATAGATGGCTCATTAAATAAATTACAAGGCTTTTGCTATACAGATGTCATCCATGTGTTGTACGTGTTTGTCACGTGCCCATAGACTTGCATTGGCCCTTGTCATCCATGCTGCCGGTAAAAACACAGACATGTCTCCATTTGCTTTGGGCGGACACATGGTTCATTAATGAACATGCACATGTGAATAGCACCAGAGACATTTTTCTTTCCAGATAAAACTCGTACATGCAATAAAGACGTTTGCATGACCCTAAGACTGAGTTTCCACAGTGTGTAAATGCTGTCTTTTTCTACCTTTCTGAATGCGGCAAAACTGCATTTTGTTACAGTAGTGGATGAGATTTCTATCACTCCCATGCTCACAGTGGTTTTGTTTAGTGATGCAGAAATTGACCTTGCAATATGATTTTCCTTCCACAGCTTGTCAATTGCTATTGTGTTAAATATGTGTTTTATTTGTAGAGTGACGTAAATGAGGTGTGATTTTATTGCATCACCGCAGTGGAAAGGCATGTAGTCCACACATAACTTTACCAATATAACAAAAAACTAATAGGAAGTTTCCTAAAGAAAACAATTTTATTAGAAATTTGACCTAGCAAAAAAAGAGACATAAACCGGAGCTGAAAAATACTATAAAAACAAAAATCACAAGTTAGGTAAATCTATAACATCAAAAACCCATGAAATCCGCGCCATGGAAACCTCACAGTTCACGCCCTCTATATACAATAGATAGCTGTCGGCCAAATGATGGGCCATAACATCGACTACCTCTCCGTGCTCCAGTGCTCCCTATGGAAGAGCTGTTAGAGACTTCTCTGGCAACGGCTTTTCTCATCCCCCCAAAAAAGGATTGACTTTCGGATCCTTCTGTCACCCACAAATACCATTAGTCTAATATGTATGGAGATGGCCTACACTCTGTCCCCAATAGGTAATATTGGGTGAGAGAAAGATCTGGCATCTACCAACTCTTTAGGCGAAGCACTACCTTTACAAAACATCTTACTCTAATTTGATCTCACCAGCCTTTGAACTCCATTTAACAGAATTCTTTCCCTTTTTTCTGAATTCCTACAAACTGTATTTTTCCAGATTGAACGAGATGCTCAGGTCTTATGTTCCAGTGTGGACCACTTGTGTCCCAGCATGGACCATTTGCGTCCCAACCTGGACAATGTGTGCCCCAGCGTGGACTATTTTTGCTCCAGTGCATAGACCATTGGTGTTCCAGCCTGGACCATACCGGAGTCTCTGCGCAATCCTGCTCCCCTCCACCCACGTGGACGCCAGCACTCTCACCTTCCCAGCCTCCCAGCAGTGGCTGCTCCATCCTCAGACCATGCTGCTGTTTCCCAAGGTCTGTGTATGCTACACAGACCTCCTGGGAATGAATGCGGACACGTCCATTTTCTTAAAGGTCCAGTATGCCACGACCCGGAAAGCCTCTCAGCTCAGGCGAGAGGCATCAGCTATTCAAGGCACCTTCCCCTTCAGAGAGGTGCCTGGGCGATAAGTTCTATAGTTCTATACGTTGCTACACTGTGTGCAGAATTATTAGGCTAGTTGTATTTTAGGATTTTTTTAATATTGATCAACAACTATGTTCTAAATCAACCCAAAAGACTCATAAATATCAAAGCTTAATATTTTTGGAAGTTGGAGTGGTTTTTTTTTTTAGCTTTGGCTATTTTAGGAGGATATCTGTTTGTGCAGGTAACTATTACTGTGCAGAATTATTAGGCAACTTAATAAAAACCAAATATATTCCCATCTCACTTGTTTATTTTCACCAGGTAAACCAATATAACTGCACACAATTTAAAAATAAACATTTCTGACATGCAAAAACAAACTCAAAAAAATTAGTGACCAATATAGCCACATTTCTTTATGATGACACTCAACAGCCTACCATCCATAGAGTCTGTCAGTTGCTTGATCTGTTTAAGATCAACATTGCGTGCAGCAGCCACCACAGCCTCCCAAACACTGTTCCGAGACGTGTACTGTTTTTCCTCCCTGTAGATCTTACATTTTATAAGGGACCACAGGTTCTCTATGGGGTTCAGATCAGGTGAACAAGGGGGCCATGTCATTATTTTTTCATCTTTTAGACCTTTACTGGCCAGCCACGCTGTGGAGTAGTTGGATGCATGTGATGGAGCATTGTCCTGCATGAAAATCATGTTTTTCTGGAACGATACCGACTTCTTCCTGTACCGCTGCTTGAAGAAGTTGTCTTCCAGAAACTGGCAGTAGCTCTGGGAGTTGAGCTTCACTCCATCTTCAACCCGAAAAGGTCCCACAAGTTCCTCTTTGATGATACCAGCCCATACCAATACCCCACCTCCACCTTGCTGGCATCTGAGTCGGAGTGGAGCTCTCTGACCTTTACTGATCCAGCTTCTGGCCCATCCATCTGGCCCATCAAGAGTCACTCTCATGTCATCAGGCCATAAAACCTTTGAAAAATCAGTCTTAAGATATTTTTTGGTCCAGTCTTGACGTTTTATCTTATGTTTCTTGTTCAAAGGCGGTCGTTTTTCAGCCTTCTTTACCTTCGCCATGTCCCTGAGTATGGCACACCTTGTGCTTTTTGATACTCCAGTAACATTGCAGCTCTGAAATATGTCCAAACTGGTGGCAAATGGCATTTTGGCAGCTTCACGCTTGATTTTTCTCAATTCATGGGCAGTTATTTTGCGCCTTTTTTGCCCAGCACGCTACTTGCGACCCTGTTGGCTATTTGCCATGAAACGTTTGATTGTTCGGTGATCACGCTTCAAAAGTTTGGCAATTTCAAGACTGTGAATCCCTCTACAAGACATCTCACAATTTTGGACTTTTCAGAGCCCGTCAAATCTCTCTTCTAACCCATTTTGCCAAAGGAAAGGAAGTTGCCTAATAATTAAGCACACCTTATATAGAGTGTTGATGTCATTACACCACACCCCTACTCATTACAGAGATACACATCACCTGATTTACTTAATTGGTAGTTGGCTCTCAAGCCTATACAGCTTGGAGTAGGATAACATGTATAAAAATTATCATGTGATCAAAATACTCATTTGCCTAATAATTCTGCACACAGTGTAGTTCTCAGGTCCATAGTGCTGCTGTTATTGTACTGTTGTTGATTTATATTTGTGCTTCAGTGCCTTACAGGTCTACTGCAACTATCCACGCAGGTTGCCTCCACTGTATCCACTGCTGCAAGTATCCACAGCAGCAGCTTCTTATAATATCGGCTGCCGCAAGTATCTATGCCGGCCTCCTACAATGATATCCGCTGCTGCAAGTATTCATATCGGTTGCTGCTACTGGATCCATCCATCTCAGCCAAATCCATGACACCGGTTGCTGATTCTCTAATCAGAGACTGTGCGTATCCGTGGTGCCAGCTGACGAGGTACCGTTGATTCCCTGGGACTCACCTCTATCGGCTACCTATCGGTGTGTGTGCCTAACGCCATACCTGGTGGCTTTAGTGAAGACTCAGTGGCCGATCCAGTTCGCTTCTCCAGCCCAGTGATCGGTACTTTCAGTCTAGTGGCTTAGCTAACCATGTGCTTGCCTGGCAAGCATAATAGACCATTGTGTGTGTCCCGGCATGAACAATGTGTGTCCCAGCATGGTGTAGACCATTTGTGTCCTGGCGCGGACAATGTGTGTCCCAGCGTGGGCCATGTGTGTCATGGCGCATACGAATTGTGCCCTGGCCCATGGGTGTCTTGGCGTATACGGTTTGTGTCCTGGCATGGGCCATGCGTGTCTTGGTTTATACGATTTGTGTCCCGGCGCGGACTATGTGTGTCTTGGCATATACGATTTGTGTCATGGCGCGAACCATATGTGTTATGGAGAAGACGATTTGTAACCTGGACCATGTGTGTCTTGGTGAATGTGATTTGTGTCCCGGCCTGGACCATGTGTGTCTTGGCATATATGATTTGTGTCCCAGCATGGACTATGTGTGTCTTGGCATATACAATTTGTACCCAAGCCCGGACCATGGGACCATGTGTCTCTTTTTGTGCCTCGGACCATGTGTGTCTTAGCGTATACAATTTGTTTCCTGGCCCATGTGTGTCTTGGTGTATACGATTTGTGTCCTGACTTGGACCATGTGTGTCTTGGTGTATACGAATTGTGTCCCAGCGCAGACTATGTGTGTCTTGGCATATGCGATTTGTGTCCTGGTCCATGTGTGTCTTGGGGTATACAATTTGTACCCCAGCCCAGACCATGTGTGTCTTGGTGTATATGATTTGTGTCCCGGCCCATGTGTATCTTGGCGTATACGCCTTGTGTCCTAGCCCGGACCATGTGTATCTTTGCATATACGCTTTGTGTCCTGGCCAATGTGTGTCTTGGCGTATACAATTTGTACCCCAGCCCAGACCATGTGTATATAATTTGTGCCCCGGGCCATGTGTGTCTTGGCGTAAACGATTTGTGTTCTGGCCCGGACCATGTGTGTCTTGGTGTATACGCTTTGTGTCCTGGCCCGGACTATGTGTGTCTTGGCGTATACGCTTTGTGTCCCGGCCCACGTGTCTTGGCATATACAATTTGTACCCCAGCCCAGACCATGTGTGTCTTGGCGTATATGCTTTGTGCCCCAGCTCATATGTGTCATATCCAATTTTGTCTTGGTGTATATGATTTGTGCCCCGGACCATGTGTATCTTGGCATATACGATTTGTGTCCCAGTCCGCACCATGTGTGTCTTGGCATATACGATTTGTGTCCCGGCCCGACCGATGTGTGTCTTGGCGTATACGCTTTGTATCCCTGTCCAGCCCATGTGGGTCTTGGCATATACAATTTGTAGCCCAGCCCAGAACATGTGTGTCTCGGCGTATATGATTGGTGTCCCGGCCGATGTGTGTCTTGGTGTATACATTTGTGTCCAGGCCCGGACCATGTGTGTCTTGGCGTATACGATTTGTATCCCGGCCCGGCCGATGTGTGTCTTGGCGTATACATTTGTGTCCAGGCCCGGACTATGTGTGTCTTGACGCATACATTTGTGTCCAGGCCCGAACCATGTGTGTCTTGGCGTATATGATTGGAGTCCCAGCCGATGTGTGTCTTGGTGTATACGATTTGTGACCCGAACCATGTGTGTCTTGGCGTATACGATTTGTGTCCTGGCCCGGCCCATGTGTGTCGTGTGTCTATCGTATTAGATTTGTGTCCAGGCCCGGCCCATGTGTGTCTTGGTGTATACATTTGTGTCCAGGCCCGGCCCATGTGTGTCTTGGTGTATACATTTGTGTCCAGGTCCGGACCATGTGTGTCTTGGTGTATACGATTTGTGTCCAGGCCCGGCCGATGTGTGTCTTGGTGTATACATTTGTGTCCAGGCCCGGCCCATGTGTGTCTTGGTGTATACATTTGTGTCCAGGCCCGGCCCATGTGTGTCTTGGTGTATACATTTGTGTCCAGGCCCGGCCCATGTGTGTCTTGGCGTATACATTTGTGTCCAGGCCCGGACTATGTGTGTCTTGGTGTATACATTTGTGTCCAGACCTGGCCCATGTGTGTCTTGGTGTATACATTTGTGTCCAGACCCGGCCCATGTGTGTCTTGGTGTATACATTTGTGTCCAGACCCGGCCCATGTGTGTCTTGGTGTATACATTTGTGTCCAGACCCGGCCCATGTGTGTCTTGGTGTATACATTTGTGTTCAGGCCCGGCCCATGTATGTCTTGGTGTATACATTTTTGTCCAGGCCCGGCCCATGTGTGTCTTGGTGTATACATTTGTGTGCATGCCCGGCCCATGTGTGTCTTGGTGTATACATTTGTGTGCAGGCCCGGCCCATGTGTGTCTTGGTGTATACATTTGTGTCCAGGCCCGGCCCATGTGTGTCTTGGTGTATAAATTTGTGTCCAGGCCCGGCCCATGTGTGTCTTGGTGTATACATTTGTGTGCAGGCCCGGCCCATGTGTGTCTTGGTGTATACATTTGTGTCCAGGCCCGGCCCATGTGTGTCTTGGTGTATACGATTTGTACCCAGGTCCGGCCCATGTGTGTCTTGGTGTATACATTTGTGTCCAGACCCGGCCCATGTGTGTCTTGGTGTATACATTTGTGTGCAGGCCCGGCCCATGTGTGTCTTGGTGTATACATTTGTGTCCAGGCCCGGCCCATGTGTGTCTTGGTGTATACATTTGTGTCCAGGCCCGGCCCATGTGTGTCTTGGTGTATACATTTGTGTCCAGGCCCGGCCCATGTGTGTCTTGGTGTATACATTTGTGTCCAGGCCCGGCCCATGTGTGTCTTGGTGTATATATTTGTGTCCAGGCCCGGCCCATGTGTGTCTTGGTGTATACATTTGTGTGCAGGCCCGGCCCATGTGTGTCTTGGTGTATACATTTGTGTCCAGGCCCGGCCCATGTGTGTCTTGGTGTATACATTTGTGTCCAGGCCCGGCCCATGTGTGTCTTGGTGTATACATTTGTGTCCAGGCCCGGCCCATGTGTGTCTTGGTGTATACATTTGTGTGCAGGCCCGGCCCATGTATGTCTTGGTGTATACATTTGTGTCCAGGCCCGGCCCATGTGTGTCTTGGTGTATACATTTGTGTGCAGGCCCAGCCCATGTGTGTCTTGGTGTATACATTTGTGTGCAGGCCCGGCCCATGTATGTCTTGGTGTATACATTTGTGTCCAGGCCCGGCCCATGTGTGTCTTGGTGTATACATTTGTGTGCAGGCCCGGCCCATGTGTGTCTTGGTGTATACATTTGTGTCCAGGCCCGGCCCATGTGTGTCTTGGTGTATACATTTGTGTGCAGGCCCGGCCCATGTGTGTCTTGGTGTATACATTTGTGTGCAGGCCCGGCCCATGTATGTCTTGGTGTATACATTTGTGTCCAGGCCCGGCCCATGTGTGTCTTGGTGTATACATTTGTGTGCAGGCCCGGCCCATGTGTGTCTTGGTGTATACATTTGTGTGCAGGCCCGGCCCATGTATGTCTTGGTGTATACATTTGTGTCCAGGCCCGGCCCATGTGTGTCTTGGTGTATACATTTGTGTGCAGGCCCGGCCCATGTGTGTCTTGGTGTATACATTTGTACCCAGGTCTGGCCCATGTGTGTCTTGGTGTATACATTTGTGTGCAGGCCCGGCCCATGTGTGTCTTGGCGTATACGATTTGTACCCAGGTCTGGCCCATGTGTGTCTTGGTGTATACGATTTGTACCCAGGTCTGGCCCATGTGTGTCTTGGTGTATACATTTGTGTCTAGACCCGGCCCATGTGCGTCTTGGCGTATACGATTTGTACCCAGGTCTGGCCCATGTGTGTCTTGGTGTATACATTTGTGTCTAGACCCGGCCCATGTGTGTCTTGGCGTATACGATTTGTACCCAGGTCTGGCCCATGTGTGTCTTGGTGTATACGATTTGTACCCAGGTCTGGCCCATGTGTGTCTTGGTGTATACATTTGTGTCTAGACCCGGCCCATGTGTGTCTTGGTGTATACATTTGTACCCAGGTCTGGCCCATGTGTGTCTTGGTGTATACATTTGTGTGCAGGCCCGGCCCATGTGTGTCTTGGCGTATACGATTTGTACCCAGGTCTGGCCCATGTGTGTCTTGGTGTATACGATTTGTACCCAGGTCTGGCCCATGTGTGTCTTGGTGTATACATTTGTGTCCAGGCCCGGCCCATGTGTGTCTTGGTGTATACGATTTGTACCCAGGTCTGGCCCATGTGTGTCTTGGTGTATACATTTGTGTCCAGGTCTGGCCCATGTGCGTCTTGGCGTATACGATTTGTACCCAGGTCTGGCCGATCTGTGTACTGCTCATGCAGCTCTGCCTAACCCCATCCAGAACAGCCAATCTCATACACTGGACTCCCTGGCAGATTCCAGTTGATCCATCAGTCTGCAGTTGGCACGGTTTGGGGTCACAGCAGTTGGTGTCCCCTCATCAGGTCGGACAGGTCCGCATTGTCTGGAGGTGACATTTCCACACCAGTACCTTTCCCTGCAGCCTGTGAGCACTCGTGCTACCTAAGCCCTCTGCTCTGCCAGCTGCTGTCCTGGCACTGGGCTACAGCCACTTTCCTCATGGCTCCAATCTAAAGCTTTCTGAATTCTTTTGTTTCATGCAGGCTTCCCATAAATCCAGGCTAAATCCTGTGCAATCCACTTTAGCCAACACAACATAACATTACTAATGCCCCGGATTAGTCTGTGCAGCCCAGATCCGGGCCAGGCGCTCCCCCTCACACACGCGCTCCCGGCCCCCACCCCGAACTCTGTATACATATTTTCACCACCCATTCTCTTCCAAACCCCGCCCCTGTATGACCACGCCCACGCGACAGCCCCACACTATGACCACGCCTCTTTTTCGCTTCTATGACTTTTTCACAGTCGGCCAATTGCGGAGCGTCATGCTGCCATTACTCTGGTCATTGGCTGGTCCTCATCCTGAGCGCTCTCCGTCCCGCTGTGTATAAAATACACGGCTCAGACTGAGGAACTATTGGCCGCTGGGTTGGCACCGTCAGGCTTGGCGTTTCACCTACGTCGCCACCCACACTTCAAATGATTGGTTGTTCTCATCCAAATCACGTCCAACGCCACGCCTACTCTACGTTTATTGGCCACTTTTGCACATACACACCCACTTGTCTCACAATTGGCTTGTTGCGTTTATGTGCCGCGCCCACTGGAGTTCCCCCGCCCCACAGTCCCTCCCTCTGCTCACTCCGCAGGTCCCCGCTGCCATGGACGGGCGGGGAGGCGGCGGCAGTAGTGCTGCGGTGATGCGGGGAGTGGAGGCAGCTGCGACACCCGAAGAGCAGCAGCCCCGGACTGCTGGGAGGAGAGGAACTCGTAGTCCATGTAGCTCGGCGGGTACTCCGGGCACCGGCAAGGGCAGCCCGAATGGAGAGTGCAGGCGGGAGCTTTCCGAGGCGCCGCCCCGGGAACACAAGGTGTCCTTCTCCACCGAGCCTCCGCGGGGGTCCTCTCCTGGCAAGGACACCGAAGATGGCGATGCCGGGGAAGAGGAGCCCCGCGGAGGGTTCATGCACCGCCAACTCTCTGCCATGCTCCAACCTGGGGTCAACAAGTTCTCTCTCCGGATGTTCGGCAGCCAGAAGGCGGTGGAGAGGGAGCAGGAGAGGGTGAAGTCCGCGGGGGCCTGGATCATACACCCCTACAGTGACTTCAGGTACATGCCCTGTGCGTGGGGTGGTGTGGGCACTGGCTCATGCCTAGGGTAAAGTCAGTGCCAGGGGTGCCCAGTACAGTGCTAGTGCCTAGGGTATAGTCAGTGCCAGGGGTGCCCAGTACAGCTCTAATGCCTAGGGTATAGTCAGTGCCAGGGGTGCCCAGTACAGCTCTAATGCCTAGGGTATAGTCAGTGCCAGGGGTGCCCAGTACAGTGCTAGTGCCTAGGGTATAGTCAGTGCCAGGGGTGCCCAGTACAGTGCTAGTGCCTAGGGTATAGTCAGTGCCAGGGGTGCCCAGTACAGTGCTAGTGCCTAGGGTATAGTCAGTGCCAGGGGTGCCCAGTACAGTGCTAGTGCCTAGGGTATAGTCAGTGCCAGGGGTGCCCAGTACAGTGCTAGTGCCTAGGGTATAGTCAGTGCCAGGGGTGCCCAGTACAGTGCTAGTGCCTAGGGTATAGTCAGTGCCAGGGGTGCCCAGTACAGCTCTAATGCCTAGGGTATAGTCAGTGCCAGGGGTGCCCAGTACAGTGCTAGTGCCTAGGGTAAAATCAGTGCCTGTGGTGCCCAGTACAGCTCTAATGCCTAGGGTAAAGTTAGTGCCAGGGGTGCCCAGTACAACTCTAATGCCTAGGGTAAAGTTAGTGCCAGGGGTGCCCAGTACAACTATAATGCCTAGGGTAAAATCAGTGCCAGGGGTGCCCAGTACAGCTCTAATGCCTAGGGTAAAGTCAGTGCCAGGGGTGCCCAGTACAGTGCTAGTGTGCCTAGGGTGAAGTCAATGCCAGGGGTGCCCAGTACAGGTCTAATGCCTAGGGTAAAAAAAAGTCAGTGCTAGTGCATAGGGTGAAGTCAGTGCCAGGGGTGCCCAGTAAAGCTCTAATGCCTAGGGTAAAATCAGTGCCTGGGGTGCCCAGTACAGTTCTAATGCCTAGGGTATAGTCAGTGCCAGGGGTGCCCAGTAAAGCTCTAATGCCTAGGGTAAAGTCAGTGCCAGGGATGCCCAGTACAGTGCCAGGGGTGCCCAGTACAGCTCCAATGCCTAGGGTAAAGTCAGTGCCTGGGGTGCCCAGTACAGCTCTAATGCCTAGGGTAAAGTCAGTGCCAGGGGTGCCCAGTACAGTGCTAGTGCCTAGGGTGAAGTCAGTGCCAGGGGTGCCCAGTACAGTGCTAGTGCCTAGGGTGAAGTCAATGCCAGGGGTGCCCAGTACAGCGCTAATGCCTAGGGTAAAGTCAGTGCCAGGGGTGCCCAGCACAGCTCTAATGCCTAGGGTACAGTCAGTGCCAGGGGTGCCCAGTAAAGCTCTAATGCCTAGGGTAAAGTCAGTGCCAGGGGTGCCCAGTACAGCTTTAATGCCTAGGGTAAAGTCAGTGCCTGGGGTGCCCAGTACAGCTCCAATGCCTGGGGTAAAGTAAATGCCAGGGGTGCCCAGCACAGGTCTAATGCCTAGGGTAAAGTCAGTGCCAGGGGTGCCCAGTACAGCTCTAATGCCTAGGGTACAGTCAGTGCCAGGGGTGCCCAGTACAGTGTTGGTGCCTAGGGTGAAGTCAATGCCAGGGGTGCCCAGTACAGCGCTAATGCCTAGGGTAAAGTCAGTGCCAGGGGTGCCGAGTACAGTTCTAATGCCTAGGGTAAAGTCAATGCCAGGGGTGCCCAGTACAGCTCTAATGCCTAGGGTAAAGTCAGTGCCTGGGGTGCCCAGTACAGCTCTAATGCCTAGGGTACAGTCAGTGCCAGGGGTGCCCAGTACAGTGCTAGTGCCTAGGGTAAAGTCAGTGCTAGTGCCTAGGGTAAAGTCAGTGCCAGGGGTGCCCAGTACAGCTCTGCCTAGGGTAAAGTCAGTGCCAGGGGTGCCCAGTACAGTTCTAATGTCTAGGGTAAAGTCAATGTCAGTGGTGCCCAGTACATCTCTAATGCCTAGAGTAAAGTCAGTGCCAGGGGTGCCCTGTACCGCTCTAATACCTAGGGTATAGTCAGTGCCAGGGGTGCCCAGTACAGTTCTAATGTCTAGGGTAAAGTCAATGTCAGTGGTGCCCAGTACATCTCTAATGCCTAGAGTAAAGTCAGTGCCAGGGGTGCCCTGTACCGCTCTAATACCTAGGGTATAGTCAGTGCCAGGGGTGCCCAGTACAGTGCTTGTGCCTAGGGTAAAATCAGTGCCAGGGGTGCCCAGTACAGCTCTAAAGCCTAGGGTATAGTCCGTGCCAGGGGTGCCCAGTACAGTGCTAGTGCCTAGGGTATAGTCAGTGCCAGGGGTGCCCAGTACAGCTCTAAAGCCTAGGGTATAGTCAGTGCCAGGGGTGCCCAGTACAGTGCTAGTGCCTAGGGTATAGTCAGTGCCAGGGGTGCCCAGTACAGTGCTAGTGCCTAGGGTATAGTCAGTGCCTGGGGTGCCCAGTACAGCTCTAAAGCCTAGGGTATAGTCAGTGCCAGGGGTGCCCAGTACAGTGCTAGTGCCTAGGGTATAGTCAGTGCCAGGGGTGCCCAGTACAGCTCTAATGCCTAGGGTAAAGTCAGTGCCAGGGGTGCCCAGTACAGCTCTAATGCCTAGGGTACAGTCAGTGCCAGGGGTGCCCAGTACAGTGCTAGTGCCTAGGGTGAAGTCAGTGCCAGGGTAGCCCAGTACAGTTCTAATGCCTAGGGTATAGTCAGTGCCAGGGGTGCCCAGTACAGCTTTAATGCCTAGGGTAAAATCAGTGCCTGGGGTGCCCAGTACAGTGCTAGTGCCTAGGGTGAAGTCAGTGCCAGGGGTGCCCAGTACAGTTCTAATGTCTAGGGTAAAGTCAGTGCCAGGGGTGCCCAGTACAGCTTTAATGCCTAGGGTAAAATCAGTGCCTGGGGTGCCCAGTACAGTTCTAATGTCTAGGGTAAAGTCAATGTCAGTGGTGCCCAGTACAGCTTTAATGCCTAGGGTAAAGTCAGTGCCAGGGGTGCCCAGTACAGCTTTAATGCCTAGGGTACAGTCAGTGCCAGGGGTGCCCAGTACAGTTCTAATGTCTAGGGTAAAGTCAGTGCCAGGGGTGCCCAGTACAGTTCTAATGCCTAGGGTAAAGTCAGTGCCAGGGGTGCCCAGTACAGCTCTAATGCCTAGGGTACAGTCATTGTCAGTGGTGCCCAGTACAGTTCTAATGTCTAGGGTAAAGTCAGTGCCAGGGGTGCCCAGTACAGCTCTAATGCCTAGGGTACAGTCATTGTCAGTGGTGCCCAGTACAGTTCTAATGCCTAGGGTAAAGTCAGTGCCTGGGGTGCCCAGTACAGTTCTAATGCCTAGGGTAAAGTCAGTGCCTGGGGTGCCCAGTACAGCTCTAATGCCTAGGGTAAAGTCAGTGCCAGGGGTGCCCAGTACAGTTCTAATGCCTAGGGTAAAGTCAGTGCCAGGGGTGCCCAGTACAGTTCTAATGCCTAGGGTAAAGTCAGTGCCTGGGGTGCCCAGTACAGTTCTAATGTCTAGGGTACAGTCATTGTCAGTGGTGCCCAGTACAGTTCTAATGCCTAGGGTATAGTCAGTGCCAGGGGTGCCCAGTACAGTTCTAATGTCTAGGGTACAGTCATTGTCAGTGGTGCCCAGTACAGTTCTAATGTCTAGGGTAAAGTCAATGTCAGTGGTGCCCAGTACAGTTGTAATGTCTAGGGTAAAGTCAATGTCAGTGGTGCCCGGTACATCTCAATTCTGGTGCTTACAGGTGCCTGCAGTGATTGTATACTAAAGACCTGGTGACAGCGCCTAGGCTGTGGCAGAGGTTCTGTCCCGTGATTGGGCATTAATGGAGGTCAGAGTGTGGTTCTGCCGCTCAGAGATTTAAAGGGGCACTAGAAGGTCATTAGGCTTGTCTGCTTTGTGTGGGACCTAGACTTGCTAGAGCGACATCATTGTTGAAGCATCATGATCAGATGGCCTGATTGGCATTTCATGCCGCATGCCAACTTCCTTTCTGGCATCACTTGCATGCATATCTATGCTGAAGCATGCTGCCAGACACTGGAGGGGTTTGACTCCAGAAGATGACATCTATCGTTCACAGAGCACTGAGGCTGAGCCGCTGCATTTTTGCCAGGTAGAAGGAAGTGTGAGGAGACATTTCAGGGGTGTATCCTCTGTTCTGTGCTGCAGATAGGCCTCCTCCACAGGTCCCTCCAGCATGGAATGGGTTAGCAGCTCTCTCCTCCCTCTCCTGCTGCTGTTCAAGGTTGCAATGTACTTGATGTTTATGGAGGCATCAGCCATGTATCACCTGCTTTCCATGCTCAGGCCTCTCCTACATGTATTGATGACCCCTTTTTTCTTGATAACGTGCTTTTTTTTCTTGGCTATTATAACAAGCTGATGCCAGTTAGTAGGTGCCAGGGTCATTCATTGCGAAGCCTTGGGAGGGTATGTTGGCAGAATTCAGGATGAGATTTCTGTGAGTTTATTAGCTACTCACAAGTGACAACTTTGTCACCCACAGATCATAGTAAAATGATCTGGTTGGCAAGTTGTGTAATTCTGACAGTGAGTGGGGTACTATTATATGTTGTGTAATGCTGACAGTGAGTGGGGTACTATTATATGTTGTGTAATTCTGACAGTGAGTGGGGTACTATTATATGTTGTGTAATTCTGACAGTGAGTGGGGTACTATTATATGTTGTGTAATGCTGACAGTGACTGGGGTACTATTATATGTTGTGTAATTCTGACAGTGAGTGGGGTACTATTATATGTTGTGTAATTCTGACAGTGACTGGGGTACTATTATATGTTGTGTAATGCTGACAGTGACTGGGGTACTATTATATGTTGTGTAATTCTGACAGTGAGTGGGGTACTATTATATGTTGTGTAATTCTGACAGTGACTGGGGTACTATTATATGTTGTGTAATTCTGACAGTGACTGGGGTACTATTATATGTTGTGTAATGCTGACAGTGAGTGGGGTACTATTATATGTTGTGTAATTCTGACAGTGACTGGGGTACTATTATATGTTGTGTAATGCTGACAGTGACTGGGGTACTATTATATGTTGTGTAATTCTGACAGTGAGTGGGGTACTATTATATGTTGTGTAATTCTGACAGTGAGTGGGGTACTATTATATGTTGTGGAATGCTGACAGTGACTGGGGTACTATTATATGTTGTGTAATGCTGACAGTGACTGGGGTACTATTATATGTTGTGTAATGCTGACAGTGACTGGGGTACTATTATATGTTGTGTAATTCTGACAGTGACTGGGGTACTATTATATGTTGTGTAATTCTGACAGTGACTGGGGTACTATTATATGTTGTGTAATTCTGACAGTGACTGGGGTACTATTATATGTTGTGTAATTCTGACAGTGACTGGGGTACTATTATATGTTGTGTAATTCTGACAGTGACTGGGGTACTATTATATGTTGTGGAATGCTGACAGTGACTGGGGTACTATTATATGTTGTGTAATGCTGACAGTGACTGGGGTACTATTATATGTTGTGTAATGCTGACAGTGACTGGGGTACTATTATATGTTGTGTAATTCTGACAGTGACTGGGGTACTATTATATGTTGTGTAATGCTGACAGTGACTGGGGTACTATTATATGTTGTGGAATGCTGACAGTGACTGGGGTACTATTATATGTTGTGGAATGCTGACAGTGACTGGGGTACTATTATATGTTGTGTAATGCTGACAGTGACTGGGGTACTATTATATGTTGTGTAATTCTGACAGTGACTGGGGTACTATTATATGTTGTGTAATTCTGACAGTGACTGGGGTACTATTATATGTTGTGTAATTCTGACAGTGACTGGGGTACTATTATATGTTGTGTAATTCTGACAGTGACTGGGGTACTATTATATGTTGTGTAATGCTGACAGTGACTGGGGTACTATTATATGTTGTGTAATGCTGACAGTGACTGGGGTACTATTATATGTTGTGGAATGCTGACAGTGACTGGGGTACTATTATATGTTGTGTAATGCTGACAGTGACTGGGGTACTATTATATGTTGTGTAATTCTGACAGTGACTGGGGTACTATTATATGTTGTGTAATTCTGACAGTGACTGGGGTACTATTATATGTTGTGTAATTCTGACAGTGACTGGGGTACTATTATATGTTGTGTAATTCTGACAGTGACTGGGGTACTATTATATGTTGTGTAATTCTGACAGTGACTGGGGTACTATTATATGTTGTGTAATTCTGACAGTGACTGGGGTACTATTATATGTTGTGTAATTCTGACAGTGACTGGGGTACTATTATATGTTGTGTAATGCTGACAGTGACTGGGGTACTATTATATGTTGTGGAATGCTGACAGTGACTGGGGTACTATTATATGTTGTGTAATGCTGACAGTGACTGGGGTACTATTATATGTTGTGTAATTCTGACAGTGACTGGGGTACTATTATATGTTGTGTAATTCTGACAGTGACTGGGGTACTATTATATGTTGTGTAATGCTGACAGTGACTGGGGTACTATTATATGTTGTGTAATTCTGACAGTGACTGGGGTACTATTATATGTTGTGTAATTCTGACAGTGACTGGGGTACTATTATATGTTGTGTAATTCTGACAGTGACTGGGGTACTATTATATGTTGTGTAATTCTGACAGTGACTGGGGTACTATTATATGCTGGGTGGGTGGTGGTGTGTTGGGGGGGGGGGGGGAGGAGGGGGGGGGCCAATATGATCTACATGTGAGGATCATGAGGCCTTATGATAGGGGGCTATGGTTGCTCATTGGGGTGTACATGTGTGCCTACCATGGGGACCCTGTGCAGGAATATCTAGGGCTATATAATTTAGCTATGTATAGGATATCCAGGGCTGTACTCTTTAGTGGTATATGAATCCTACCTATGGGTGAGGTGATGGGTATGTTGCCCTATGTGATATATATGTGTATTTGTATGTGCACACATATATGGGTGCACATGTATGTACATGCAGCTCCCTACACGGACCCCTATGAGGTATAGCTTGTGGAGTATGGACTGCCTCCCTGTCCCTGTCCGTCTCGATCCTTTAATAATACATTCCTATCAAATCTATTATGATTCTAAAAGCGTGCCCTATTATGGGTGGGGTGATGGGTATGTTGCCCTGTGCGATATATATATATATATGCATTCTGTGGTATATGCACACATGTATGGGTGCACCTATATATACATGCAGCTCCCTATACGGACCCCTAAGAGGTATAACTTGTGGAAGATGGACTGCCTTCCTGTCCTTATCCGTTTCGATCTTCTTATAATACATTTCTATCAAATCTACTATGATTCTTAAAATGTCTCTTCCTATGGCGGCCGCCATCTTTTCGGAGTCCCGCGCATGCGCGGTACTCCGTTACCTAATACTTCCTTTCTGTATGATCTCGCGCATGCGCAGTAGCTATTTCCGGGACGCCGGGTGCTTCTGAGGCGCGCAATTTGAAAACATCACAGCTGATATTCGGATCTCCAGGTATTTAAAACCTGTACCTTGTGGATACAGGGAACCCACCCCTGATGAAGTCACCCCAGTAGGTGACGATACGCGTGGGGACTATATCCACTGCTACTCTATCTTATGGGTAATCTGACAATGGCTGGTGACTAGAGCTTTACATCTTTATACCTACAGGTTATTTCTATGGGAAACCTGGTTTGGGAAATTTCCCCAGAGTCCCCTATGGTTTCAATGGTGGCTTTGTATAATATAATGTAACCGCATATATATATATATATATATATATATATATATATATATATATATATATATATATATATATATATATATATATATATATATATATATATATATATAAAAATATGCTTTGGGTACTAACTCCACTTTGCATTTATATGATCTTGCAAATTATAATATGCTTTTTGCTCCATTTGTAACTCTATGTGGTCTTGTATGGTATACATGTATTATTGTTACCTAAACTGTTTGGTGGTTTCCTTGTATATATTGTATTATCCTGTGTCACACCATTGTTTCCCCTTGGGTAGCAGGGGTTTTCCAAAACCTCAACGGAGGATTGGATTAGTAGATATATATGGCTGTATGCCTTTTAAGTGTTTTTAATAGTGTGTATTCCTGTGTCCATTTTGTAATAAAGATAACCTTTCTATATAAATTGGAGTATCCCTCTTGTTTGCACACTTCTGTCCCTCTCTCCCCCATAAATGTATACTAAGTGTGCTGAGGTGAACCCATCTACCCATTTAGGGTATTATTCTGTTAGGTGGTGCCTTCCCCACTCTTTGGTATATGTTGTGTAATGCTGACAGTGACTGGGGTACTATTATATGTTGTGTAATTCTGACCGTGACTAGGGTACTATTATATGTTGTGTAATTCTGACAGTGAGTGGGGTACTATTATATGTTGTGTAATGCTGACAGTGACTGGGGTACTATTATATGTTGTGTAATGCTGACAGTGACTGGGGTACTATTATATGTTGTGTAATTCTGACAGTGACTGGGGTACTATTATATGTTGTGTAATGCTGACAGTGACTGGGGTACTATTATATGTTGTGTAATGCTGACAGTGACTGGGGTACTATTATATGTTGTGTAATTCTGACAGTGACTGGGGTACTATTATATGTTGTGTAATGCTGACAGTGACTAGGGTACTATTATATGTTGTGTAATGCTGACAGTGACTGGGGTACTATTATATGTTGTGTAATTCTGACAGTGACTGGGGTACTATTATATGTTGTGTAATGCTGACAGTGACTGGGGTACTATTATATGTTGTGTAATGCTGACAGTGACTGGGGTACTATTATATGTTGTGGAATGCTGACAGTGACTGGGGTACTATTATATGTTGTGTAATTCTGACAGTGACTGGGGTACTATTATATGTTGTGTAATTCTGACAGTGACTGGGGTACTATTATATGTTGTGTAATGCTGACAGTGACTAGGGTACTATTATATGTTGTGTAATGCTGACAGTGACTGGGGTACTATTATATGTTGTGTAATTCTGACAGTGACTAGGGTACTATTATATGTTGTGTAATGCTGACAGTGACTGGGGTACTATTATATGTTGTGTAATTCTGACAGTGACTGGGGTACTATTATATGTTGTGTAATGCTGACAGTGACTGGGGTACTATTATATGTTGTGTAATGCTGACAGTGACTGGGGTACTATTATATGTTGTGGAATGCTGACAGTGACTGGGGTTCTATTATATGTTGTGTAATGCTGACAGTGACTGGGGTTCTATTATATGTTGTGTAATGCTGACAGTGACTGGGGTACTATTATATGTTGTGGAATGCTGACAGTGACTGGGGTTCTATTATATGTTGTGTAATGCTGACAGTGACTGGGGTTCTATTATATGTTGTGTAATGCTGACAGTGACTGGGGTACTATTATATGTTGTGTAATGCTGACAGTGAGTGGGGTACTATTATATGTTGTGTAATTCTGACAGTGACTACGGTACTATTATAAGTTGTGTAATTCTTCGGTGCACAGTGGCATCTACTATATCACAGGAAACAATGTATGCAATAAGTGTGGGCGCCACCTGAAGGTTTGTAGGACACCTAATCTTACCTCTTGTACATATGAAGGACTCCCATCCATGCTAGTTAACCCTAGTGCCTGGCCTGGTCATTCTCATGTCAGTGTAATAGTGCCAGAAGCCTCTTTCCTCCATTGTATGTAATGAGATAACTTGTAACTGGATTTTGCTGCTAATCCCTATACTTATGTGTAAACAAATATACATGTACTGGAGCTGTCCATGGTGCTGATTGGGGATTAGCTCCAGAGATAAACAACTGACAGCAATGTTTGTGACCTTTAAGTACTCTCCATGGTGCTGAAGTGACAGCTTACCATCATCTCATCTGATACTTAAAGGAGTTGTCCGACATTAGCTTAACAAAAATGTTTGAGTTTATCTGTGCTGTATTGTCATATAAATCACCCCTACATTGTTATTTTTTGTTTTCTAACTTTTGTTCCTCTTGAATTATCCCTTTATTCTCTGCAGCTCTTGTTTACATTCAGATCCAGCAAACATGACCACTTCCTGTGCTGAACCTCAGTTAGAGCTGTTACCACCCACCCCAGTGTCCAGCCCCACCCCAGTGTCCAGCCTCGCCCCCTGCCCGGCCCCCTGCACACACATTCCCTGTCAGTATATTCTGCCCCAGCACCTGACCTGGTATCACTACAGCATTGCAAATAACAGCCCCACATCGGGCTCTGCACCGCACACGCACACATATGGCTCTGCACCGCACACGTATGCACTGCACACATATGGCTCTGTACCGCACACATATGGCTCTGCACCGCAGACGCACACATATGGCTCTGCACCGCAGACGCACACATATGGCTCTGCACCGCACACGCACACATATGGCTCTGCACCGCACACACACACACACACATATGGCTCTGCACCGCACATGCACACATATGGCTCTGCACCACACACATATGGCTCTGCACTGCACACGCACACATATGGCTCTGCACACATATGGCTCTACACCGCACATGCACACATATGGCTCTGCACACGCACACATATGGCTCTGCATACGCATACATATGGCTCTGCGCACCCCCCCCCATAGGGAACAGATGTAGGGAGTACATACTCACCCGTCCTCGGTCCCCGCCGCTCCTGCACGTTCGCGCGCTGTCTATGCTCTGGACATATCAGCACAGTAGTGACGTCACCACTGTGCTGAAGAGAGCACAGACAGCGGGAGGGACAGTGATGAGAAGCAGCGCTGCGCTGCTTCTCATCAGCACTTTCAAATGTACCGGCATCTGTGATCTGCGATGCCGGTACATTTGAATGTGCGATCCTGGGCAGGGGGCCTGGTGCTGGCGCTGACACCACGGCAGCCGCCGCCAGGCCCCTCCCCCAGGTCACGGACCCCACAGCAGTGCAGTGGGAGGTTACTGTAGAGTAAAAGAGGTGCGGGGGAATGTGTGGGAGGGTGCAGGGAAGGGGGCGGGGACTCCTCGCACTGTAGCCGCCCAGCAGGGAGGCGACATGCTGTTTCCACATTTGCATGTCAACATGGCCCTGCCCATGTTGACATGAAATGACCGGAAGCAGCAAAATCGCGGCAGGAGCATTCACATGATCGCTCTGAGCCGGGGGAGAGGGGCTGACAGCAGGGCAGGTAAGTGGTCTCTATCTACTTACCTGCCCCAATGTAGCCCAATAGGGTAATAAAAAAAAAAAAAGTCAAAGAAGCCGGATAACCCCTTTTAATGGGGTTGTCGCCTTGAATACAGGGCTGTGGAGTCGGAGTCGTGCAGTTGGCGTCAGTATAAAATGGACCAACTCCGACTCCTAAAATATATAATAAATTGGGTACAGTGGTGAAATACAGAATGTGCTGAATATTTTTTTCATAGGAATTTGGGAAAGTTATGAAATGTCCTATAAATGTCTGTTCTATTCCTGTTCTAATGCTGCAGTCACACAGCGTTTTTGTTATGTTTTTTTGAGGATACGTTTTTCAGCTGCAAAAGCAAATCAGCTTTTTAAAAAACTCCATCATCTGAAAGGTTTTTGAGCTCTCAAATAATGCTTTCAACAGCAAAAGCAGATTAGAAAAACACCACACAAACTGACATGCTCATTCTTTGTGAGGATCCTCATAAAACGATGTGTCTGAATGTCATATCTTTTCACCCATTGCCTTTGCTGGGATGCCAGAGTCACTGCATTTCACTGAATTATTTTGCCATCGATGTTCAATATGTTTGTGACAAGAAAGAAATTGTTAGCAAGACACTGGCAGTAAAAGATAATAAAGCTCATCACATCAGCCAGTTTCTCCAGGCCTTAGTGGAAAAAGTTCTGCAAGATTAGTAACGCAAAAAAGAACAGGTTCTTGCCATTGTAACGAACAGTGCTTCAAACTTAAGTACAATTAAACTGACGAATGAGAGTAATGAACAACAGCTAGAAGAATATTTAGGATTTAGTATGTGTGAGATGGAAGGCCACAGTGCTGCTCATGTAACTGAGGAACAAACAGATATTACAACAGAAGAACAGCAAAATGATACTTTACGATTAGTTGATCTTGTTGAAGCTGCTTCAAAACACTTTCATATTCATCACATGCACTGTGTTGTGCACACGCTGCAGCTGGCAATAAGAGATAGTCTGCAAGAGGGACCCCAGTTTCACACATCCGTCTTTTCGCCGGTTTGGCGGATGCGGCGCACTCCAGTACAGTGTATACAGTACAGTGGCAGCGCGACAAACAATGGTCACATGCTTTCATGTGACCGGAGCATGTCACCCGGAGGTTGTGGCGCTGCCACTGTACTGTATCGTACTGTACTAGCGTGCGCCACATCCGCCAAACCGGCGAAAAGCCGGATATGTGAAACTGGGCGGACATGCTGGAAATCTGATTGGAAAAGTGAGGAAGTTGGTTATTGCCGCCAGAACCCCTAAAATTGATTCCATCTTGAAGAGACGTGCTGGGAAAGGGGCAATTGTTGATCAAGCCACTCGGTGAGGCAGCACTTATTTAATGACTGAGCGATTGCTTGAACTAAAATCGTTTCTTAAAGATATGGTGAACCCTCAGGTAACAATAAGTGAAGGTCAATGGACACTTGGATGAATTGAAGGAATTGCTTAATCACCCATTTACCGTGACTAAAAAATTACAAGCTGAGGATTTAAATCCTGGCATTTTCATAAGGGAGTGGAAGAACTTGCTATTTTGCCTGTCCCAAAGAGGAGGTTTAATTGCAGATGGCATTTTTGCTTCAATGAAACGGAGAGAGACAGCTATTGGAAAATAAAATTCTTCTGGCAGCTGTTTATGTGGACCCAAGTCATCATATACTGCTTGATGATCAACAGGTTATTAAAGGAAAAGAAGCTGTGACTGAGGTAGCAGTTAGGATGAGTGGCTACAGGACTGCCAGGCGGAAGAGGAATTGGGGCCTGACAGTGCTACTGCTGCTATATTTTCGTCCTCATCAGATGAGGAGTTTAACATTGACAAGTATTTGGATGACATGGAGCAGCAAAGTGTTGCCGCAAGGAAAAAGATTTCACTCCGTCTCCTATAGCAAATTATTGTTAGAAATTGTTAATTTTGGAAATTGTTAGAGATGTTGCCCATGTGGTTACAGCTTTGCCTCCAACCCAAGTTAGTGTAGAGAGGTTGTTCTCTAGTCTTAAAATTATTAGGTCAGATTTGAGGTCATCTATGAAGGAGGATCTGATGGAGGCAATTCTATTTCTTACAACAAATTCATGGACTGCACAAATATTATTTAGTATGTTTTTGTTGAAAACTGTTTATTGCCACTTACATAGTGTTATATATAACACTATGTAATACACTATGTCAGTGGCAAAAAACAGTTTTCAACAAAAACATACTAAATAATAACATTTAGTATAATGTTTATATTTAAGTGAAAAATGTATTGTAGTTCAATGTGAACTTCAGACATTTAATCATTTTTACGATACAATAATCAAGATATTTAGATATAACATAAACACACAAGATACACTATGTAATACACAGTAGATTACATATATGTTACATATTTACAATTTATTACAGTTTTTTGTGTTCTAAAGTTGCATTCCAATAGATATATTTTATGTTCTATCTAAATATCTTGATTATTGTATCATAAAAATGACTAAATGTCTGATGTTCACATTGTACTACAATACATTTTTCACTTAACTATAAGCAATATATGTGGGAGTCGTGGAGTCGGTGCAAGGGAAATTGAGGAGTCGGAGTCGAAGGTTTGGCTTACCGACTCCACAGTCCTGCTTGAATAGCATGGCTGCCACTGCTATACATGGGATCTGTCTGGCATTACAGCTCACAATGCTCTATTAAAATGAATGAGGCTGAGAGTGCAATACCACACACAACCTATGGACAAGGGTGGGGCTGTTCTTGGAGGAAAGCAGCGTTGGTTTTCTATCCTGCTCTTAGACTTCTCTTCCACTCATGTTGCAATCTAGAGTTTCCAGTCAATACATTAGACACTATATGTCATGATTTTTTTTTATTGCATTTTGTAAGATATTTTAAGAAAACATATTTCTTCAAAGGTCAGGCATCAACCAAAACAAAGTAGTAGATGGATACAGCTCCTGTCTCTTAACACACCTAGGTTTATTAGTTTAGGGGGACAATTACTATATCTTTATGAGACCTGTGGTAACTAGTGATGAGTGAGCACTACCATGCTCGGGTGCTCGGTACTCGTACCAAGTAGTGATGAGCGGGCACTACCATGCTCGGGTGCTCGGTACTCATAACAAGTAGTGATGAGTGAGCACTACCATGCTCGATTGCTCGGTACTCATATCGAATAGTGATGAGCAAGCACTACCATGCTCAAGTGCTCAGTACTCGTGACCACTGTCGGACTGGATACTGGTGAAACCGCCAGTAATACCAGGCGCCTAGCTGCGGTTACCTGGCTTGAACTCCGGAGCTCTCACCTGAGCTCCAGAGTGCAGCCTGGACTGAACTCAGGGTTTGCAGGACCGAACAGCGAGCGCCGAATGATTCCACGGTCATTGCGGTTCAGTTCATGCCACAGCTGTGGACAGGCCGGGCTGAACTCCGGAGCTCAGGTGAGAGTTTCGGAGTTCAGCACGCCCTGTCCGCAGCTATCATGAACTGAACCGCAATCGCCGGGGATCAGTCGGCGCTTGCATTTCAGTCCTGCAAACCCTGAGTTCAGTCCAGGCTGCACTCTGGCGCTCAGGTGAGAGCTCCGGAATTAAATCCAGGTAACCGCAGCTAGGTGCCTGGTATTACTGGCGGTTTCTCCAGTAGCCAGTCCGATGCTGCTCGTGACCAGTAGTGATGAGGGAGCATTTAGATGCTCGGGTGCTCACTACTCATATCTAATAGTGATGAGTGAGCATTACTATGTTCAGATGCTCAGGACTCATATCGAATAGTGATGAGGGAGTACTACCATGTTCGGGACTCGTAACAAATAGTGATGATCGAGCATTACCATGTTCAGTTGCTCAGTACTTGTAATGAGCATTTGAACACTTGGACGGGCTCAACTTGTGTATGGAGTATAATGGAAGTCAATGGGAAAGTGGAGGATTTTTCTAAAAGGTCTTCCGGACAAATACTTGACTCCTCCCCCCCCCCTCCCCAATGGGTTCCATTATACCTAGTACACGAGTTGCGCCCTTTCGGGCGTCCAACTGCTCATTACGAGTACTGAGCACCCGAGCATGGTAGTGCTCACTCATCACTGCTAGTTACGAGTACTAAGCATGCGAGCAAGGTAGTGCTCGCTCATCACTAAAGGTAACATTTCTGTATATTAATGTAACTGGAACACGACGTCCTTTTTGCCACATGTATGTCTCATGAAGAATAGCGCACTCTGGTGCCAAAATGTTTTAGCAGCCACTGGAGAAAACGGGTCTTTTATGATATTTCCTAGAGAATGTGTGTATGATCGTCATCAGTCATCCAGCTGTATGTTACAGTGAGATCTCTGCAGTGCTCATGCTGTTTGGCCCTGAGGACTTAAGGCCCCGTCACACTAAGCAACATCGCTAGCAACATCGCTGCTAACGAACAACTTTTGTGACGTTGCTAGCGATGTTGCTGTGTGTGACATCCAGCAACAACCTGGCCCCTGCTGTGAGGTCGTTGGTTGTTGCTGAATGTCCTGGGCCATTTTTTAGTTGTTGCTGTCCCGCTGTGAAGCACAGATCGCTGTGTGTGACAGCGAGACAGCAACAACTAATAATGTGCAGCCAGCAGGAGCCGGCTTCTGTGGAGGCTGGTAACCAATGTAAACATCGGGTAACCAAGAAGCCCTGTCCTTGGTTACCCGATATTTACCTTTGATACCAGCCTCAGCCGCTCTCACTGTCAGTGCCGGCTCCTGCTCTGTGCACATGTAGCTGCAGGACACATCGGGTTAATTAACCCGATGTGTGCTGTAGCTAGGAGAGCAAGGAGCCAGCGCTAAGCATTGTGCGCTGCTCCCTGCTCTGTGCACATTAGCTGCAGCACACATTAGGTAATTAACCCAATGTGTGCTGTAAGTAGGAGAGCAAGGAGCCAGCGCTAAGCAGTGTGCGCTGCTCCCTGCTCTCTGCACGTGTAGCTGGTCACTGGTTGCTGGTGAGCTCACCAGCAACTCGTGTAGCCACGCTCCAGCGATCCCTGCCAGGTCAGGTTGCTGGTGGGATCGCTGGAGCATCGCAGTGTGACAGCTCACCAGCAACCTCCTAGCAACTTACCAGCGATCCCTATCGTTGTTGGGATCGCTGGTAAGTTGCTTAGTGTGACTGGACCTTTACTAGTGTGCAGAACATACGCAGATTCAGTCTTTGTTTCGGAGGAGATTCGTAAGTTTGGGAAGGATTTATTACGTACATATGTGTGGGTATGTTTGTCCAGTCGTTTGTCAGCTTTACATAGTATTGTGTGTTTGTCTTGCACATGTAATGCGCTGTATATTTCTTCAGCCATCTGCTTTTATAATAAGCCTATTGAAAGTCAGCAAAGTGCCATAGTTACCCCCTCTTTGTGTAGTTATCTTCAGCCCATTGTGTGGTCTTTCTGAAATCTTAGCTAGACATACATGTTCCTTCTGTTTACTGAGCGAGCTGATGCGAGTGCTGTGCAGGAGACTAGTTGCCCACCCTATATGTGAAGTAACAGTGTAAGGCTATGTGCACACGGTGCGTTTTTCTCGGCGTTTTTGCGCGTTTTTCGGGTGCGTTTTTGGCCTCAAAACTGCATGACTTTGCTTCCCCAGCAAAGTCTATGAGTTTTCATTTTTGCTGTCCCCACACAGCGTTTTTCTTCGGCGCTCTATTGGGAGACCCAGACGATTGGGTGTATAGCACTGCCTCCGGAGGCCACACAAAGCAATTACACTAAAAAGTGTAAGGCCCCTCCCCTTCTGGCTATACACCCCCAGTGGGATCACTGGCTCACCAGTTTTCGGCTTTGTGCGAAGGAGGTCAGACATCCACGCATAGCTCCACTGTTTAGTCAGCAGTAGCTGCTGACTATATCGGATGGAAGAAAAGAGGGCCCATATGGGGCCCCCAGCATGCTCCCTTCTCACCCCACTGGTGGTTTGTAAGGTTGAGGTACCTATTGCTGGTACGGCGGCTGGAGCCCACATGCTGTTTTCCTTCCCCATCCCCCTGAGGGGCTCTGAGGAAGTGGGATCTTGCCGGCCCCAAAGCCCTGAGGCCGGGCTCCATCCACAGACCCATTGAACCTGCTGGATGTGGAGCGGGAGTGCCGTTCAGGGACATGGCCCTGCACCATTCAGGTACTCTGTGTCCCCGTACACACAGGCACAGCACACTCCAGACTTGCTGGGTGTGCTAGTGCGCCGGGGACAGTAAAGGGTTACAGTCACTGCAGCCTAGCTGAGGGACTTTATTTATTGGGAACTACCGCGCCGGACGCTCCGGGAGCGGCGGCGCGGCTGGGACTTGTAGTGCGCCGGGGACTTAGCGCCGACCGCGCTTTTACGGCGGCGGCGCTTATAAATCCAGTCCCCGGCTTTTGCGGCCTAGCTCCGCTTCGTTCCCGCCCCCACCCTGTCAATCAGGGTAGGGGAGAGACGCTGTACAATCAGCAGCGCCGAGGGCTGGAGCCTTATTTACATGCTCCAGCCCTCTCACTGGACACTGTGGAACGCCGGTTTCCCGCTCTGACTTGGGGCACGCCCACGGTCCGCCCCTACTCACACGAGCTGGAGAAGGACGCCGGCAGCCATTCCTGCAGTCCGAGCTGGTCTTAGATGGCGACACTCGGACTCTGGGCAACCAGGCACAGGACTAGGGCGACCACACACCCGCTTATAGGCGGGCGGTAAGCGGCACCTGAAGTGCTGACACTAAATACCGCAGTTTTGTCCATTTGTATTTTGTGCTTACACTGCATATGTCGCTATTTTTGGCTATATGCCCTCTTAGATGGCGACACATCAGCAGAAGGAAAGCATGGGTGCTAAGGCACAGGCTTTCTAGGCTGCGGGTATTGCACGTACTGAAGTGTTCATGTGTATTTATGCTTGTTTGCTATACACTGCACTGTACGGTCGCTAGTCTTGGCTATATTCGCCATAGAATGGCTAGACTACAGCAGCAGAAAAGCAAGGGTGCTGAGGCACAGGTTTTTTTCTATGCTGCTTGTATTGCAGGTGTTGCAGTGTTCATTTGTACTTATGCTTGTATGCTATACATTGCACTGTATGGTCGCTATTCTGGGCTATATTCCCCTAGATGGCTAGTCTACAGCAGCAGAAAAGCAGGCTTTCTATGCTGCTTGTATTGCATGTGCTGCTGTGTTCATTTGTACTTTATGCTTGTATGCTATACATTGCACTGTACGGTCGCCATTCTTGGCTCTATAAGTCGGCAGCAGCATATAAGCTACACAGGCTTTCGATGCTGTTTTTACTGCATGTGATACTGTTCCACGGCACTGAACCCCATTGTGTGCAATGCTCCCCTGTAGCACTTGGTCAGCCGGGGTCTCTACTTGACGTGGCCAAGAGAATCACCTCTCAACCCTGTCCATGGACAGGGACGGAGTTGCAATGGGATAGAGACTTGCAGTCCGGACAGGCCATGGGCAATCTGGATCATTGCTCCCTGGCCACCCTCATTTGGAATAAAATCGGTGCTCCGGGGGGGGTCCCAGGAGCCTCTCTGTATGATGAGGCAGACGTAGCTCATCAGGACTTTGATCCTGACACCGCTCTCACTCCGGATACACCGGATGGTGACGCCATAAGGAATGATCCTATAGCGTCCATCAATGGAATGTTGGATCCTTTCTCCCTCAGCTCCCCCAGCGGAGGAGTCAGCTTCACAGCAGGAGAAGTCCCATTTCAGTAGCTCAAACGTATATTGAGTATTGTTCTGGCCACGCTGACTTCAGAGAAGCAGTCCAGGAACACCACGCTTCCCAGATAAGCGTTTTCTCCAAACGTATTAAGGATACACGTTATCAGTTTCCCCCTGACGTGGTCAAGCGTTGGACCCAGGGTCCAAAGGTGGATTCTCCAATCTCCAGGCTTGCGGCTAGAGCCATAGTTGCAGTGGAGATGGGACTTCACTTACAGATGCCATTGACAGGCACATGGACTCTGGTTGAAATCTGTCTATGAGGCTATCGGCGTGTCGGTCGCTCCGGCATTCACAGCCATATGGGCACCCTAAGCTTTTCAGCTGTGCTTGCGCAGCTGGTCTTGAGCACATGTACATCTGTGCCGCAGGTGGTGTCCTTAACCTCGCAATGTCTGCATTGCGACTTACCCTATTAATACTGTCCTGGTAGGACAGTCGAGGTTTCGGTCCTTCCCAGGCTCGGGCAGGTCCCAATTGTCCTCGTCCAAAAGGGCTGAAAAGCCTCAGAGGGGCTCAGCTTCCGGCCGGGCTCAATCACGCCCAAGGAAGGCAGCCGCAGGAACCGCTACCAAGGCGGTCTCCTCATGACTCTCAGCTCTCTCGTCTCTCCGCATCCGCGGTTGATGGCAGACTCGCTCGCCTTTGGCGACATTTAGCTGCCACAGGTCACAGACCGGTGGGTGAGGGACAGTGTGCCCACGTGCACAGGACAGAGTTCTGGTCTCGTCCTCCGACTCGATTCTTCAGAACGTCCCCACCTCCCCACCGAGCAGATGCTCTTCTGCAGGCAGAAGGAGTGGTAATCCCGGTTCCTCTTCAGGAACAAGACACGGTTTTCCTCCAATCTGGTTGTGGTGCCAAAAAAGGATGGCTCTTTCCGTTCCGTTCTGGACCTAAAACTGCTCAACAAGCACGTGGAGGCCAGGCGGTTCCGGATGATACCCTCCGCTCCGTCATTGCCTCAATGTCTCAAGGAAATTTCCTAGCATCAATAGACATCAAAGATGCTTATTTCCACGTGCCGATTGCTACGGAGCACCAACGCTTTCTGCTCTTCGTGATAGGAGACGAACATCTTCAGTTCGTGGCTCTGCCATTTGGTCTGGCGACAGCCCCCCGGGTGTTCACCAAGATCATGGCAGCAGTGGTAGCAGTCTTGCACTCACAGGGACACTCTGTGATCCCTTACTTGGACGATCTACTTGTCAAGGCACCCTCTCAAGAGGCATGCCAACTCAGCCTGAATGTTGCGCTGGAGACTCTCCAGACGTTCGGGTGGATCATCACCTTCTCAAAGTCAAATCTGTCACGATCCAATCACTAACGTATCTTGGCATGGAGTTTCATATCCTCTCAGCGGTAGTGAAGCTCCCGCTGGACAAGCAGCGGTCACTACAGACTGGGGTGCGGACTTTCCTTCAAGGTCAGTCGCACTCCTTAAGACGCCTCATGCACTTCCTCGGGAAGATTGTGGCGGCAATGGAGGCGGTTCCGTTTGCGCAGTTTCATCTGCGTCCACTTCAATGGGACATTCTCCGCCAATGGGACGGGAAGTCGACATCCCTGAACAGGAAAGTATCCCTTTCACAGACGGCAAGGACTCTCTGCAATGGTGGCTTCTTCCCACCTCATTATCACAGGGAAGATCCTTCCTACCACCGTCTTGGGCGGTGGTCACGACAGACGCGAGTCTGTCAGGGTGGGGAGCAGGCTTTCTCCACCACAGGGCTCAGGGTACGTGGACTCAGCAGGAGTCCACCCCTCAGATCAATGTTCTGGAAATCAGAGCAGTGTATCTTGCCCTACTAGCCTTCCAGCAGTGGCTGGAAGGAAGGCAGATCCGAATTCAGTCGGACAACTCCACAGTGGTGGCATACATCAACCACCAAGGGGGGACACGCAGTCGGCAAGCCTTCCAGGAAGTCCGGCGGATTCTGATGTGGGTGGAAGCCACAGCCTCCACCATATCCACAGTTCACATCCCCGGCGTAGAAAACTGGGAAGCAGACTTCCTCAGTCGCCAGGGCATGGACGCAGGGGAATGGTCCCTTCACCCAGACGTGTTTCAGGAAATCTGTCGCCGCTGGGGGGTGCCGGACGTCGACCTAATGGCATCACGGCACAACAACAAGGTCCCAACCTTCATGGCACGGTCTCGCGATCAAAGAGCGCTGGCGGCAGACGCCCTAGTGCAGGATTGGTCGCAGTTCCGGCTCCCTTATGTGTTTCCACCTCTGGCACTCTTGCCCAGAGTGCTACGCAAGATCAGATCCGACTGCAGCCGCGTCATACTCGTCGCTCCAGACTGGCCGAGGAGGGCGTGGTTTCCGGATCTGTGGCATCTCACGGTCGGCCAACCGTGGGCACTACCAGACCGACCAGACTTACTGTCTCAAGGGCCTTTTTTCCATCGGAATTCTGCGGCCCTGAACCTGACTGTGTGGCCATTGAGTCCTGGATCCTAGCGTCTTCAGGCTTACCCCAAGGGGTCGTTGCCACCATGAGACAGGCTAGGAAACCCACGTCTGCTAAGATCTACCACAGAACGTGGAGGATAGTCTTATCCTGGTGCTCTGCTCAGGGAGTGTCTCCCTGGCCATTTGCATTGCCTACCTTTCTTTCTTTCCTGCAATCTGGGTTAGAAAAAGGTTTGTCGCTCGGCTCCCTTAAAGGACAAGTCTCGGCGCTATCCGTCTTTTTTCAGAAGCGTCTAGCTCGACTTTCTAAGGTGCGCACGTTCCTACAGGGGGTTTGCCATATCGTTCCCCCGTACAAGCGACCGTTAGATCCATGGGATCTGAACAGGGTACTAGTTGCCCTCCAGAAGCCGCCCTTCGAGCCTCTGAGGGAGGTTTTCACTTTCTAGACTATCACAGAAAGTGGCTTTTCTGGTAGCGATCACATCTCTTCGGAGAGTGTCTGAGCTAGCAGCACCGTCTTCCAAGGCTCCCTTCCTGGTCTTCCACCAGGACAAGGTAGTGCTGCGCCCCATTCAGGAGTTTCTCCCGAAGGTGGTATCCTCTTTTCATCTTAATCAGGATATCTCTTTGCCTTCGTTTTGTCCTCATGCAGTTCATCGGTATGAGAAGGATTTACATTTGTTAGATCTGGTGAGAGCACTCAGAATCTACATTTCCCGCACGGCGCCCCTGCGCCGTTCGGATGCACTCTTTGTCCTTGTCGCTGGTAAGCGCAAAGGGTTGCAGGCTTCTAAGGCCGCCCTGGCTCGATGGATCAAAGAACCAATTCTTGAAGCCTACCGTTCTGCTGGGCTTCCGGTTTCATCAGGGCTGAAGGCCCATTCTACCAGAGCCGTGGGTGCGTCCTGGGCATTGCGACACCAGGCTACGGCTCAACAGGTGTGCCAGGCAGCTACCTGGTCGAGTCTGCACACTTTCACCAAACATTATCAGGTGCATACCTATGCTTCGGCGGACGCCAGCCTAGGTAGAAGAGTCCTGCAGGCGGCAGTTGCCTCCCCGTAGGGGAGGGCTGTCTTGCAGCTCTAACATGAGGTATTTCTTTACCCACCCAGGGACAGCTTTTGGACGTCCCAATCGTCTGGGTCTCCCAATAGAGCGCCGAAGAAGAAGGGAATTTTGTTACTTACCGTAAATTCCTTTTCTTCTAGCTCTTATTGGGAGACCCAGCACCCGCCCTGTTGTCCTTCGGGATTTTTGGTTTGTTTGCGGGTACACATGTTGTTCATGTTGAACGGTTTTCAGTTCTCCGATGTTACTCGGAGTGAATTTGTTTAAACCAGTTATTGGCTTTCCTCCTTCTTGCTTTTGCACTAAAACTGGTGAGCCAGTGATCCCACTGGGGGTGTATAGCCAGAAGGGGAGGGGCCTTACACTTTTTAGTGTAATTGCTTTGTGTGGCCTCCGGAGGCAGTGCTATACACCCAATCGTCTGGGTCTCCCAATAAGAGCTAGAAGAAAAGGAATTTACGGTAAGTAACAAAATTCCCTTCTTTTTCAGCTGCGTTTTTGTGGTGACCACAAAAACGCAGCATGTCAATTATTCCCGCGTTTTTCACTGCGCTTTTCATCCATTGAGTTCAATGGGATGTTGAAAGATGCAATGAGAAACGCAAATAGCTGCGTTTTGGTGCGTTTCTAAGACCAAAAACGCAGCTATAAGCGCAGGAGGTGGGTAGTAAAGTGATGTGTACAGGAAGAGGATTCCTTCTGTCAGTATATACAGAAGCGTGAATCCTCCCGGTACCGTCACCGCCGCTTCCATCTCCCGTCCTGGGCATGTATGCTGCCGTGCGGCGCCATGTCTGGGCGGGAGGTGGAAGCGGCTGCAAAAACAAAAGTTAACAGTAGAAAAAAAAAAAAAAGTTATACTCACCTGTCTGCAGCCTCGCGGTGCCATGCCCGCTCCCATCTCCTCCCGGTACCGCCGCTCCGGCTGTCTGCAGACGGCCGGGAAACTTCCGATGGATGCAGGACCTGGCGATGGATCACCTGATGCAGTCACCTGACGCATCAGGTGATCGTAAGTATCGCGGTGACGCGGGCGCCCGGCCGGTATCAGCAGATTCGTCAGGAGACTTCATCCCTGATTACCGGCAGCTGCTGCAGCGATCGGACAGGATCAGACTCCCGCCCCATCGCTCCAGGAGATGCCGGTAATCAGCACATAAGTGAGTATTATTTTTTTTTTTTTTTTTTTTTGCACTGATGCATCAGCTGATTGTATAATCTGCTTTTATACAATCAGCTGATGTGTGATGTGATTCACATCCTGGAACCTGACACATCATCTGATCGCTTTGCCTTCCAGCAAACCGATCAGATGATATTGGATCCGGATTGGACGGCGCGGGACCCTAACCCAGGATTACTGCGGAGGGGGGTTTATTTCAATAAAGATGGAGTCACTAATTGTGTTGAGTTTTATTTCTAATAAAAATATTTTTCTGTGTTGTGTTTTTTTTTTATCTTTACTAGAAATTCATGGTGGCCATGTCTAATATTGGCGTGACACCATGAATTTCAGGCTTAGGGCCAGCTGATAATATACAGCTAGCCCTAACCCCATTATTACCCGGCGAGCCACCCGTCACCAGGGCAGCCGGAAGAGTTGGATACAGCGCCAGAAGATGGCGCTTCTATGAAAGCGCCATTTTCTGGGGTGGCTGCGGGACTGCAATTCACAGCGGGGGTGCCCAGAAAGCATGGGCACCCTGCACTGTGGATTCCAATCCCCAGCTGCCTAGTTGTACCCGGCTGGACTCAAAAATTGGGCGAAGCCCACGTCATTTTTTTTTTAAATTATTTCATGAAATTCATGAAATAATTAAAAAAAAAAGGCTTCCCTATATTTTTGGTTCCCAGCCGGGTACAAATAGGCAGCTGGGGGTTGGGGGCAGCCCGTACCTGCCTGCTGTACCCGGCTAGCATACAAAAATATGGCGAAGCCCACGTCATTTTTTTTTTTTTGGGGGGGGGGCAAAGAAATCCTGCATACAGTCCTGGAAGGAGGATGCTGAGCCTTGTAGTTCGACAGCTGCTGTTTGCTCTCCTGCATACACTATTGGATCGAGGATGCTGAGCCTTGTAGTTCTGCAGCTGTCTGCTCTTCTGCATACACTAGTGGAGAATGAAGAACACATTGAAGAAGGAAATGACATCAGACCTTTTTTTTTTTTTTTGTTCACTGATAAAAAACGCATAAGGACGCAGTGAGCAAAAACGCAGCAAAACGCAGCAAAAAAACGCACCAAATCGCGGCAAAACGCGTGCGTTTTTTGCCGCGTTTTTTCGACGCAGTTGCGTTTTTGTGCGTTTTTAGCGGCCAAAAACGCACAAACGCAGCGTCAAAAAAACGCAGCGTGTGCACATAGCCTTACAAGGGCATTTTATTATTTTCAGTCTGTGTTCAGCTGTGTTATAGCTGTTTGGCATGGAAGATTTGCGGTAATAATATTTAACATATGAAATGTATGCCTATGGGTTGCGTTTTAAGAGGTCTTTCCCCATATACCCATCTAATAGTTCACAGTATAAAGTATAATTCACAGTATAAACGATAAATATCCACTGGAATCCTAACAGATCACTATTTCAGGGAGTCTCTGGAGCAATAACATGCATGCTGGACTGCCCCTTTAGGCTAGGTTCACATTTCCGTTGTTTTGCATCAGTCACATGCGTTGCTTGAATCTTGTGACTGATACATTGTACAACGGGTGACAAGAATTGGAATTCATTGTCACGAGAAAGCAGATTCAGTTGTAAAACGAGTGATCGTTCACAATAGACGGCTGCCGGCTTTTGAGAACGATCAGCTGATCTCCCTGCCACCAGCTTTTGAAATCGACTGATCGCTCTCAAAAGCTGGCGGCCGGGAGATTAGCTGATCACTCACAGAAGCCGGGCAATCAGCTGATCGTTCGGCCGCCGAAAGAGAGCATGCGCAGCAAAATCAAAAGGATTGCGTTGCTCAAAAAATGTTACATGATGCGTTCCTGCCGCCCAACGGTCAGTCGTTCCACGACTGATCATTCGGGCGGTGGATGCAACGCAAGGGCATCAGTCGCAATATGCCGCTCATACAAGTCTATGGGAAACAACGGAATCCGCCAAACAGATTGCGTTGTTTATCAGAGCGGCGGATTGTGACTGATCATAAACAACGGAAATGTGAACCTAGCCTTATAAAAACTGCTTCTCATCACATCTGCTGGTGAGAAGAAAAAGGGTACTCAAGGATCCGCATTCCAGGGATTGGTGTGGGACCTAATATTTTATGTTGGGTGACCATAGGAAACCCCGGGTGATGTGTATAGTTATGCCCTCATCATGATTGATGTACATTCTTCTGTGTGTAACTGCTGCTTTTCCCTGCCATTATACATAAAAGCAAATTAATAAGAGTTGAGTCTTCCTAAGCTTGTAGAAGAAATAGTATGCAGAGAGTAAAACCCTGTCTATGATATCCATTTATCTTTATGATACACAGGAATGGGCTTGCTCTGATGAGGCAACCCTTTCTAAGAAACCATTCACCATCATCATATGGTCTGAATCTTCCCATGTTTGTGAGCAATTGAGCTTGCTGCTCACTTCTTCTCACTCTTAATTGGCAGTTCTAGTTACCAATTGCACATACTGGCATATTTGATTGGGAAGGATGTAGACATCGGGATTGTCCCATAAACAATGCCCAAGTGTTCTGCACTGTATAGTATAATGGGTTTGGTATGGAAGTGCAAATCCAATAATGATGAAACACATAACTGCCTTATTAGTCACGGTCATACAAAGAATATTATTACTAAAGAAGCCAGTAAGACAATAAATTAGAGGCAGAAGAGGCCTCTGCAGCCGTGGTTAATAGAAGAGACCCTACAGATCATCGAAGAAAGACAAGTGGCAAAACCAAAAGGTAACAAGCAGGACGCAGATAACATCAGTAAAAGACTACAGAGAGCCATTTGAGTAGACAAACAACTTTATTACGAAGAGATATGTACAGAGAAAATGAACAGCTGAAGGGCAAGACCAAGAAGGCATACAAAGAGATATGACGAACGTTTCAACCAAGAGTGTGAATGTTGAAAGATGCCAACAGGAACAAAATAACTGAGCCAGAACAGATCAAGGAAAGATGGAAAGAATACATGGAAAACCTCTACAAGAAAGACTCAATGATACAGGACGAAACTGACTGAAAATTATAGCAAACCAAATGATGGTGATTTTTGTTTTTGTTTTTTTTGTTTTGTAGTCTCCATGAATAAAACATCTCGGTACGCTGAGAAAAAAAGATTGACTGGAACACCTATACAGTATTTGTGAATTAGGTGCTAGCTTAAAAATACATGACTATAATAAAGATAATAAGCTGCACACTAACCACTCTAAAAATATAAACATGAAAAATGGCAAAGCAGTACTGCTATAGGGATACTATGAACAATGAAAAACACATTTAGCTATCTGGAAAAAAATGAAATACATGATAAATGGTATTGCAAAACTGCTATGAATATTTGATAGTTGTAGAGATGTATTTTTAAGCTAGCACTTATTTCACACATATAGGTGTTCCAACCAGTCTTTTTTTCTTATTAGCATGCAGTTTCTTCTGACTGAGAACCCAGAACCCCGTCCTATTACCAGACTCTATTCATGATCCTATATAGCCAGGAACCTGTCAGCCCATACTTGCAGATTTTTAATAGTATATAGAGAGGCATTAAGGTTAGGTTCCCGAAAAATTAGAGATTACCTTGTCGTTGGTTTTCGGGCTCATTTGCATTGATCAATACATTTGCTAAACATCTCTACTACTTTTAAATATTCGTAGCAGTTTTGCAATACCATTTTTCATGTATTCCATTTTTTACAGATAGTTAAATGTATTCATGTATTCCATTTTTTACAGATAGTTAAATGTATTTTTCATTGTTCATATTATGCCTATAGCAGTAATGCTTTACCATTTTTCATGTTTATATTTTTATAGTGGTTAGTGTGCAGCTTATTATCTTTATTATTTTCCTGAGCTTGAGCCCGAGGTTGGCTCATCTCTAGATGCATCTACGACACCAGAAGTCAATAGGAGAATAGCTATGGGCAAAGAAACAATGAAGTCAGTGAACAAGGTCTTCAAGGAACATTTCACAGGTGAAGAAGACATGGCTTGTACATAGTCTGGTCTTTTTCGTGCTAATATACACTCCCTGACAGATGTTCTGTCGCTTATCCATGTTATGTAAATAAAAGCTTATAACCTGACTTTAAATTCATCCATTGGTTTTATAAATTACTCTTTTGAAAGCTGAAACCCTCCCAAATTTGGTTTAGGTTATGAAAATAAAGTTGCTGCAAAGCTGAAATATTGATCATTTAATGAACACAGGTCAGATTTTGGCAAGACAAAAGTTTTCCCTGCCGCCCATGACAGCACCACCTGAGAGGTTCCGCCCACATCAGGACAGGAAACCCACTGATAAAAAGGCGGCACCTCTCCACATCAGTTTGGTTTCCTGTCCTGGTATGGACAACCCATTGCTGTCCCAGGTCCGACCCGGTGTGGAAGCCTGGTACTTACCAGAAGCCGGTGCTCGGGCCTGGATGCACCCCCCCTCGGTCTCAGACCTCTGCGGCGGTGAGGCGCGGGCCTGGAGCGGGATCTCGGCCCGGCGTCGCTCCAGGGATGTGCGCACTCACGGCGGCTGCTGGAAGGCTTGTCCCTGCTGTGCAGCACGCTGGAGTGAAGCAGGACGCTTCGGCCGGAAGTGACGCGTGTACCCTGGTGACGTGCGCAGTGCGACCAGGAAGTGACTGGTGTACGCATGCACACTAGGATCCAAGATGGCACCGCCCATGTAACAGGGATCTCAGTTTAAAATGTGGCCGGCGCCTGGGACTGGTGAGTTTTTTCTCCTCCATTCTTCTGTATTATGGCAGGAGATTCACTCCGCAGCAAGGAGCAGCATAAGGAGTCGCCGCAGCGTGGCTCAGAACGCGGCTTAGCGGATCGTTCCAGGAATGCTGTATCCAGTCCGGGCAGCGTTCAGTCTTTGGGTCCCAAGAGGACCAAGGGAGAAAAGAATCCGCTTCCTGATCCGGTATTGCCAGGAGTCGTGGAGGTGAGTGAACTTCGTGGTCAGCCGTGTTACTAAGACCCCGTTTCCATGTCCCCTCTCTTGTTAGTACAGAAAAAGTATACCTCCAAGTAGCGTCGCAAGGAATGTGCAATATGCCAATCCTCCCTGTCTTCTGATTACAACAAGGCCCTATGTGCATGCTGTATCCAACAGACCCTCATCAAAGAAGGGCCAGGGTTCTCATCTGAATTACGTTCCATTATCAGGGCAGAAGTACAGGAGTCCCTTAAATCCCTTAAGGGGGGGCAAGAGACGCAAGAAATCTCGTCATCCTAAGCTGTCTACTCCTGATACCTCGGCGGGTTCGGCTCATGACTCTCGGTCATCAGGATCCTCCCCCTCCGATTCTGACTCCTCCTCCTCTTCCGATGAAGGTGGTCGACCTTGTTTCCCTACTGCGGACGTGGGACCCTTGGTGAAGGCAGGCGTTCGACCATGGGAACGGTGGACCCCAGGGGACCCGAATCCACCCAGGATGTCATGTTTGGGGGCTTAGATTCCAAAAAACGTAATTGGTTTCCTATTCCCCAGAAGGTTCAGGGTCTTGTAGCTGACCAGTGGAGAAAAGTGGACAGAAGATTGAATCTTGGCTCTTCCCTTTAAAAGGAAGTACCCAGTGGATGGGGAGGCGTCTACCTCCTGGGATAGAACCCCGAAGATTGATGGCTGGATAGGAAGGCTGATGGGTTTCTGAGAGGAACTTGGGAATCCACAGCAGGTGGCTTGCGCCCTGCCGTGGCCAGCGCCTGCGTTGCCCGGTCTTTGATGGTGTGGCTTCAGCAATTGGAAGACCAGTTGAGAAATGACACTCCAAGGAAGGATATTATCTCGTCCTTGCCCTTAATACAGGGTGCTGCAGCCTTTATGGCAGATGCCTCGGTTGATTCCTTAAGACTTTTCGTCAGATCGACAGCGCTTTCCAATTCCGCACGTCGGGCCCTCTGGCTGAAAAATTGAAAGGGTGATGTCCAGTCCAAGGGACGGCTGTGCGGCATGCCTTGTGAAGGTACCTATCTTTTTGGCTCACGCCTGGATGACATCCTCACTAAGGCATCCGATAAGAAACAGGGGTTTCCGGTTTTCCCGGTGACATCCTCTCGCAGCCAGCCCTTTCGGAGATGTCAGTTTTTCACGAAGATGTCCCAAAAACCGCAAGATCAGTGGAAGGACCGTAGAAAGAATACCTCAGGCTTTCTCTTTGGCAAGCACTCCGATAATAAGACCAAACCCTCCCAATGACGCCAGTCATCAGGTAGGGGGCCAGCTGTCCTTCTTCCTCTATGCCTGGAAGGCGATCTCCTCCAACAAATGGCTCCTTCAGATTGTGGCGGAAGGGTTAAAATTGGAATTCAGTTAACCCCCTCGGGGGTCTCTAATAATAACATCCTTGCGGTCCCCAGAGCGGCAGCAGGCCTTGGAAGTAGAAGTGCTGACTCTCCTCTCGAGGAAAGTCATTCAGGAGGTCCCAATGGGACAAGAAGGGGACGGCTTTTACTCCACTCTGTTTCTAGTTCGGAAGCCGGACTCCACCTTCTGCACCATCTTCAACCTGAGGAACTTGAATTTGCATCTGGTGCAGCGAGCCTTCAAAATGGAGACCATGAAGTCAACTGTCAGGCTGTTGTATCCAGAGTGTATTATGGCGGTCCTCGACTTAAAGGACGCCTATTATCACATCCCTATTTTTCTGTCTCACCGGCAGTTTCTCAGGTTCGTACTACACGTCTCCGGGAGGCTGAGACACTTCTAATTCACAGCGCTGCCATTCGGGCTTTCCATGGCCCCACGGATCTTCACCAAAGTCATCGCGGAGGTCATGGCATATGTCAGGGAACAGGACATATTGATCGTTCCGTATCTGGACGACCTCCTGATAGTGGGTCAGTTGGAGTCTCTATGTGCAGCTCACGTGTCCAGGGTCATCACCATCCTGGAAGGCCTGGGGTGGGTGGTGAATCAGGAGAAGTCCAGACTCCAGCCTCTCCAGTGTCAAGTCTTCCTGGGTCTTGTCTTGGACTCCACAAGCCAGTTGTGCCACCTGCCAGAGGACAAGGTCGCCAGGATCTTGTCCTTGCTCTCTTCCGTAAGGAGTTGCCCACGCATGTCCTTACGGCAGGCTATGTCGCTGGTCGGGACTCTTACCTCTTGCATCCCAGGAGTATGGTGGGCCCAACTGCGTTCCAGAATCCTCCAGATGGAGGTCCTTTGGTTTCAGAGACTGTTTGGAGGCTGTTTGGAGAAAAAATTGACCCTGTCTGCAGACGTCTTGCACTCCCTGGGTTGGTGGCAGGACCCCTCTCACCTCCGGACGGGGGTTCCTTTTTCTTTCCCCAGTCATGGACACAATAGTCACGGATGCCAGCCGTTGGGGGTGGGGTGCCCATCTGCACCAACAGGTGTTTCAGGGTCCCTGGGACGCTCAGTTGGTCAGACAGTCCTCCAACTACAGGGAGCTCATGGCGGTTCTCAAGGCACTAGAGGGGTTCCTCCCCTTCTTGAGAGGTCGCCATGTTCGGATCCTTTCGGACAACAGGGTGACTGTGGCGTTCGTCAACCATCAGGGAGGTACCAGATCCTCTTCTCTTCTGGCTCTGACTATGCGCATCTTCCAGCTGGCCGAACAACATCTCTCCTCCTTAACAGCCCTTCATATCAAGGGGACGGACAACGAGGAGGCAGACTTCCTCAGCCGGCACTGTCTCAGTCAGGGGGAGTGGTCCTTAGACCCGGAGGTCTTTCGCAAGATCACGCTTCTATGGAGTGTCCCTGTTCTAGACCTGTTCGCTACCAAGGCGAATCGGAAAGTGGACAGGTTCTGCTCTCTCAACCTCCGAGACGATCCTGTTGCCCTCGATGCGTTTCAGATGTTTTGGTCTCACGGCCTCCTGTACGCAATTCCTCCTCTGATCCTGTTGCCTTCGGTTCTCCGGAAAATCCGGGACGACAGAGCGGAGGTTATTCTCATCGCCCCCTTCTGGCCGAAGCGGGCATGGTTTTACTGGCTGCGGACACGGTCTCTGGTGGATCCTTGGGTTCTCCCGGACGCCCCTCATCTCCTTTCCCAGGGCCCAGTTCGTCACCCCCCCCCCCCCCCCCCCCGACCCGGCTCTCCACTTGACGGCCTGGCTTTTGAGCGGTGGCTGCTAGATCGAAATGGTTTTTCTTCTGGCTTATAGACACTCTTCTTCACAGTAGAAAAGCGGTCACCACGGTCATTTACGGGAGGGTCTGGAAGCGTTTTCTCCTTCAGTCCGGGGCTCGGGCGGAGGACTCCCCTCCTATCTCGGCTATACTAGAATTTCTCCAGAGGGGATTGGAATTGGGGCTCTCCACCAGTACACTCAAGGTGCAGGTGTCGGCCTTAGGGGCACTGTTTAATTGTGGTCTGGCACAGAATGAGTGGATTTGCAGGTTTATTAAATCTAAGTCCAGGTCTGTACCTGTTCAGGCTCCCAGGGTTCCCCCATGGGACCTCAATTTAGTGTTGGATGCCCTCACAGGGCCACCGTTTGAACCCTTAGGGGAGGTCCCTCTCAAACTGCTGTCACTTAAGGTTTTACTCCTCGTCGCACTCACCTCGGCCAGGCGGGTGGGGGGTCTCCAAGCCTTGTCCATAGTTCACCCTTATACCCAGATTCTGGATGATAGGGTAGTGTTGCGGACTGATCCCTTCTACCTGCCCAAGGTTTCTAAACCCTTTCATCGGTCCCAAGAAATCGTGCTCCCTTCCTTCTGTGACCCCCCCCCCCCTCATAACGAGAAGGAGGCTAGGTTGCACACACTGGATGTCCGGAGGGTCTTACTCACGTACCTAGATAGGACTAGGGAATGGAGAAAGTCTCAGGCCCTGTTTTGTCACATTTCAGGGGCAATCCAGGGGACATGGGGCTTCTAAGGCTACCTTGGCCAGATGGGTCAGGGATGCTATCGGCTTGGCATACTCGGCTAAGGACACCACTCCTCCTCTGGGCATAAGGGCGCACTCCACTAGAGCAGTGTCTACGTCTTGGGCAGAGAGGGCTGATGCCTCTATTGACCAGATCTGTCGGGCGGCTACTTGGTCGTCTCCTGGTACTTTATTTCACCACTATAGGCTGGACTTATCCTCTACAACTGACCTTTCCTTTGGGAGACGGGTCTTACAGGCGGTGGTCCCTCCCTAAGGTGGTGGTCTATATGAATCTCTCAGGTGGTGCTGTCATGGGCGGCAGGGAAAAATCTTAATTACTCACCGGTAATGGGATTTTCAATAGCCCATGACAGCACCCTTAGTTCCCCCCCCCCGATTCACTGGTTGTGGGCACCCTTCAGGGAGTGTTGGGGTTATTGGTGTTTTTTCCTTGGGTGGTGGTATGATTAATCTGTTTGTGTTTTGTTGGTCCTCTCTGGCTCTGAAAACCTACTGATGTGGAGGAGAGGTGCCGCCTTTTTATCAGTGGGTTTCCTGTCCTGATGTGGGCGGAACCTCTCTCTCAAGTGGTGCTGTCATGGGCTATTGAAAATCCCATTACCCGTGAGTAATTAAGATTTTTGTCGCCTTGTCATATAATGCACCCAATCCTAGTTTTACATCCTCACCTGTGCTCACTAAATGATCGGTTAATTAGTGGGTGTGTATAAAAAGAAACCCAGCACCCCAGACTTTCAATTGGATTGCATCTTGACCTCTAACAACATGCCAAAAACCCACCCTGCGACCGAAGCCTTGATTATCAAGAGGCTGAAGACCAGATCCACTGCAGAGGTGGCTGGCACTTTTAATGTGTCTCAGTGTCGAGTACAAAGAATTAAAAAAGATTTGAAGAGACTGGAGATGTTTTTGACAAGCCCAGGTCCAGCAGACTCCGCAAGACAACTGTTCAGGAGGAACGTTTGTTGGTGTTGTTGGTGATACGCCCTTACGTAGCGCTCACTAATATACAAATTAGGCACACTGAATACAGTTTTATGGTAAAACAATAATGTAACAATTTATTAAGATTGCATCAGGATAATGTTCAATTATGGAATGGCAGATACAATATTACCCTGTTCTATTGATTCAATTAATGTAAATCATAGTATATAGAGAAATAAACATCAATACATTACCTAAGTATTGTAGCATCCCTTCCCCACCGGAGGGACCACGGTCAGCGAGAAGGAAATACTCTGGTATCACCATCACAGAAGAAGTGTGTCCACTAATTCTGGAACGTCCCTAACTCCTGAACATGGTCCCCCTTTTTTAAACACAGCTCTCTCATCCTCCTCTATCACAGCTGCTCAATATGTTTTAGCTAGCTCATCAGTTTCTTGCAGCTGTGCAGTATGTTGTTTTTTTTACAAAGTTAAAGTTTTACTTAAGTTTTATGATCACCCACGCACAATGCTTCAAGATTGTCTCTTACTAACATAACCCAAAGTTTGTTTGTAAGGTTTGTTTGCTATTGTCTAACATCTCAAAGTTCACTGGTATGTTGTTTTCACCAAGTTAACGCCTCATGTTCAGGCATAACGCTCTAAGATTGTAGCACATGGAAAGCATGATCTCCATAATCACCTATTCTGAAGACTGGATACCTATTTTAATCCAATCACATACTCATATTTGTCTCATTTGTATCACAGTTGGTTAGAAAATCCAAAGCCAGGCCCTCTTCCACTGCAGCAGAGCTCCAACAGGCCTGGTTACCTCAAGTCCCTGTGTCAACTAGAACAGTTTGTAGGATTCCGTCGCGAAAAGGCGTCCATGGCCGAATCAGTGCCCAGAAGCCAGCATTAAACAAAAGGCAATTAAAAAAAAATGTGTGGCATTTGCCAAGTCCCACAGCCTGCTAAACAGAAGGACGCTGGAAAAGTAGCAGAAGGTGGATTTCTCTGATGAATCTTCAGTTGAATTACACCACAGCCGCTGCAAATATTGTAGGAGACCTACTGGAGCCCTTATGGATCCAAAATACACCCAGAAAACAGTTCAGTTTGGTGGTGGAAAGATCATGGTCTGGGGTTACATTCAGTATGGGGGTGTACGAAATATTTGCAAGGTGGAAGGCAATATCAATAGCCTAAAATATCAAGAAGTATTAGCTACCTCTTACATTCCTAATTATAAAAGGGGTCCAATTCTGCAGCAGGATGGTGCTCCATCTCATACATCCATCTCTACAACAAAGTTCCTCCTGGGAAAGAAGATCAAGGTGCTCAAAGAATGGCCAGCCCAGTCACCAGACATGAACATCATTGAGCATGTTTTGGGGTAGAATAAAAGAGGAAGCTTGGAAGACAAAACCAAAGAATCTAGATGAACTCTGGGAGGCATGTAAGACTGCATTCTTTGCTATTCCTGATGACTTTTTCAATAAATTGTATGAATCGTTGTTGAACTGCATGGATGTAGTCCTTCAAGCTCATGGAGTCACACAAAATATTAAATATGGCTCTAATAGCACCTCAACTTCATTCACCAATGTTATGCAACATATCTTTGTATTAGAAGTTAATTATTTGTTTGAATTTCACATTACTTTCTGTGGGCGAGAAAACTTTTGTCTTGCCAAAATCTGACCTTTCCAGGACCACATGACAGCACCACAGGAGTTGCTTCCTCTGCCCTCTACAGGGACAGGAACACAAGGGGTTAAAAACCCCTCTCCCTCCCAACCTCACCAGTGTTTTTCCTGTCCCTGTACAGGACGGATGTAGGAACTTACCGGGATGTACGGGGTCCAGGTGGATCGAGGGGGGGACTCCGCTCTCTCTCCTTCCGGCCTGTCAAGACGCCCCAGGCCGACACCTCGCTGTCCGGGGTCCCTCAGCCACACCGGTCGAGCTGCAGCTCCGGGCGCCTGCTGCTTCCCTCCGAGGGGAGGGTTCTCGGCCTCCTGCCTCGCGAGACTTCCGGGCACAGCGTGGAGAACGCCGGCGCATGCGCGGACGCCGCACTTCCGGTTTCCGGGTTAGTGCGGCCCCGGGAAATTGGCTCGAATTTCAAAACAGACGTGGACGGCAGGACTGCGACCTGGCCCCTTCACTCAGGTAATAAAAACCTGGAAGGGTAGGGGGGTGGTACATTGTGTTTAGTTAGGCTGCACTCCAGCACTGCCTGTGATGGCTGAAAAGGAATCAGACACTAAAACCCCTAAAGATGCCCAGGTCTCTGTAAGTGTCAGCCCTTCAGGGTTTCATTGCCCTGTAGCCGGGAGACTTGTCTGAGCCTTGTTCTTTTTTGCAGGCTGGAGGTTCTTCTGTGGGTTCTGGCACCATCCCCAAAAAGAAATGTACCACTAAAGTTAAACGTTGTGCGGTGTGTGATGTTAAACTCCCTGACACCTGAGTTTAAAAGCTCTGCGAGACCTGTATTACGAAACTGATCTCTGAAGAGCAGACTACCCTCCTGTCGGACATGAGGCCCATGATACGGGAGGAGGTTCAGGCTATCGTTGCAAGTCACGTCCCCCCACCAGTGCCCCCAGCGCCTCCTGCACAAAAACGTCCACGCCATCTGTTAGAGTCCTCAAAGGAAGATGAGATGTCCAGGAACTCCGACTCCCCAGGGGAAAATGAGGTCCTGGGTCCCCTGCCTGAAGAAGAGCGGCGTTACTTATTTTCCGCAGGCGACACGGATGAGTTACTCCGTGCCGTACGGAGAACTATGATGGTGGAGGATACGGAAAAGCCACGGACCATACAGGATGAAATGTTTGGGGGGCTCCGGTCTCAGCGCCACAGGGTCTTTCCAGTAAATCACCATGTGCGTGCCATGATTCTGGCCGAGTGGGAGGAGGCGGAGAAAAGACTGCTTGTTCCCAGGGACTTCAAAGCCAGACTGCCGTTTGAACCTGACGACATCAAGGAATGGGAGGATGTTCCCCAAATTGATGTTCCCATGGCAAAAGTCGCACGGAAGACGTCAATTCCGTTTGAGTACTCCTCAGGTCTCCGGGACCCCATGGATAGGAAGGCTGATGGCCTTCTTAAAAAAGCTTGGGAGGCTTCTGCAGCCACCATTAAGGCCAACATTGCCGCTACTTCCTTGGCTCGGTCTATGTCCCGTTGGTTATTGGACCTGTAAACTCAGGTTCGGGTTGACGTCCCTAGAGACGCCATCTTGGAATCCCTTCCTATGCTAAAGCTGGCAACAGGATTCATGGCAGATGCTTCCGCTGAGTCTGTGCGTTTTTCTGCCAGGAATGAGGCCCTTACTAATTCTGCCCGCAGGGCCATATAGTTGAAAACCTGGTCTGGTGACGGAGCGTCCAAAAATAAGCTGTGCTCCCTCCCCTTTTCAGGTCCCCGGGTGTTCGGTCCTGCTCTAGATGAAATTTTAGAAAAGGCTTCCGATTTAAAAAGGGCGTTTTCCCTGAGGTTTGACCCCCCCCACGTTTTCTTCCCTCCCGGAGGTTTCGGCCCGCTAGGCAGGACTATAAGGGTATGGGTAAGACGAGCAGGTGGGGTTTCCATAAGGGCGGCCCAGATAGGCAACCCCACTTCGAACCCCGCAGGAAACAGGATAGATCCTGACGCCATTATCGGGGGGAGGCTCAGCCAGTTTTTGGGCACCTGGCAACAGATAACCTCCAATCCATGGGTCCTTCAAGTGGTGGGGGAAGGTCTACGGATAGAATTTTCAGGGACCCCCCCCCCAACCAGATTCCTCCTGACGAAACCGCAGTCGTAGTCCCTTGCCAACCGCCTATGGTCAGATATGGATACCTTACTACACACTACTCTACGTTCGGGTGTCCGTCTGCAGAAACGTATATGTGCAAAAAATGGCACAAAACAGAGCACACGCTAACGCAGTGCGCTCCATAACAGTGAATGGCCCTGTCGGGTGCATGCGTCCAGGGCACGCTTTGCAGAGTGGGGGGAGAGGCGGTTCGGACGGATGCCCCAATGGGACCTGTGAACGTAGGGAAAAATGCAATGTGAAAGTAGCCTTACTGATGCTGTCCTTGGTGGCATTTGAACCCAGAACCCCAGCGCTGGAAGACTGTAGTGCTAACCACTGAGCCACCGTGCGCCTGTTAATAGTTATACTTTTTTGTAGAGATCGGATGTGCTAGTTATGAGAAATAGAAGCCACATGCAAATCAAACTTTTAAGTGCGCTGGGGGTGTTTATAAGGCATTTGGAAGAAGCAGCCCAAGTTCATTGACACACCCACAGCACACTTTTATTTTGAATTTTGCATGACTTCTATGCTGGATTTCTGATGACTGCCAAATTGGATCTCTACAAAGATCTAATTTGTATTGGGGGACAGCAATACTACTACTTCCATATGTAAAAACCATGCTGACTGGTTCTCTTTAAAAGGAAAGCCTTATCAGAAAATTACATTTTTGAATCAAGTTTTTTTTTGTGAAGCATTTTTTCTTGTCTTGTGAATATTTTAGATTTTAATTTCACTGTAATTTTTAAATATTCTTACATTTTTCAGCATTCACTTTCAGTAGACACCTCAGTATCCTCACAGCCAAAGAAGGTAATATTTCTATTATAATGCTGTAGACAGAAGAGATGGGATCCCATCATTCACAATGGGTGATGAGGACTGTGCACTTCCTCCCTTGTACAGGTCACACAAGATATTGGTGTCTATATACTGTATGTGTGGCTGCTGGAAAGGAAAACTGCGAGCATTTTAGCCAAGACCACTGACCCCATAAACATGTACTGAAAATAGAAAGTAATCTATGTAAAAACAGATCAGAAAAATAATTATGTATCAGTATGTAGCTTTAATTAGTAGAACAATTTTAAGGCACATTTCTTTTTAACATTCCTGGATTTGAGATAGAAAGGCCATTACAGGCTTGTGTTTGGCTGCTTGACTATGTAGCTGTAGATGTAGCTTCCCGCTTTTGTGCTGATTTCACTTCTAGGCAGTGTGGGCTTTGCAACTAATGACAGACCATGCTTACATGCTGCTCCCCCTATCTGTGTGTGATAGGGATGGAATCTTGAATTAGATGTGGGTTGGATATACTGCAATTATGAAAGGAGTCGTGCAAAGTATAGGTTTTATCCTTTTCTCCAAGACCAAGTCCTGCAACTTACATTCCTTTTGAGTCTCTCCGGGAAATGTTTCCAATTAACTTTGGTATCTAATTAATAAGAAGCTAATCCAGGCAAATGACTGGAAAATCCAATTAGATGAAGGAAACCACTATGAAAACGAAGATCACTTCTCATTGTACAGTAGACTTTTGCAACTTTTGCATATAATTGCTTTCTATGGAACTGTATTTTAGGTTAGGTATAATGGTAGCAGCAGAATTATTGTACAGAAGCTAATTCTATTGATCTATTGTGATAACCTGCGTACAGACGACCTATCCCCAGTTTGAGCATGTTAAACTGGTCACATCATGGAATAGTGGTTGCAGAGATGAATATAACCTATATGTGCTTCACCAGAGGTTTTTCACTGGGAGTGTGTACTTTGTCACATGCATGAGGTTGCACTAATCATTAGCAGGCAGCAACATGTAGGGGAAAGAACAGGTTTTTCACTGTAAAATTTGTAATGCCAATCTGCTCTCCTCACTGATCTCACTGCAGAGCTGTGTGATTAAAAAGTGTGCATAGAGCTGAGCGTGATTACGAACACTATTTAAACTTTCTTCTCTCGGCAGCCAGTGTGGGGGGAGGGGCAGTAGCTTGTACCACTGTGAGAGGGAAACTGCTAGAAGTGTTCTTAGGCTGCTTTCACACTTCCGTCTTTTTGTATCAGTCACAATCCGTCGTCTTAAGTAAATACGGTATCCTGGAAAATATATTGCAGGATTCAGTTTTTTCGCCATAGACTTCTAATAACGACGGATTTAGACTGCTGGCCCTGCGTTGCATCCACCATGTGACCGATCAGTCATGGAGTGACTGACCGTCAGACGGAAGCAATGCAGAATGTAACGTTTTTTCTGTGCGGCGAAAAAACTGACAGCGACGCATGCATCTGCGTCGGTTGTTCGTTATAATGGAAGCCTATGGGCGGCAGAATCTGTAAATGACGTATTTCTGTGACTGTTCGTCTTTTAGCAACCAAGCATGCTTAGATGTGTAAATTCCTTTTTGGTTAGAAAATCTCTGTCTTTCTGTCTGTCTCTCTGTCGATGTCGGTCTCTCTCTGTCTGTTTCTGTCTCTTCCCCCTCCGCCCCCTCTCTCATACTCACCGATCACCGACACGGCGTTGCACAGCTGTCACACTGCTCTGGCGGCTTCTCCTGCTTTTGAAAATGCCAGCCGCTCATTATTCCATCTCGTATTCACTGCTACCCCCACCCACCGGCACCTATGATTGGTTGCAGTCAGACGAGCCTCCCACGCTGAGTGACTACTGTCTCACTGCAACCAATCACAGCCGCCGGTGGGATGGTCTATATCTTGCAGTAATATAAATAAATGAAAAAAAAACTGCATGCGGTCCCCCCCCCAATTTTGATACCAGCCAAGGTAAAGCCACACGGCCGAGGGCTGGTATTCTCAGGATGGGGAGTCCCCTAGCCTAAAAATATCAGCCACTAGCCGCTCGGAAATGCCGCACTCATTAGATGCGACAGTCCTGGCACTCTACCCGGCTCCTCCCGATTGCCCAGATGGCAATCGGGGTAATAAGGAGTTAATGGCAGCCCATAGCGTCCACTAAGTCCTAACTTAGTGATGGCAGGTGTCTGAGACACCCCCCCCCTCCATCATTAAACTGTAGTGAAAGTAAATAAACACAAACACCGAAAAATCCTTTATTTGGAATAAAAGACAAAACACCCTCTTTCACCACTTTATTAATCCCCAAATACCCCTCCAGGTCCGTCGTAATCCACACGAGGTCCCACAACGCTTTCAGCTTTGCTACATCAGAAGCTGACAGGAGCGGCAGTAGAGCACCCGCCGCTTGCTGTGAGCTCCATGGAGCAACTGAAGTGAGTTGCGTTGTCAGCGGTGACATCACTCAGGTTACCCGCGGTCACAGCTGGATTCTCTTTGCCAGGTACAAACTGCTACAACGGATCCGTTTTTTTAACGGATCAGTCCCATCAGTTGTACCACAATCTCCAACGCATCTGTCACATCAGTCACAAAACGGATTGTGACTGATTGAAAAAGACGGAAGTGTGAAAGCAGCCTTAGTGAGGCACAAAGCGGAGTTCTGCTGCACTGCTCCCCCCCCCCTTCACCGTCTCACACCACTTTGCCATGAGAAGAAAGTTGAAAGGTATATGTAATCACATTCCGCTCTGCTCTTGGATCTTTTTAATTTCACATAGCTCTGCAGTGAGAACAGTAGACTCTCCTGCGTGATACATGTAATTACAGATAGTCTTCTCTCCTCATTCATCTCACTGCAGAGCTGTGTATGCTTCAAGTAAAGTATAGCTTAGCGTGATTGCAAACAACTTTCAGCTTTTAACTTTCAGCAGCCAGTGTGGGGGAGGGGCGAAAAAAAACAGCTGAGCTCTCTCAATAGGCCCCTTTCACACATCAGTTTTTTGCCATCAGTCACAATCCGTTTTCACGACGGATCCGTCGCAGATTGTGGCTAAACTGATGCAACGGATCCGTTTTTCGACGGACCCGACTAGCTGGGTGCTAAATAATTGCAGCATGCTCAGTTAATTAAACAGAATCCGTCGCCGGATTCCCTCATTTGACGGATAACGGATCCTGCGCCCATAGGCTTCCATCCTACCAAACGACGGACGGCTAGGGATCCGTTGCTGTCCGTTTATTCGACGTACACAAAAAACATTACTTTGGCCGTCGTCTCCGACTGACCGACAAACATTTTTTGATGGATACGTCGAACGACTGATGAAACGTGAGGCCATCTGTCGCTAATACAAGTCGATGAGAAAAAAACGGATCCAGCGGCATCAGTCGTCGGATTCGTTTTTTCAAAATTAAACGGGTTGTGACTGATGGCAAAAAACTGATGTGTGAAAGGGGCCTTACAAAATATCTGATGCTGCAGCTCCCACAATACTGTCAGCTCTGCTTTACTTCCCTCATCCCCAAACTGAATGCCATGAGATGAAAGTTAATAAAGTGTATGTAATCACACTCATTTCTGCTTATTCACACACAGCTTTGCAGTGAGACCAATAGAGAGACTAGATTATCTATCATTACATGTCTCATTAAGAAAAAAAATCCTGCTCTTGGCTATTGTGGGGGTGTGTTCTTCTTATCCCTGTATGTTGCTGCTGACTTATGATTGGTCAGCATCATACAGGGGAAGAAATACATGCTCATAGAGACAAAATCTCTTGTAGTGCCATGTTAAGCTTCTCATAAATTATAACCTAAACTTTTACAGGCTTATATCTTTGCAATGGAGAGAAAAAAATACAAAATAGAAACATGTTTTATTCCCTTCTGTCTCCTCTATTCCATGATGTGGCCAGTTTAGCATGCTCAGAATAGTGAAAAGTCCTCTTTAGTTCTAGCAAGCAATAGTAATATTATACATAAAAATCAGATCTTTGAGTGGTTGATTTACAAGCAGGATCATTATGATTGTTTAACACTAGAACTACTGGACTTGTGACACCTATCTAGAAATACATGGTGCAAAGTAGTCAAAATGACTACCTCAGTAGTTCTAGTGTTAAATATTCCACATTTAGGTGCAGGTATTGTAGTATGGGTTAGAGATGAGTGATTTAAGGTCTTTATTTGCATGTGGTTCTCTGAAAACCACAACATGAAATGGAAAAACCTTTAAACGGATAATCTACAAAATAGGCAGAATATGACGCCTATGAGAACCGGTGGTAAATATAAGTGGCAAAGTTCTCTGGATTTGACTCAATTTTTAGAGCAATCTTTCAAGTAAGAATTCATACTAACCATTAAACCCTAATGTACTCCATCAAAAGGTTTTAGTCACATCAGGATCTCAAAAGAAATGTTGCGGTTAGAACATTCATGAAGATTTGTATGATCAGTTATACTACTGTTGATATTTATAGACCTAAATAGCACTCTGTTACAGTGCAGTTTTTTTTAGAATCTTCATTGTAGACTCTATCTAGGAATAGTAAATCAAGGAAAAAAAAGTATTAGGATCTGTGCGCACTGGGAATTTTTCTTTTCTTAAGAAAAATCTGCACCCTCTGGCAGAATTCCGCAAAATTGTAAAAAAAAAAAACGTTTTTAAAAAAGAAATACTAAAAAAACTTCCCAAAAACTAAAAGTTCAAATCTTCCCACTTTTGACCCATTGAAAATAAAACCCATATTTGCTATTGCTCAGTTCAGAAATGCCTGATCTATCAAAATAGAAAATCAATTGATTAGATCGGTAAAAAGCGTAGTGAGAATAAAAATTCCAAACTCCGAAATTACAGTTTTTTGCTCTTCGCAAGATTGCATTAAAAAGCATAACGGATGATTAAAATATCGCATTTACGCATCTAAAATGGTATAACACTGTGCAATAATGATTTTGCTACCGAGAGGAAAAAAAAAGTGATTTACACTAAGTTGAATGTGCTGATTCCAAATATGAACTCCGAATTTGCCTGGCACGTCTAGATTTTAAGTTATGCATACAAAGCCTATATTCACTCATTATAGTAATAATGCATTAAATTATATTGTAAATATCCCATGCCTGGACCTGTCCGGACTCGCTCAAACAGGTCTATCTGCTGATGTCAGCAGTAAGTATATAAGGCAAGCTGGACAGAGTTTGTAAAAGAGATTGGATCTGTTATAGTTATATCAGTTTATAACCTTAGTGACCAGCAATACGTCTTTTTACTGCCCTGAGTTATCAGAGAATAGCATCCCAAATGGTTCAAAATGCAGCAGCTGTCGGCTGTCCACTATAGCTGACATGTTGCTGCATCAGTCACAATGGGTGTTATCACTGACCATGGCCAATTAACCCCTTAGATGCTGCTGTAAATAGTGACTTCCTCATTTAGGCTATGTGCGCACTAGAAAGTGCATTTTTCTTGGGAAAAAAAAACGGACCCCCTGAAAGAATCCCGCACCCGCCGCGGATTTTTCTTAAGTTGGTCCCCGCGGTTATTACCATTATCTATGGCAAAAACCGCAGGTACCTGCGGAGAAGAAGTGACATGCACATTTTCTCAAGAAATTCTGCAGAAAGAATGTTCTTGAGAAAAAAACACAGTGCGCGCACAGCTATTTTTTTTACCCCATAGGTTTTCCTGGGAAATGTCTGCAGAAAGGTTACAAGAATTTCTCAAGAAATTTCTGCAGCAAAACCGCGGGTAAAAACGCAGTGTGTGCACAAGGCCTTAGGTGGTTAATAGTGTGGGGGGTGGAATGTAATTTATTAACTATTTTGTATGATGTGACTATGCATTAAAGTGATAACCATTCAAAGGTTGAAAATTACAAATTTAAAAAAAAAAATCTAATTTCTGATACTTTTATAATTAAATACAAAACATATCTACTTAATGGTAAATTTAACATAAAGTCCAATGTATGACAAAACAACGGTCTCAAAATCACTGGGATGTGATGAAGCGTTCCAGAGTTATTACATCATATAGTGATATATGTCTGACTAAGGGGTTAAGATGGATAGACGCAAATGTGTTAATAATCCGAACAATTTCTGCTACATATGTGGAAAATACACTACTCATGATCAGCGCAGGAATCTCACAAAGAGAGTGCGTCTTGCTTACAAGTATTACTTTGACTGTCAAATTGGAGCTCAAGATAAAAGCTGGGCACCTCATGTGTGTTGCACGGTGTGTTACAATGCTCTAACTGGGGACTACTGCTGGTTTTTGCAACAAAATAATATGACCGCTCACAAAAGCAGAGCCTGAAGCACTTCTGACAGCACTGTGGGCCTTGCTAAAGTGAGATTTTAAGACTGGAACGGAACTTCTTGTAATTGTTGTTCCATGACATTTTCATAAACTATTTACTACAAAAACTTTGATGTAGATCATGTTATTGTAACTCGTTCTGTACGAATTTATTCAATGCTTTCAAATTACTTCATACATTTGTACAAACTTAACCTCTTACCGACATTGGACGTACCGGGTACGTCCTGCCTTATATCTGTATACTCACGGTGAGTCATGCACGTCAGCTGATTTGAACAGAAAGTAATAAAAATGCCTTAAAACATTCTCATTCTCTCTCTTTCTCTCATTATTCTCGTATTCGGCAAATGTAAATAATTTTGATTCCTAACTGAAAAAATTAATATAGAGGATATAGGCTGATGGATGTGTTTTTATATAACCTAGAGGCTGCTGGCTGCATATATACAGAATAGAGAATACAGGCTGTTGGCCGTGTATATATAATAGTGGATAAAGGCTGCTGTCTGCGTATATATAATATAGAAGATACAGGCTGCTGGCTGCATGTATATATAACCTATAGGCTGTAGGCTGCATATATATTTTATATAGAGGATACAGGCTGCTGACTCCGTGTATATATAATATAGAGGATACAGGCTGCATATAACATATATAGAGCATTATACTATACACACATATCCATACTATATACATATAGTATATACAGACATATTGTAATACAGGATATAGTGTGGACCGGTATATACAGTGTGGTGCTATGTATAAGACACACACACACACACACTTGCACGATCAGCTCTGATGATGAAGGCAATAGATTCAAATAGAGGCCTGGTGCTCTCGGCTGTGATTGGCTGATCTTCTCTCCTTGCACCGACGTCTTTCTCCTTCCAGTAATGTCCTATTTGTACTATACATGGCAGCCTCTTTAGCGCATGTGTAGTACAACCCTCGGGAAAGAGTAAAGACTGCTCTTTCTGTCAGATGCTACAGGCGGCAGAAAAAAAGCATCAGGTTTTTATGAACGCTAGGTAAATCTACGTACTGTTGGAAACTCAGCCGGAGCGTTACTGAGAACAGATGAAGACAGTGTTTGGTAAGTATGAGAATAAGTGCAACGAGGGATTAGTGGAACCACTCCAGTACCACAATAAAAAAAAACAAAACACTGGAGTGGTGCTTTAACATTTAAAGGGAGCCTGTCTGGTGCAATTTGCACCCAGAACTATGAGCAGTTCTGGATGCATATTGCTAATCTCTGCCTAACTATCCCTGTATCTAGTAGCACAGATAAAGGGATCTTTAGTAAAGGTATTTCTAAAGATCCTTTATGATATGCTAATGAACGCAGGCACTAGTTGCAAGGGCATTAGTTCCTGCGCTTATTCCTCTCTCTTAGGCCCAGTGCCCACGCTGGGTAGTTTTGACGCGTATTTTCAGAAATCTGCAGCAAAATCTGCATGTCCATTGTGAAGCCAGCAAAGTCTATGAGAATTCAGAAGTGCTGTACCCACGTTGCTCATTTTTCCCTTGCATATTTGGTGCAGAAAAAAAGAAATCTGCACCAAATATGCAAGGGAAAAAAACTCAACGTGGGCAAAGCACTTCTGAATTCTCATAGACTTTACTGGCTTCACAATGGACATGCAGATTTTGTTGCAGATTTCTGAAAATGTGCGTCAAAATCCATGTCAAAATCCGCAGCGTGGCCAAAGGGCCTTAGCATATTAGCTTGCCCACCTGTGTCCACTGTCGCCACTGATCAAAAGTTCCGGCACTTCCGGTCATGCTCAATAGACCTCTTTGAAGCAGGGACACATACACCCAGCTCCACACTGCGCATGACTGGAAGTGCCAGGCATTTAATCAGCAGTGACAACGGACACGGGTACGTGCATCACCGTTAATGACGCACGGCATTGGGCATTGAATAGCAAGTCAGCATGCCCCTGTGGGCTTGTTAACATGCTAAGAGGGCAAAATGAGCACAGGACTGATGCCCTTGGGACTACTGCCCTCGCTCATTAACATACGATATAATATCTTTAGAAATCCTTTTTCTAAAAATCTCTTTATCTATACTAGTGTATACAGGGACGGTTAGGCAGATATTAGCAATATACACCCAGAACTGCTCATGGTCCTGTGTGCATATAGTACCCGACAGGTTCACGTTTGTACTGACATGGCTGTATGAGGTTTTGTCTTTTATGTAAAAGAAGGTGCGTTATTTGGGGGGGGGGGAAGGGGGTCAGGATATAGACATATTTCAATAGTAATAAAAAAATCCTTGCATTTTTTTGTTCATTTTTATACTGTTCACTTATTAAAGTAAAACCCTGTTGCATTTATTCTCTAGAAGTGTATTTTTTTTCCTTTTATGTAATGTTTGTGGAATCAAATTATTTATGCTTAACACATCAAATTCTTTTCACATTTTCATCACATTTTTAATGCTTTGTATCAATATATTAATATGTAATCTGTCCCTTGAGAATTTTTTAGTTTTTTTACTATAACTAGAGTATTCATTGGAGCCCCAATTATCAGGAAAACATTCCCTGTTATAATAAATAAATGTCTGTGTAGTGCTTATTTGGGTCTTCCATAAGCCAAGAGCTTCAATATGCCAAACAGGATTTGCAAAAGTAATAAAAAGATTGCCAGCTTACCTCTGTGAAGGCAATTGTAAGGTTCACGACATGGAGAAAGCCATTTCTGCCCGGTGTGGCACAGCAAAAATTCAGGAGAAAAAAGTGGTGCTCTAGCCGTTTTCCAAATACAATAATGAACTTTATTTCAACATATAAAAATCATGACATTCTCCATTATATTGAATTACTAGAAATAGGCCCGATGTTATCGCATCGGGAGTGCGGTGAAATGAACATCTGTCTATGCTTAGTGGTGCTGACCGGAGCAGTGGACATGTGTCACACTGTTTGCACTTTCCAATATCTATTGTATGTGATCCGTCTGCATTTGTGTATTGTATGTGCTGTGTCATTTGACCTCTTTCACCCCTGTGCACTGTCTCTTCCTTGTTATGTGCTGTATATTGGTATCTGGAGTTGTGTTTCTTGAGCTTTGTTCACTATGTGGTGTCTCCCCTGTGTGCTGTGTGTGTTTACACTATATGGTCACTGTAAGCTGTTGTGACTATAATTGGAGGTGGTACATTGTTTTCTGCAGTTTGATGTGTGTGATTGTCTGTTCCCAAAGTGGCCAAAAAACAGGAAGTGAGAGGATACAATTTATTAACATGTCAAAAATAATGGCAAAGCTTCATTCTTTTACATAACAGTAACAGAAAGTGGAAATGTTGTTATATTCTATTTCTATGTATTAGGTATATTGATGTAAATATATTATGTATGTACGGGTAAACTATGTATATCTGTATCTATAATGTCTCCTCGATCTATATATGTCTATATATCTATCATCTATGTTTATCATATTAAGAAATAATATATCTATGTATTTAGCTGTGTGACAGCGGGCGGGGAGGCCTCTGGAGTGACTTTAGTTAACCTTAGTCATGGCAGCAGGCTGAATCGGGTAATTCTATAACGTGGACATGCTGGGAGGTGTAGTTCCTTTCTGTAGTTATATAACATGGACATGCTGGAAGGTGTAGTTCTGTCCTGTAATTCTATAGCATGGACATGCTGGGAGGTATAGTTCCCTCCTGTAGTTATACCTCCCAGCATGTCAATGTTATATAGTTCCCTCCTGTAGTTATATAACATGGACATGCTGGGAGGTATAGTTCCTGTCTGTGTATATGTGTGTGTATATGACTGTACGCTGTGTGTACGTGTCATGTGTATATGGCTGTATGCTGTATGTACGTGTCACCTGTGTACGTGTGTGTGTGTGTGTGTGTGTGTGTGTGTGTGTGTGTGTATATGGCTGTACGCTGTGTGTACGTGTCGTCTGTGTGTGTGTGTGTTCTCTCTCTCTTCCCCCCCCCCACCAGAAAAAACTCGGGTCTTTTAAATAGACAGATTTTCTATATTCACCTGTATCCAGCGGTGCTGTCTCTGGCTCTGCTGCCTCCCGCTCCTGATCGCCATTCATTACAATCACTGAATATTCACTCCACTGAAGAGGTGGAAGCAGGAGCAGCGCTGGGGACTTCAGTGCCGGGGACCGCATCGCTGGGGACAGGTGAGTATCCAGGTGTGTGTGTGTGTGTGTGTGTGTGTGTGTTTTCAGTGTATACATGCATGTGCGCTGTGTGCGCTTATGTGCTCGGTGCAGAATCGGACTGGTTACCGGAGGAATCTCCAGTAATACCAGGCCTGGCTGCGGTTACCTGCACTAAACTCTGGAGCTCTCATCTGAGCTCCGGAGTGCAGCCAGGACTGAACTCTGGGTTTGCAGGACTGAACCGCGAGCCACGAATGACTCCCTGGCGATTGTGGTTTAGTTCATGTCACAGCTACGGACAGGCCGGGCTGAACTACGGCGTTCGGGTGAGAGCTTCGGAGTTCAGCCCGGCCTGTCCGCAGCTGCCATGTGGCATGCGTGTCTGCTATGTGTGTATATGTGTTCACTGGTGTGTGTCTCTGTATGTAGTGAAGACCTGGAAGCCGGAGCATCGTGGGCACAGCATCGGGGACTCGCCGGAAGCTGCGGTGACGTGCATGTCACTGCGCAACTGACAGTGGTGCGGTGCATGCCGGAATAGGTGGACAGACAACTGGTGATTATGTATGTAGATGTCTCCTACGACGTTTCAGACCATTCCAAGGTCTTTATTCATAGATGAATAAGGACCTTGGTATGGTCTGAAATGTCATAGGAAGAAGGATTAAATCTTTTGGGATATACTTGTGTGTGTATATATGTATATGTATGTGTGTATATATGTATATGTGTGTGTGTGTGTGTATATATGTATATGTGTGTGTGTCTGTATGTATGTATGTATGTATGTATATATATATATATATGTATAATACATATATATAATATATATATATATATATATATATACATATATATAATATATGTGTATATGTATATGTGTGTGTGTGTGTATATATTAGTGCTAAGTCTCTTCTTTATTCTCAGTAGAATTCCTGGCTGTCTTGACTTGACCTCTTTCTGCTACATTGCAGAAACCTGTCAAACTACGCTACCTGGTGTCAAAAGAAGGCGGTCAGTTTTTAAGGAATTTAAAAATGATTTTGGTTCTAAATATTTTGATGTTCATACCTCTCTGCACAACAGTAATTGGTGTAGGGTAATTATTTGTGGAAAACTAGTATTGTCAGTCCTTTTTTTGGCCATTGTAATATTTAATTTAACTTATATCCACTTTTGTTGGATACTTGACCTATTTTTATAGCCTTTATCTTTGAGGCTGTTTGACAGCTGCCACCTTGAAAAAGAATGACAACTCAAAGATGCCAGCTAGAGGACCTTTCACCTCCCAGAAAACTGCATGAAGGAAGAGAAAAACAAAATATAAAATATTTCTTCAATATATAATGTTGAAATACTAAAAAACAAATTCTGTCCAATTTAGTGATGATCACTGGCCGTTTAAGAATAAAAGACTTAAAGGGTTATTCCCATCTCCAAGATCGTATCCTATTATTTAGCAGGTGTAATAATAATATTAGCAAATACCTCCATTTAGAAATGTAGTATAGTTTTCTTGATATATGTCACCTCATGTACAGGGCATTGCAGGACCTTAGGTATCCATTCTTACGACCATGAGCAACTGACCAGCTGACGAACTGTGACTATATGTGTAGTTGTAACCATGGATATGTAAGGTCTTTCAATACCCTTAACATGAGGCTTTCAGAAGAACTATACTACATTTCTAATTGCAGGTATTTGCTAATATTATTATTTATTATTATTATTATTATTATTATTATTATTATTATTACTACACCTATTACATATTAGGATAGGATCCTGGAGATGGGAATAACCCTTTTAAGGACCTTCTGTCTAAGTCAGTTTGACTTTAGGACCTGATCAGTCATATGACCTGAAAGGTCCTAAAGTTAACTTTGTAGAAGGTCCTTCAGGTGCTCAACTCCTGCAGCCTCCGTGGTAATGTATTGTGTATGTGTGTGTGTATATATATATATATATATAATATATGTGTATGTGTGTGTGTATATATATATATATATATATATATATATATATAATATGTGTGTGTGTGTGTGTGTGTGTGTATATATATATATGAAGTGCAAGATGTGCATGTAGCTGAGCTCTGTGTTTCTATGTGCATGTAGTTGCCATTTAGCAAAGCTGTCTGTGTGCATGCAGTTTGCATGTAGCAAGCTGTGTGTCTATAAGTGCATGTTTGCATGTAGCAGAGATGTTTGTTTATATATGCCCATGTAGCAGAACTGTGTGCATGTAGTTTGCATGTAGCAGAGCTGTGTGTGTCTATATGCATGTAGTTTGCATTTAGAAGAGGTCTGCCTATAACACAGATTGCAAAGAGACACTAACAACCTTTATACATTAAAATTAGTGCTACTTTAGGCCACTGGGGAAGTTTTAATTGATTGGAAAAATGCTTTTAGTATTTTCTGCTGTCTAAACCTAGGGTATCTCTTAAGAGGATTGTTTTGTAGTCTGAAAAATACAGTATATGTTCTATGTACGTCTACATAGGTTTTTAAAAGAAAAAACTAAATGAACTGTATCTCTTTTCTCAGCTTTCAGTGGTACAGGCAAGAAAACTTGTTGAAACTTGCTACTATGTATGTTTCAAGTTACAGTATCTCTCATTGAGAACGATGGACAGGGCTGTATTTGGCCTTTGTGCTGCCCTAGACACTTTAAGTGGTCGCGCCCCTTTATGACAGCGTAAAACTATGAGTCTGTGCACACTACATCTATGTAAGGCAGATCTACTCTAACACACTTGAAAAAGTGCTAAACGCTAAAAAAGGAAGATCTGCACTTGCTGACTAGCACAATACAATTTCAATTTAAAAAAAAATAAAAAATATGGTAGTAGTTGCTAACCAGTCCTCCGCCTGAAAAACTCAAAGGATGTGTAAAGGCCATGGTGTGCACATACCGTATTTTTCGCTTTATAAGACGCACTTTTGTTCCCCCAAATTTTGGGGGAAAGTAGGGGGTGCGTCTTATAATCCGAATATACGGATTATATACTGCAGGGTCCAGGGGAGGTGGGGGCCGATCTGGAGCCGTGCTGGAGGCTGAGGGAGGCTGGTAGAGGCAGGTGAAAGCTGCGGGCGGCAGCGTTAGATCTCCTGCTCCCGCTCATATAATATGCACAGCCGCTGTCCATCACTGTGGTGCTGAAACCGCACCGTGGTGATGGGCTGGGGGAGCGGCGCATATTATATCTTCCTGTGCTCCCTTTGATCGCACATGCACCCCTGTGTTAGCTATGGCCCCCATGCTGCTGCCCATAGTAAAATAAAAAACTTTCCTTACCTCCTCCTGCGTCTCTCCCCGGGCTCCCTCCTGGTACTGTGATCAGGCACGCAGAGATATCGCTCTGCTGTGCCGATCACATGACCACACCGAGAACCAGGAAGTAGGAAGTGCAGGAGACAGGAGGAGCTCAACCCCACGGAGGGACACACGAGGCAGGACAGTGCTGGAGAAGGTAAGGAAAGAGTTTATTTTACTAAAATAGTAAGCAGCAGCATGGGGGCGATATCTAACACAGGGTGATGTGTGCTAGCCACAGGGGGCCGTGTGCCAGCCATAGAGGACAAGTGCCAGCAATAGGGAACATGTGGCATCACTGGGGGCCGTGTGCCAGCCACACGGGGGCCGTGTGCCAGCCATAGGGGACATGTGGCATCACTGGGGGCCGTGTGCCAGCCATAGAGGACATGTGGCATCACTGGGGGATGTGTGCCAACACAAGGGTGCTATATTCAATATAAGGTGGCCATATCCAGATTAAGCAGGCTAATTTTAGGATGGGGGGGGCTATGAGGGACATATACCCTATATGATTTGTTAGATGGACACTGGCATTATAAGACATACCCCATTTATTAAAAAATTCTCTTATTCCTTCACCAAATTTGGGCTTGCGTCTTATAATCAGGTGCGTCTTATAAAGCGAAAAATACGGTACTCTAACACACCTGTCACACACACACACATAAATGTTTGGCAGATCTGTGGTTGCAGTGAAATCATGGACATATTGTTCCATTTGTACACAGCCACAAACCTGGCACTGATTGTCCACAATTTCACTGCAACCACAGATCTACTACAGATTTATCTGTGTGTGAGACAGGGCCTTAAGGCTATGTGCACATGTTGCGTAGTGTCCATGCTGAAACATCTGCAGCGATTTGGCAGTACATGTGCACTTCAAGTTGCTGCAGATACACTGCATAATGGATGCAGTGTTTCAGCAGATTACATGCCGATTTCATGCGCTCGGGATGCTGCCTCTCTCATAGACTGAGTGGGAGCAGCATCCTGATCGCACAAAATAATTGACATGCTGGATTTTTAAATGCAGAGATTTTGTCAAATTTTTGACTCTCAAATCGCTGTGTTCGAAAAAGCATTGTGCGCACGGATTTTGCACAGTCTTCATAGATTGTGCAGGGGACGCAGGACGCATGCAGTTACGCTGCAATGCAATACGCAGCATAAATGCATGAAATTATGCAATGTGCGCACATAGCCTTACAGTTCACATACCCTTTAGATATAGTTGTTAAGGTGCTCATACACAGACTACAGTTGGCTGAACCCGGAGATAGACAGGATTGGCCAACAGTCTGATTCTCAGGGAGATGAGGACCCAACAGGTCCAATTTCCTACCGTGGATCCTTTATTTCTCTAAGAGATGAGTCACCGCCAGAGATGTGTAGTAGTGTCTTATAGAGAACACAAGCACTTTAAGTGCTCCTGTGTATGGGAGAATCAGGGAGATAGCTGCCAGCCAAATGATGGGACGTCTATAGTGTATGGGAGAGTCAGGGAGATAGCTGCCAGCCGAGTGATGGGACGTCTATAGTGTATGGGAGAGTCAGGGAGATAGCTGCCAGCCAAATGATGGGACGTCTATAGTGTATGGGAGAGTCAGGGAGATAGCTGCCAGCCAAATGTTGGGACGTCTATAGTGTATGGGAGAGTCAGGGAGATAGCTGCCAGCCAAATGATGGGACGTCTATAGTGTATGGGGGCTTTAGTCACATACTCGTTTAGCTGACGTATGGACTCAGACAGCTATATATTTAGCACAATGGCCCTATAATAATGAACTATCAAGTCTAATAAATTAAATATTGCTACATCTAAACGACTACATCACCAGAACCAACCTCATATCAGTGCTACATCACCAGAACCACTATTGGTACTTGATTACATCACCAGAACCAATTTGAATTCAAGATTATATCACCAGAAACAAAACCAGCCCAACATATAATTGTCTGACATGAAACTGCAGCTCCTCGTATGTCTGTAACAATGGTAAGGAGATACCAGGAGTTGTTACCGGCCATCATCAGACTGCGGACCATACAGGAACCACAGCACTGATGGTGCAGGCAGTAGCACTATTGAACATTTAAAAAAATACCTTAAGTTTTTGGAGAACTCTTCTATGTTTTAGGTCCATTAATTCTGAGCACATTACGCGGGTCTGGGTTATGAGATCCCCATAGATTGTGCAAAAGACCCCTTAGAAGTGCACAGCTTAGGAGACAGGACTATAATTTTTAGGCTGGAATCACACGAGCGTATGGCATCCGATGCAAGAGCATCGGATGCGATCTGCTAATGACCCCTAGCTCAGGCTCTGCTGCGAGTGTGAGCCGAGTGTCATGCGACTGACCCGATCTTGTGATCGGGTCACAGCTGTGAAGCTAACGGGCGCTGCAGAGGAGAGGGAGGAGTTAATCCCCCCCATCTCCTCCATTGTCAGCCTGTGCTTTTAACCCATGTTACCCCCTGTTATTATATTCTTGTGGCTGAGAGGGCGGCGCATGCGGTCACAACAGCAGTGGAGATCAGCTGATCTTCGCGATTAACTGCCAAATAGAACATCGTGCCGCCCCCGGACACCTGGTAACGGGGTAACACGGGCTTCACAAAGATGGCGCCGGAGATGAGCGCTATGTGCAGGTGCCAACTCCGACGCCATCTTAGTGAATAGAAAAATTAACATAGAGCCAGAAAGAGGGAGGAACAACAGGCAGGGGGGCGGGAATCTTTATGCATAATCCACCCTGCTATTATCTGCTGCGGTACAACTGTCACTCAAAAAGCTGACGAATTTTTAACCTTCACTTTCTTGGATTTGAAAACCTAAACAGCCGAGCTGACCACTGCAGATATGTATAGAATCAGCCTGATAGTGCCAGTATAGCACTGTATGTATAGACTCAGCCTGATAGTGCCAGTATAGCACTGTATGTATAGAATCTGCCTGATAGCACTGTATGTATAGAATCTGCCTGATAGCACCAGTATAGCACTGTATGTATAGAATCAGCCTGATAGTGCCAGTATAGCACTGGCTTTAGGTTATATTGGAAATTCCTAGTGATTGGTTCCCTTTAAATAAGCCCCATGCTATACCCCTGAAAAAATTATTGCTCCTCACTGTGCTCCCTGCAAACCAAAAAAAATTACTCCACACTATCCCTCTTACAGTACATGGCCTCCACACTATCCTTTCCTATAAAATATTCCCACTACACTGTCCTCCTTTGTATACTATGAATGTCACACTGCCCACTATTAAGTAAAAATGGCACATTGTCCCCCCCTTATAAATTATACCCACCACACCTGCCTCAATTATGATTCATGATCTGCACACTGTCCTCAAAATGCCCCATTCATGCTGCCCCTGTCTGTACTGAGCCCTCATACTGCCCCTTTCCATACTCCCATGCTGCTTCTTCTCCATAATTAGCTCCCAATGCTGCCTGCCTCTTTTCCATAATGAGACCTCCATGGTGCCCTACTCATCATACTGAGACCGCCAAGCTGCCTCACGCCTAATGCTGAAACACCCCACACTATCCTATTTTTCTTACCGAGTCCCCTTCATTGCTCCACTCCATACCGAGCCCACCCATGCTGCCCCATTTCCATACTGAGTCTTCACACTGCCCCTCCCCATATTGAATCATCATGCTGTCCCCTTCTCTATAATGAGCTCCCCTTGTTGCCCCCCTCTCCATACTGAGTCCTCACTTCTCCCCAGAGATTTTGGCCCTTGTACTCTCACTATGTAAACCCTAAACCCCTTCTACAGCAATAGGCCCCCTAACTTTGCCTCTATAGCAATAGGCCCCTTAACTTTGCCTCTACAGCAATAGGTTCCCTAAACCCCCCCTCTACAGTAAGAGGCCCCCTTATCCCGCCTCTCTCCCCCCAGCCTCCCCCCCAGCCTCAGCCTCTCTCTCCCCCCCAGCCTCAGCCTCTCTCCCCCCCAGCCTCAGCCTCTCTCCCCCCAGCCTCAGCCTCTCTCTCCCCTCAGCCTCTCTCCCCCCAGCCTCAGCCTCCCTCTCCCCCAGCCTCTGCCTCTCTCTCCCCCCAGCATCAGCCTCTCCCTCCCCCCCAGCCTCAGCCTCTCTCTCCCCCCAGCCTCAGCCTCTCTCTCCCCCCAGCCTCAGCTTCTCTCCCCCCCCCCAGCCTCAGCCTCTCCCTCCCCCCCCAGTCTCCCCCCAGCCTCAGCTTCTCTCTCCCCCACAGCCTCAGCCTCTCTCCCCCCCCAGTCTCCCCCCAGCCTCAGCCTCTCTCTCCCCTCAGCCTCTCTCCCCCCCCAGTCTCCCCCCAGCCTCAGCCTGTCTCTCTCCCCAGCCTCAGCCTCTCTCCCCCCCAGTCTCCCCTCAGCCTCTCTCTCCCCCCAGCCTCAGCCTTTCTCTCCCCAGCCTCTGCCTCCCTCTCCCCCCAGCCTCTGCCTCTCTCTCCCCTTAGCCTCAGCCTCTCTCTCCCCCCAGCCTCAGCCTCCCTCTCCCCCCCAGCCTCAGCCTCCCTCTCCCCCGCAGCCTCAGCCTCCCTCTCCCCCCCAGCCTCAGCCTCTCTCCCCCCCAGCCTCAGCCTGTCTCTCCCCCCAGCCTCAGCCTGTCTCTCCCCCCAGCCTCAGCCTGTCTCTCCCCCCAGCCTCAGCCTCCCCTCAGCCTGTCTCTCCCCCCAGCCTCTGCCTCTCTTTCCCCTCAGCCTCTCTCCCCCAGCCTCAGCCTCTCTCTCTTCCCAGCCTCAGCCTCTGCCTCTCTTTCCCCCCAGCCTCAGCCTCTCTCCCCCCAGCCTCAGCCTCTCTCTCCCCCAGCCTCCCCCCAGCCTCAGCCTCTCTCTCTTCCCAGCCTCAGCCTCTCTCTCTTCCTAGCCTCCCCCCAGCCTCTCTCTTTTCCCAGCCTCCCCCCAGCCTCAGCCTCTCTCCCCCCAGCCTCCCCTTGCATGATTATAGTGGACAAAAAGAGGCATTGCAACGATCACCAACTAACCTGTAAGGTGCCCATACATTCTAGGCTCTGCCTTAGCGCATACCTGCTCCGGTACCCGCTGCACTGCTTTGGTGATTATCCTCTTCTGGCCGGCTCCAGCTTCAGTCGCGTCCTCCTCCGCGACGTGTGTCATGTGCAGCATTGAACGCTGCAGCACGGGGCAGTGAGCTGATTGGCGCGCCCGCGCGCCTCTGACCCCGGAAGTGCAGGCGCTGGAACTTCCGGAGTCAATCAGCTCACTATGCCTGGCGCCCGCCGTGTATTTAAATAGACAGAAGTGCACCTCTCCTCCCTCTCCCTCCCCCCCCTTCCCGAGAACACAGCGGATTCACTAAACTGTGTAACAGCGGGAGGCACGGGGATTTTTTTTTTTGCTGCCAGAAAGTGCCGCCCCCCGCAACGTGTCGCCCCCCGCAACGTGTCGCCTAAGGCATGGGACCGCGGGTGCCTAGTGGCAAATACGGCCCTGACGATGGAGAAAAAAAAAGATAAATACATTTTTTGCTGACCAAAAATACTTGGTCAACAATGCTTTTTTGTGTGTCCAAAAATGCAGTGCTAGGCTATGTGTGCACTGAGCGTTTTTCACGGTGTTTTTTACGGGTGCGTTTTTGTGCATTTTTGGGCTCAAAACTGCATGACTTTGCTTCCCCAGCAAAGTCTATGACGTTTCATTTTTGCTGTCTGCACACAGCATTTTTCTTTAGCTGCGTTTTTGAGCTGAAAAAAAAGGACATATCAATTCTTTCCTGCGCTTTACTGCGTTTTTCACCCATGCAATGCATTTGTAAAAACGCAGCAAAATGCACTGAAACGCGGTAAAAACTCATGCATTTTTACTGCTGCGTTTTTGCTGCGGGTGCGTTGTACTGTACAAATGTGAACCTAGTACTGAATGAAATCATCTGATTCCATAATGACGTTTTATGTTTTTCGCTTAACAATTAGCTCCTCTTTAAATGTGAATGTACCCTATTATTTGATAATCCAGTGTTTCCCCTTGTATAGCACTCAGACAATGATAAATGGACATGACATAAACAAGATTGACATATGACGTTGAAGAGGTGGCATATCTTCTAAAATTAAAGATTATTTTTTCCCGTTAAGTTCAGTAGACTTGGTTTTCTAAAAAGTCAAATATTTTAATGGATTTGCACACAGGATATGGACAGGAACTGTTTGTTGTTTGTAACCATGGAGATGCACAAGTTAAAAGGTCATAATATATTTATATAGGGGTTGGAGTTCCAAATCCCCTTTATAAGTACAGAGTAACATTGATTTTCCAGGACGTAAGATTGGACTTAAGAGACATAATCACTTTCCTCACTTTGATGTCAAAGTTTAAGCACTTTAGATATTAGATGCATGTTGGTATATTTTTACTTCAGTCAGGACCGCCACAGGAATTTCGGGGCCCCATACTGCCAAAATTTTCAGGCCCCCTTGAGACTCTGCCTCCACCCCAGACCCCAGCTCCGCCTCCACCCCTCGAACCTTTCACAGTCCCACCACCCCTCTTGGAAAATCTCCAGTTCTGCAAACAGTCCTTACCAATCAAACATTAACCGCTAGTCATCATTTCGACAGTCGGAAAATAACTGCTTGCATCGGAGCCCCAAACAGAATCATCAGCCGTGTGTGTATATGTGTGTGTATATAATATATATATATATATATATATATATATATATATATATATATATATATAACAGTAGATACAGACTACTGGCTATATAATAAAATATAGAGGCTGCATGTCTGTGTGTATATATACAGTCATGTGAAAAAGTTTGGGCACCCCTATTAATCTTAACCTTTTTTCTTAATAACAATTTGGGTTTTTGCAACAGCTATTTCAGTTTCATATATAACTGATGGACTCAGTACAATAAACAGTATTTCAATCCAGAAATATTACTAACAGAAAATGTGCAATCCGGATTTAAACAAAATTTGACCGATGCAAAAGTATGGGCACCCTTATCAATTTCTTGATTTGAATACTCCTAACTACTTTTTACAGACTTACTAAAGCACTAAATTGGTTTTGTAACCTCATTGAGCTTTGAACTTCATAGGCAGGTGTATCCAATCATGAGAAAAGGTATTAAAGGTGGCCACTTGCAAGTTGTTCTCCTATTTGAATCTCCTATGAAGAGTGGCATCATGGGCTTCTCAAAACAACTCTCAAATGATCTGAAAACAAAGATTATTCAACATAGTTGTTCAGGGGAAGGATACAAAAAGTTGTCTCAGAGATTTAAACTGTCAGTTTCCACTGTGAGGAACATAGTAAGGAAATGGAAGAACACAGGTACAGTTCTTGTTAAGCCCAGAAGTGGCAGGCCAAGAAAAATATCAGAAAGGCAGAGAAGAAGAATGGTGAGAACAGTCAAGGACAATCCACAGACCACCTCCAAAGACCTGCAGCATCATCTTGCTGCAGATGGTGTCAATGTGCATCGGTCAACAATACAGTGCACTTTGCAGAAGGAGAAACTGTATGGGAGAGTGATGCAAAAGAAGCCGTTTCAGCAAGCACGCCACAAACAGAGTCGCCTGAGGTATGCAAAAGCACGTTTGGACAAGCCAGTTACATTTTGGAAGAAGGTCCTGTGGACTGATGAAACAAAGATTGAGTTGTTTGGTCATACAAAAAGGCGTTCTGCATGGAGGCAAAAAAACACGGCATTCCAAGAAAAGCACTTGCTACCCACAGTAAAATTTGGTGGAGGAGGTTTCATCATGCTTTGGGGCTGTGTGACCAATGCCGGCACCGGGAATCTTGTTAAAGTTGAGGGTCGCATGGATTCAACTCAGTATCAGCAGATTCTTGACAATAATGTGCAAGAATCAGTGACGAAGTTGAAGTTACACAGGGGATGGAAATTTCAGCAAGACAATGATCCAAAACACCGCTCCAAATCTACTCGGGCATTCATGCAGAGGAACAATTACAATGTTCTGGAATGGCCATCCCAGTCCCCAGACCTGAATATCATTGAAAATCTGTGGGATGATTTGAAGCGGACTGTCCATGCTCAGCGACCATCAAACTTAACTGAACTGGAATTGTTTTGTAAACAGGAATGGTCAAATATACCTTCATGCAGGATCCAGGAACTCATTAAAAGCTACAGGAAGCGACTATAGGCTGTTATTTTTGCAAAAGGAGGATCTACAAAATATTGATGTCACTTTTATGTTGAGGTGCTCATACTTTTGCACCGGTCAAATTTTGTTTAAATGCGGATTGCACATTTTCTGTTATTACAATAAACCTCATTTCAATCCAGAAATATTACTGAGTCCATCAGTTATTAGATGTATGAAACTGAAATAGCTGTTGCAAAAACCCACATTGTTATAAAGAAAAAAGGTTAACATTAATAGGGGTGCCCAAACTTTTTCATATGACTGTATATGTAATATATATATATATTGTGAGGTAGCGTGGTCGGCTGCGCAGCCGAAGACACAGGATCCAGGCACCAAGGTTCACAGCACACGGTTTAATATCGAAACAAAAGTCCACAACAGTACACATGTGCCTTTCCGGCAGAGAACTCAGGGAGTTGTGATCACTCCCTCACACCCGGCACCCCCGCCCTTGTTCCTGTTTCCTTTTAACCCTTCCTTAAGCGTGTAGGGAAACAGCATTAACCCTGGAGTGGAGTTACTTTCTATCATGGAGTGAGCACAACCGGGGCGAGACATACCGGCCGTCATAGATAACCCCGGTCACAGTCTCGCATACCCCCCCCCCCCCTCAGTTCAAGCGAGCGGGGTTGAACTCCTGCCATCAAACACGGGCCGCGGGACAAGACATCGGCGTTTCCCTGCAACCTACCGGCCCGGTGTTCAACCGTAAACCGGAAGTTCTGCAGAGAAAGGAACCACCGGGTAACCCGGGCATTCCGTTCCTTGGCGGACCTCATCCAGACCAGTGGAGAGTGATCCGTCACCAAGCGAAACTGTCGTCCCAGCAGGTGGCACTCCTCCACTACGCTATAATTCCGCTCGGGAGGGGTGAGCTTCCTACTTAAGAAGGTGACGGGGTGTTCCTCCCCCTGAACTACCTGAGACAGCACTGCCCCCAGGCCGACCTCCGAGGCGTCAGTCTGTACTATGAACTCCTTCCGGAAATCAGGGTTTACAAGAACGGGCTGTCCGCACAGGACCCCTTTCAGGGCCCGGAAGGAGTCCTCGGCCTGCGGAGTCCAGCGCACCATGACGGACTTCTTGCCTTTGAGAAGGTCCGTCAAGGGGGCTGATAGTCCCGCAAAATCTTTTACAAACCTCCTGTAGTATCCCACGATACCCAGGAAGGCCCTAACCTGCTTCGTGGTCAGGGGTCTAGGCCACTTCTGGATCTCCTCAACCTTGTTAATTTGGGGCTTAATCACTCCTTGGCCTATTACGTAGCCCAAGTAGCGGGCTTCCGTGAGTCCCAACGCACATTTCTTAGGATTGGCTGTCAATCCGGCTGTTCGAAGCGCGTCTACCACCGCTTGTACCTGTTCCAAGTGGGTCTGCCACTCAGAGCTGTAAATAATGATGTCATCAAGGTACGCTGATGCATACGCCTGGTGGGGTTCCAGCACCAAGTCCATCAACCTCTGGAACGTGGCCGGAGCGCCATGTAACCCAAAAGGCAAGACAACATAGTGGAAGAGACCCTCCGGCGTAACAAAAGCGGTTTTCTCCTTGGCGGACTCCGTCAGTGGCACCTGCCAGTACCCCTTGGTCAGGTCGAGCGTGGTGAAATATCGCGCCTGTCCCAGCCTATCAATCAGCTCATCCACCCGGGGCATGGGGTAGAGATCGAACTTGGATATTTCGTTCAATCTCCTAAAGTCATTGCAGAACCTTAAGGAGCCATCGGGTTTTGGTATTAGGACAATGGGACTAGCCCATTCACTCCGGGATTTTTCGATGACCCCCAGGCGTAGCATTGTCTTCACTTCCTCTGATATGGCTTGTCTTCGAGCCTCCGGCACCCGGTATGACTTCAGGCGTACCTTCAGGTGAGGCTCGGTGACAATGTCATGTCGTATCAGACTGGTCCTACCCGGCAACTCGGAGAAGACATCGGGGTTCTGCTGAACCAGCCGTCTGGCCTCTCGCCTCTGTTGCTTGGTGAGGGCTTCTCCAATCGTTACTTCCGGTTCGTCCTCTCCGGAGGTTGCTGGAGCCGGGTTTGAACGACCCGAAGAGGAGGGAGATGGGGGAAAATCAACCATCAGGCTTTCCCGTTCCTGCCAAGGTTTTAATAGGTTGACATGGTATATTTGTTCAGGTTTCCGCCTACCGGGCTGCAATACCTTATAGTTGACCACCCCGACTCTTTCCTTTATCTCGTAGGGGCCTTGCCACTGAGCCAGGAATTTACTCTCCGCCGTGGGGATCAATACCAACACCCGATCCCCGGGTTTAAAGGTCCGCACGGTGGCTTGTCTATTGTAGCGGCCGCTTTGCGCGGCCTGAGCCTCCTGTAAATGCTCCTTCACAATTGGCATGACCGCGCTTATGCGGTTCTGCATTCCTAAAATGTGTTCAATCACACTTTTATGGGGGGTGGGCTCTTGCTCCCATGTTTCCTTTGCCAGGTCCAACAATCCCCGGGGATGTCGCCCGTATAACAACTCAAAAGGCGAAAACCCCGTGGATGCCTGTGGCACCTCTCGTATGGCAAACATCAAATAGGGAAGCATCATATCCCAGTCTTTCCCGTCTTTGGAAATCACCCTTTTGAGCATGGTTTTCAGGGTTTTATTGAATCGTTCCACTAAACCATCCGTCTGAGGATGATACACAGACGTACGCAACTGCTTGATCTGGAGTAGCCGGCATAGCTCTTTGGTCACTTTAGACATGAATGGGGTCCCCTGATCCGTAAGGATCTCCTTGGGCAACCCCACCCGGCAGAACACAGCAAACAACTCCCGAGCTATAAGCTTCGCCGCAGTATGTCTGAGAGGTATCGCCTCTGGATACCGGGTGGCATAGTCAACGATCACTAGGATATGTTGGTGCCCTCGAGCAGACTTTACGAGGGGCCCCACCAGATCCATCCCTATCCATTCAAAAGGGACTTCTATAATGGGTAACGGTACCAACGGACTGCGAAAGTGGGTCAGGGGTGCGGTAAGCTGACACTCCGGGCAGGTTTCGCAGAACCGTTTTACCTCCCCAAAGACCCCGGGCCAATAGAACCTTTGCAATATTCGCTCCTGCGTTTTCTTGACCCCTAGGTGGCCACTCATCAGGTGTTTATGAGCCAAGTCGAGGACCCGCCGGCGATACGGCTGGGGCACCACCAACTGCTCTACCCCTACGCCCCGTATTTCATCTACCCGGTAGAGTAAATCCTGCTTAAGAGCGAAATGGGGGTACCTTACCTGGGCACCGGGCAGCTGTGCCACCCCGTCAACTACTGTCACCCGACTCCGGGCATGTATTAATGTAGGGTCCTGGAGTTGGGCTGTCCCAAACGTATCCGGGGATGCCTCCAACTCCGGGATGGGCTCAACCGTCTCAGCCTCTCCTGCCAATACCTCTAGGGGCGACCTATCGGGTTCACATTCTGTCCCTATCATGGGAACCCCTACGGCAGGCATCCCGGATTCAGGATTGTAGGGCTCAGGTCCCGGACTGACGAATATCTGAGGGGACTTAGGAGGTCCCTTCCATAAAGTCCAAAAATAGGGCAGATCCCTTCCTAGGATCACGTCATAGGGAAGAGTGTTAATAAGTCCCACCTCATGTTGCACCTGACCGCAAGGTGCTGTGATGGTGACAATCCCCGTGGGATAGTCTCGGCGGTCCCCATGTATGCAAACCACCCCCACGGTACGTCCTGTGGCCTTTACTTTAGCCCTTAGGGTTGATCGCACAAGGGTCACTAAGCTTCCGGAATCCAACAAGCCTGTAACCGGACATCCATTCACCTGTATTTGGCACAAGTGGGGCTCAGTCTCTGGGTAGACCAGGTCAGCGGTACACACCACCTGAGCATACATTGAACCCCGCCGGGTAACCCCACAATCCATGGGCTCCGTGGTGAGTGGACACTGGGCTTCCATATGTCCCACCCGCTGGCACCGCCAACATCTAATAGGGAAGGAAACCCCCTTGACGAGTTGTCGTTTAGGGTACATAGCCTTCCGGACCTCAGGGACGAAGGGTGCGGCCTCAGACGGGACGGTAGCGGACTCCCGCACCGGTGTCAGCGGTGGGTCCTTGGCCCTAGGCTTGGAGGGGCCGGACCGACGGGCGGTACGCAAAGTCTCAGTGTCCCGTATCAAGTCCTGCGTAGCCACATGCCGCTCTACCAGGCCCACTAATTGGTCCAGGGTACTTGGGTCGCCCTGTCCAACCCACCGTTGAATGGTGACGGGTAAAGTGCGTACAAAACGATCAACAACTACCCTTTCCACCATTTGCGCCGGGCTCAGAGTGTCAGGCTGCAACCACTTTTTTACGAGATGCAACAAGTCATAGGCCTGGGAGCGTACGGGTTTGGCTTCCTCATAGAACCACTGATTTACCCGCTGAGCCCGTACATAGGTATTCACCCCCATCCGAGCAAGTATTTCGGCTTTCAGGGTCGCATATTCTAAGGCGTCCTCGGTACAGAGGTCCAGGTATGCTTTTTGGGGCTCCCCCGTCAGATAGGGCGACAATACCTCAGCCCACTGGGGGGTCGGCAGTTTTTCCCGCTCGGCCACCCGCTCAAACACCGCCAGGAACGCTTCCACATCATCCCCCGGGTTCATCTTTTGCAACGCTTGTCTCACCGCTTTCCGGACGCTGCCGTCGTCACCCGGTCCCGGGGTTGTTGCTGCCGGTCCGGCACGGATCGACTTGGCCAGGAGGACCATCTGTTCTTGGTGCCTCTGTTCCTGCAATTTCAAGGATTGCTGCTGATGATCCAACGTCCGGAGCAGGTGTGTATTCGTCTGTTGTTGCTGTGCAGTAGCCTGAGCCAGCTGCTTTAGTATGTCCTCCATGGCGTTGCCGTGTTTGGGCTGTAGTATAGCCGCTTGAATCCAGGACATGTGCTACCGGGTCACCAGAAATGGAAGCTACACCTCACCGGGCTGGCATGCCCACATTCTCCACCATATGTGAGGTAGCGTGGTCGGCTGCGCAGCAGAAGACACGGGATCCAGGCACCAAGGTTCACAGCACATGGTTTAATATCCAAACAAAAGTCCACAACAGTACACATGTGCCTTTCCGGCAGAGAACTCAGGGAGTTGTGATCACTCCCTCACACCCGGCACCCCCGCCCTTGTTCCTGTTTCCTTTTAACCCTTCCTTAAGCCTGTAGGGAAACCGCATTAACCCTGGAGTGGAGTTACTTTCTATCATGGAGTGAGCACAACCGGGGCGAGACATACCGGCCGTCATAGATAACCCCGGTCACAGTCTCACAATATATATATATATATATATATATATATATATACACATACAAGTTATATATATATATATATATATATATACACATACAAATTATATATATATATACACACACATACAAATTATATATATATATATATATATACATACACATACACATACATATACACATATATATATATATATATATATATATATATATATATATATATATATACACATACAAATTTTATATATATATTGTCACGAACCACCGGGGGGGTCACTCAGAAATCCCCCGCGCTGGCTACCAGTACGTCACAATCGGGGGGTAACAAGTGGGGGTCACCCCTCCTTTATACCTCCCGACCGACAGACAGAGCACGTGACGCGCTCTCTAGCGCCCCTCTTATAGTCAGGCCAATTAGGGAATTGCCCGACAATAAGCAAGGAGGCCGCTATACTACTTATGCCGATTATTGAAGGGTCCCCGGTGAGAGTAGGGTATATATTCCCCCGACCTCCGCGGGCGGAATATATAAAACCTCCCCAAATCTCACTGGCCTCCCCACAATAATCCTTGGCACAACTCGCTGCCACCAACCGCTTCACGGTAACTATTAGCCGAACACACAGACGTGGGATTCAAGATCGAGATAACAGAACAGCCCAAGATTAATTATATAATTTAATCAGCCTAAAGCACACTAGAAACTACAATATATACAATAGGGGATCTACAGAATATACATAGGTCAGAGTACAGTTACAGATAAAGCATGGTTTACAAACAGGCATACACAGTTCCAGCAGTTACCTTGTGCGTCTGGCCACAGGGGGGCGCTGTAGACCAGGTTTCTAGGATCCTTCCCACAGATGTTTCCTACACGTGACCCCCAGCGAAAGAACACTGGAAAATGGCCGAAGTAGGGTTATCAACCTGGGCAAATCCAGGTCCCCTCCTACCTTAGTGACCTCAGAGGGAGCACTGCTCCACCCCTGGCTGGAGTTATGGACAATATCCACAACAGGGGATATGGCCATAACTTGGCCTGGGAGCGTCGTAGGCCGACGCCAACGCTCTCATTGTGACAGTTATGAATTTAGCTACAGAACGAGAGGACTCATGACTTGTCTACTAGTTCCCCATTGGCTGATATCACGCCTGGGGTATTTCCCCAGGTCCTGCTCCCATAAAAAGGGTGTGCCAGCATCGTCCGCATGCGGAGACACCATTTTTATGGTTGCCATATTTATCGGAAATATGGCTTGCGAGATATGAACCATTTTTTACTGGAGTCGTTCTGTCTGGATACTTCCATAGCCTTGCTAATTAGATAGCAGCCCCTACCACAGGGTCACGGCAGGGAGTCATCCTGTGTCCATTGTTCCCACATCATCTAATCTCCATATCACAGGAGATGGCCATGGAGGTGTAAGTGGAACACAGACCAGTTCCTTTGACACCTATCTGCTAAACAAACCGTTTATCCCTGTGGTAAATTTTCTGCTTGAAGGAGTTGTGTGAAGGAAAGGGGGGGGTGACACCAGGAGAGGGCTTCCTGACATAACTTGAATATCATGATTTATCGTCATATCTCCGGATTTACCTCACACCTCCCCCCTTTTGAGGGCGCTAGGGGGCAGCACACTCCGGTGTTCCCCCGTGCGCCCGTCCGCGGCCTCTCCTTGTCGGGACAGCCCGTCTGCGTTACCGTGGTCACGGCCCCTTTTGTGTCGAATGGTGAAGTTGTATTGCTGGAGCGCCAGGCTCCATCGCAACAACCTGCCATTCGTCCCGGAGACAGTGTGTAACCAGCTGAGGGGATTGTGGTCCGTCTCCACGATGAAGTGGCGCCCGTATAGATAGGGTTGCAGACGCTGCAGGGCCCACACTATGGCCAGGCACTCCTTTTCCATCGTGGAATAGGCCACTTCCCTTGGTAACAGCTTCCTGCTCAGGTACAAGACTGGGTGCTCTTGGCTCGCAGAGTCCACCTGGCTGAGCACCGCACCGAGGCCGAAGTCACTGGCGTCGGTCTGTACTACAAACGGCCGCGTGAAGTCGGCTGCCTGTAGCACGGGCGGGCTGGACAGGGCGTCCTTTAGGGCCCGGAAGGCTGTCTCGCAGTCCATTGTCCAATCGACTGCAGAGGGCAGCTTCTTCTTGGTGAGGTCCGTCAAGGGCTTTGCCAGGCTACTATAGCATGGAACAAACCTCCTATAGTACCCAGCGGTCCCCAAGAAGGACATCACCTGCTTCTTGGTCCTGGGGGTGGGCCAGGACGCGATGGCCTCCACTTTCTCAGGCTCGGGCTTCAGTGTTCTCCCGCCTACCCGGTGACCGAGGTACTGGACCTCGCTCATGGCCAGCTGACACTTTCCCGGCTTGATGGTCAAACCTGCCTGGTGGATCCGCCTGAGCACCTGTGCTAGATGCTCTAGGTGATCTTCCCAGGTGGGACTGAAGACGGCAATGTCATCCAGGTACGCGGCCGCGTACCCTTCAAGTCCCTTGAGCAGGGTGTTGACCATCCGCTGGAAAGTGGCAGGGGCATTCCTCATCCCGAATGGCATCACCGTGGACTCGTACAGTCCAAATGGGGTAATAAAGGCAGAGCGTTCCCTGGCCTTGCGAGTCAGGGGGATCTGCCAATATCCCCGGCTCAGGTCCATGATGGTCAGGTACTGAGCCCCGGCCAACTGATCGAGCAGGTCATCGATGCGTGGCATTGGGTACGCATCGGCGACTGTGATAGCATTGAGCCCCCTGTAGTCCACGCAGAACCGAGTGGTTCGGTCCTTCTTAGGGACGAGGACTACAGGCGAGGCCCAAGCGCTGTTGGATGCCTGGATCACCCCCAGCTTCAGCATCTCGTCAATCTCCTGGCGCATGTGTTGCTGCACCTCCAGGGAGACCCGATATGCTGAACGCCTGATCGGGGGATGATCCCCAGTGTCCACGTGATGGACAGCCAAGTTAGTCCTTCCGGGCTGGTTGGTAAACAACCCCCGGAAGGGGTGTAGGGTGGCCCACAGCTGGGACCGTTGGTCCTCCAAGAGCTGGTGGCCAACCTCCACATCCTCAATGGATCCGCCTGCCCTAACCTGGGCTAGCATATCCAAGAGGGTTTCCGCTTCTCCCTCCTCGGGCAAGTTGCACACAGGGAGTGCACATGCCTCCCGCTCATGATGTGCCTTCATCATGTTCACATGGAAGGGCTTCCGCCTTCCACGGGCAGGGTCCAGGGTGACCAGGTACGTCACAGGGTTGAGCTGCTGGTACACGAGGTATGGGCCTTCCCAGGCTGCCTGAAGCTTGTCCTGTGGTACGGGGACCAGTACCCACACCTTTTGACCCACTTGGTAGGTCCTCTCACAAGCGTTCTGGTCGTACCAACGCTTCTGATCGGCCTGGGCTTGAGCCATATTGTCGTGTACCAGTTGCGTCAAGGCCTGCATTTTGTCCCGGAAGCGCATGACATACTCGATAACCGACACTCCAGGGGTGGCCAAATCCCCTTCCCAAGCCTCTTTCACCAGAGCCAGGGGGCCCCGCACACGTCGCCCGTACAGGAGCTCAAACGGTGAGAATCCTGTTGAGGCCTGTGGAACCTCCCGGTAAGCAAATAACAGGTGTGGGAGATACCGCTCCCAGTCACGCCCGTGGGAGTCGACCAACATCTTAAGCATCTGCTTTAAGGTGCCATTGAACCGCTCGCACAGGCCATTAGTCTGTGGATGGTACGGGCTGGCCACCAGATGTCGCACCTGGACCTGCTTACAGAGGGCCTCCATCAGCTGGGACATGAATTGGGTCCCCCGGTCAGTGAGCATTTCCTGGGGAAAACCCACTCGGGAGAAAATCTCCAGCAAGGCGGTGGCCACCTTGTCAGCCCGAATGGACGACAAGGCCACTGCTTCTGGGTACCGGGTGGCATAGTCCACTACCGTTAGTATGAAGCGTTTCCCGGAGCTGCTGGGGATGGCCAGCGGGCCGACCAGATCCACAGCCACCCTCCTGAAAGGCTCATCGATGATTGGCAGAGATACCAGTGGGGCTTTGGGGTGTGGCCCCGCCTTCCCCACTCTCTGACAGGTTTCACACGAACGGCAGTAGGCAACCACATCGGCCCCCATTTTTGGCCAGTAGAAATGCTGGTTTAACCTGGCCTTGGTCTTAGCGATCCCTAGGTGTCCGGCCATCGGAATCTCATGTGCGATCCGCAACAACTCCGGAACGGATAGGGTACCACCAACTGTCGGTCCCTGGGCCACGCCTCCGGTGAACCCTGCTGGACCGTGACCTGGTACAGCCGTCCTTGGTCCCAGACCACTCGCTCCGGGTCCGAGTCCGAGGGAGGCTGTGCCGCCTGCTCCTTAAGAGCTTTCAGGCTGTCGTCAGCTTCTAACGCTGCCTGAAACCCCTGACTAGATGTGGCCAGAATCGACGAGACTGTCACATCTCCCGGGACCTGTGTCCTGGCCTCCACCTGACTCGGCTGCCACTTGGTCAGAAGGGGAAGAGCTATCGGACCTCCGGGAGGCCCCTTGGCTTCCAGCACTCCCACTGCGGGTGACAGCGGCCACAGCCGCTGCGACCGTGGGTCGTGCCTGCTCCTCCTCCGTTCCTGACCAAGTCGCCGGTTCAGGCAGACCTACCTGGCTTCCTGACACCCCGGTTGTGGGGGAACCCTGCACCGAGATCTTACCTGGGAGCACTTCTGCTCCGGGACCGGCCCCAATCTCACCTGCCTGTTCCCCCCCTGCAGCAACAGAACCCCGCTGTGAAATCTCTGGGGACCCCACATTTGCTGTGGTAGCCCCCACCCCACACACTGGTCCTCCCCCTGCAGAACCCTGCTCTCTGCTTATCCCTGCAGAGGGCAACAGATCCCAGCTCACTGGCTGATCACTTGTAGAGGCATTGTCACACCTTTCTCTGACCCCCTCCCCTGTCACAGCTGCAGCTGAGTGTGTGTCTATGGTGTCTATGCAAGCAGAAATATCAGAGTTCACTCCCCCCTCCCTTACATCATTCATAGAGAACACATTAACATTGTCAGGAGTCATGTCAGTACTGGCTGAAGGTTCAGCCTTTGGGGGGGGCCCAAACTGGGAGGTTATCTGCCCCAAATCTGTCCCAAGTAGCACGTTTGCGGGGATCCGATCAGTTACCCCCACCTCCCTCACCCCTCGCCCTGCGCCCCAGTCCACATAAATGCCAGCAACAGGCAGCGCCGGGTCAATGCCTCCAATCCCGGAGACAGCGAGGGTTTTTCCAGGTATCAAGTCTTGGGGGGACACCATCTCAGGCCGCACCAGAGTCACCTCCGAGGCGCTGTCTCGCAGTCCTATGGTCACAGACCGGCCGACGGTGACAGGTTGGAAGCTGTCCAGGGACCTACCACCACCCCCACCCACACAATACACCTTGGGCGGCCCTTGGGACGGGGACGGAGCCGGGGCCTTGGGACGCTGAGGGCACATGGCCTTGAAGTGTCCAGGTAGGTTGCACTGGTGGCACCGTCTTGGCTCTGCCACGGGCCTGGAGAGGGGAGTTGAGGGGGACACCCCCTGCAGTCTAGGGGCAGGTGGGGCAGTCGCAGAATTCATCTTACCCCCTCTCCAGGTGCTGCTGGTGGCTGCTCTCCTGGCCTCAGGAGCCCGATTGTTGGTGTAGTCATCGGCCAGGGCAGCTGTAGCCGTGGACCCCTTTGGCTTCTGGTCTCGGATGAACTGGCGGAGATCCTCAGGGCAGTTCCACAAGAGTTGCTCTGTGATGACCAAGTCTAGGATCTCTGGTCCGGTGGTAAGCTGCAGGCCTTGGGTCCAGTGGTCGGCAGCTCGGGCAAGTGCCCGCCGGTGGTCAGCCCAGGAGTCCTTTGGTCCCTTCTGCAGGGTCCGGAACTTCTTGCGGTAGGACTCCGGAGTGAGGTTGTACTGTTGGATCAGGGCCCGCTTGATGGTGTCATAGCCCTGATCTGCCTCAGTAGGCAAGTCCCCAAGGATTTCCAGGGCCTTACCCCTTAAACGGGGGGTCAGGTATTTGGCCCACTGCTCCTTGTCCAGATGGTGCTGCAAGCAAGTCCGTTCAAAAGCAGTCAGGAAAGAGTCCAAGTCTCCATCCTTCTCCAGCACTGGGAAGTCCTCAACACGGACCTTTGGAAGTTTGGTGTCTTGAAGGTCACGTGTGGCTGATGAGGGCCGGAGCTGAGCTAGCTGCAGCTGGTGGTCATGCTCTGCCTGTTGTTGTCGCTCTTCACGCGCTGCCTGCCGCTCCGCAGCCTCAGCCTCACGCGCTGCTTGCCGCTCCGCAGCCTCAGCGTCACGCGCTGCCTGTCGCTCACGCTCGGCCATGAGTATCTCGTAGGTATCCCGGTCTCCAGCCATAAGCCTGGCCAAGGCAGCTTGAAGGAGGGCCTCTGCACCTCTCAGGCCGGAGGGATTGGCAAGTGGTGATCTGCGGCACGCTGCAGAGCCAGGTGATTCACTGTCCAGTTCAGAGCGGAGGACTGGCATCTGGCTCGTTGAGGACCCTTGGGCGAGCTCCTCCTCATTTTGTCCAGCAGTGCCAGGTTGTGCGATGTCCTCTGCAGAGCTGTTCTCTGGCGTCGGGCTCTTGGAGGGCTCGTGGACAACCTCCTCATCGTCTCTGGCCTGAGCATCGGCCATTCCTTTGGCTTTGCTCCTGGTGCCATCAGCCATTCTTGCAGACTTTTGGTCACTGACACAGAACTGACACCTGATGCACCCACACACCTTACAGTATCTGCACTCTGACACTCTAGTGTTGGTCTGGTCTGAAGACCCCAGCAGCCACAGCTGCTGCAGGCAGTCTTTAGTGTCTGGGAGTATGGGTCTCACACTCACACACACTATTATCTCGATCCCACCGCTATGCCACCAATATGTCACGAACCACCGGGGGGGTCACTCAGAAATCCCCCGCGCTGGCTACCAGTACGTCACAATCGGGGGGTAACAAGTGGGGGTCACCCCTCCTTTATACCTCCCGACCGACAGACAGAGCACGTGACGCGCTCTCTAGCGCCCCTCTTATAGTCAGGCCAATTATGGAATTGCCCGACAATAAGCAAGGAGGCCGCTATACTACTTATGCCGATTATTGAAGGGTCCCCGGTGAGAGTAGGGTATATATTCCCCCGACCTCCGCGGGCGGAATATATAAAACCTCCCCGAATCTCACTGGCCTCCCCACAATAATCCTTGGCACAACTCGCTGCCACCAACCGCTTCACGGTAACTATTAGCCGAACACACAGACGTGGGATTCAAGATCGAGATAACAGAACAGCCCAAGATTAATTATATAATTTAATCAGCCTAAAGCACACTAGAAACTACAATATATACAATAGGGGATCTACAGAATATACATAGGTCAGAGTACAGTTACAGATAAAGCATGGTTTACAAACAGGCATACACAGTTCCAGCAGTTACCTTGTGCGTCTGGCCACAGGGGGGCGCTGTAGACCAGGTTTCTAGGATCCTTCCCACAGATGTTTCCTACACGT